>NC_060138.1:1044482140-1044799640 GCF_021461385.2 Schistocerca piceifrons
ATTGTTCATTGTTTCCTTTGCAGTCCAAAAGGCTGCAAGTTTCTGACAGACTGTCACAATCTGGGGAAGAGCCAACTGCCTACCCCTGATCACAGAGGGATATCAAGGGACTAAGTTCCTGGAAATTCTATCTGACAAATTTGGAATGCGTGCTTCAACAAGCTTATGAATCCCTTAAGTGACCTGGGCAGACCTAGACACAAGTACTTAAGAAAGATCATCTCTTAAGAGTATGAGGGACGCAGCAGTTTATACTGAACTGAAGAGGTTAATTTTCAAGTGACAGGAATAGAGAGCTGCAATAAATTAATCTTCCAGTTCATCACCCAACTACATGACATCTACATGACTACATATCTTTCTGCCTCAGAAACCTTTGTCCACAATACTTGGAAAAACTTTTACTATTAAGGAATTTGATTATTATATATACTTTCTGTCTGTTTAACTAAACGTTATAAAATAATTTCTTCCTTTGTTACAACTACCAGTCACTTAATCTTCCAGAACATTTTAAGTGTTTCAAAATTTGGTCCTCTGTTTAGAACTATCATTAACCCATAGTGACAATCTGATGCCTACTATGTACAGAACACTTAATTCATTCCACTGTGTTCACTAAGCCTCAACCTCCCAAGCTTCTGTTCAATGCTAATCACTGTTCAACACAACATATTCAAAAACATTGGTATCTGTTTAGGATACTGAACAAGATCCTGTTCTTATTTCCATCTTGGTTTGGTATGTACAGATATTTTTCATGAAGTGTTACATTTGCAGTAAATTCAAGATAACATTCATACCCAGTTTGGCCTTTTTAATATACCACTGCCTCTAAGTATGGTAAGTACTTCAGCTTCCACAACAGCAAATCCAAGATATTACTGATAGGTGTATATCTATCACTATAGCTGTGATATATTAATTGCATTTGATAATGTACACTACAGAGTTCATCACCATCATCATCACTGTCATCATCATCTCACTTCCAGGGATTAGGCTAGTTGCCTGTTATGTCTTCAAAGCTTACTGTTGAGCCCATCTCATTTTGGGCCAACCAGGGTCTATTTTTCCTCTCAGACATTATCTGAATTGTTGTTTCATCTATATTTCTTCTGGCAGTCTGCTCAAATGCTCTTTCTGCCTGTTCTGTATTTCTCTATTGAGTTGTTTATCCCTTCAACATTCAGTTCTTCTCTAATTTGTCCATTCATTTGGTCTTGGTGTGTGAATCATTTCACTGTTCTTAGAAATCACATTTCAGCTGGCTGCATTTTGCTCTTATCCTTTTTTCTGAGAACTCAAGTTTTACTCCCATACTGCAGCGATATCAAAGTTATACCTGGTATTATTTCCCATTTCAATACACTTTCTGTAACATATTAATCAATCTAACAGAAAGTTTTATACTTATCTATTGATTTACCATGTTGGTACCCTTGCTCAAACTTCACAAAATCAGGCACATTTCGAGTAGAGACAAGGTTTATTGTAAAGTTCACAAGTAATACAATTCAACAGTTCACAAAATATATATCCAAAAGAGTCATTAGAGGCCTCTGCCATGAACCACTACACAGAGTTTTAACAGTTAAATTAGTACATTATATAATTATAAATTTCGTTATAATTAACTTTAATACATCTCTGCACATTTATAACACTTTTCATATTATAATATATTCTATTTTATTTTGTAATTAATGATATGGTTATAATAGAAGGAAACATTCCACATAGGAAAAATATATATCTAAAAACAAAGATGATGTGACTTACCAAATGAAAGTGCTGGCAAGTCGACAGACACACAAACAAACACAAACATACACACAAAATTCAAGCTTTCGCAACAAACTGTTGCCTCATCAGGAAAGAGGGAAGGAGAGGGAAAGACGAAAGGATGTGGGTTTTAAGGGAGAGGGTAAGGAGTCATTCCAATCCCGGGAGCGGAAAGACTTACCTTAGGGGGAAAAGAGGACGGGTATACACTCGCACACACACACACGTATCCATCCACACATATACAGACACAAGCAGACATATTTAAAGACAAAAAGTTTGGGCAGAGATGTCAGTCGAGGCAGAAGTGCAGAGGCAAAGATGTTGTTGAATGACAGGTGAGGTATGAGTGGCGGCAACTTGAAATTAGCGGAGATTGAGGCCTGGTGGATAACGGGAAGAGAGGATATATTGAAGAGCAAGTTCCCATCTCCGGAGTTCGGATAGGTTGGTGTTAGTGGGAAGTATCCAGATAACCCGGACGGTGTAACACTGTGCCACGATGTGCTGGCCGTGCACCCAGGTTATCTGGATACTTCCCACTAACACCAACCTATCCGAACTCCGGAGATGGGAACTTGCTCTTCAATATATCCTCTCTTCCCGTTATCCACCAGGCCTCAATCTCCGCTAATTTCAAGTTGCCGCCACTCATACCTCACCTGTCATTCAACAACATCTTTGCCTCTGCACTTCTGCCTCGACTGACATCTCTGCCCAAACTCTTTGTCTTTAAATATGTCTGCTTGTGTCTGTATATGTGTGGATGGATACGTGTGTGTGTGCGAGTGTATACCCGTCCTTTTTTCCCCCTAAGGTAAGTCTTTCCGCTCCCGGGATTGGAATGACTCCTTACCCTCTCCCTTAAAACCCACATCCTTTCGTCTTTCCCTCTCCTTCCCTCTTTCCTGATGAGGCAACAGTTTGTTGCGAAAGCTTGAATTTTGTGTGTATGTTTGTGTTTGTTTGTGTGTCTGTCGACTTGCCAGCACTTTCATTTGGTAAGTCACATCATCTTTGTTTTTAGATATTTATTTTGTAATTACATTGACATTTTAATAATTCAAACATTTGTCCTTTTTACCTTGTAATACATTTTTGTATATTATTTGCCTACTGTATTTTACATTATATTTCACTTGGCATTGAGCTTTTACATTTGCCCACATTTACAAAGCTATGGTTGAACAGTTTTAGTTATTCATACATCTGTCTTCACAATACCTGTATGTTTCCAACACAAAATTTCAGATTCACATTAGTAGACAATGGTCTATGCATAATTAAAAAGTCATTTTTGCCTTTGTATAATATGCAAAATATATTTTCAAATTCTAAACTACACTGATACATATCAATTATCTGGTTATTATCACATAACAAGTCAGAAAAAATAATTTTTGAACTATGTATGCATTGGTATAATAATTTATAATGTTGGCAATGTACAGTTCACTATTTCCCATAACAATAGTTATTTCTCAGCATCTGTGTAGCATCCCTTTTTTTTATTATCTTCTTACATGCGTTACTGCAGACAACTTTTTTCGTTAATAGGTTAAGTGCTATTTGTGAGTCCAATCTCAGTCACTAAAGGGACAGACTTGCTCACAGATGTTTCTTTGACTGTGCGTCCAGACACCTGGTTGAATATTCTCTTCATACCTTGCTCATTTTTTAAAAACAAAGTCCAATGACTAGCATGTGCTGCCAATATTTCAAATAGTGATTTAGGTGCTACATAGCTCTTCATGCTCTGACAATTGTGTAACCCTCCTCCATACTTCCCCAAGTCTGGATGTACCTGTTTCGTGCTCTTATTTATTGTTCCACTGTACAAGAGAAAAACCTTTCCATGTGTCCTTAAAGTTTTCCTTTTATGGTGACTATCTATCCAGACTTTATTCCCCGCAATGAGGTTAAGCTCACTTTTTATAAGGTTGAAGTGTCTTCCCATTTCCAAGCATTTTCACTTGGGTCTCATTTTACTCAAATAGTTTTATGAGACTCGGGTCCCTCATTGGGGAATTTTTGGTACCCAGACCACATGGCACAGACCACCTGTGGCACCCCAAGGGAGAAGGTTGTACCCAATGGAGATTCATGTGATCTTCTCCTACATAAACACACAGCATTATGTGACAGAAGTATGCACCTATAAATGGGGTCTGAAAAAAAGATGCTGCAATACTTGCTCTGCCATTTTCTCCTTCATAGTATTGTACCCACAATGCAATCTATGGTAGATAAAAGATAGCAGCAATGTGGATTATGGACTTTGTTATTCTCACGCAGTATTCAGACTCATTGTTCTTCACTTCCTGTACCTCAGTTGCTCTTGGACTCAGTGTTAACTCATAAACCTGTCATCACCATTGTCATCATCATCATCATCATCATCAGGACTTCCTTCCAGCATGCCAGGTAGGAACCTTGTGAATTATATGCCTCCATTGATTTCTGCCCAAGTGTAGTTTTTCTCTCTTCACTGCATCCCACATTACTCCTCTCCTATTGACATCTTCATTAACCTGGCCTGTCCCCTGTCCATCTTTTCCTAGGCCATACAGGTTTTTTTTTTTTTTTTTTTTTTTTTTTTTTTTTTTTTTTTTTTTTTTAAAATGTGAAACCATCCAGTTAATTAAAACTTTTCACACATTCAACTTTCTCTCCTTCCAGTATGATATTACAATGTGTGGATGTCCTACTCTTCTTGTTTGCCATTGTCTTGCTCTTACTCACAGTCAACTTGAATTCTTTAAATATTTTATTCCAGCAATCCAGTCTCCTCTGAACCTACATTTAAGTCTCTCCCCAAATGGTGAAGTTATCAGCAATAGCAAAACCACTAAGATCTTCATTTTCTACTTCTTTGATTCCTTTCGTGATTGTGTCCATAACTGTATTAAAGAGTATAAAGGGAAGCAAACCGTCTTGATGAACAACTCTGCTGTCTTAAACCATTTTTATCTTCCACCTTCTACTTGTACATTGCTTTCACAACCTTTTCATTATCATCCGTATCCAGTGAAACAGTGATTGTTTGTTTGCTAACCACCTTATACTTTCTGTGCATGTGTCCATGAGAGTTAGTAAGCAAGAAGTGCCAGCTTATTCATCTACATTTAAATCCACATTCCAAAAGCCACCTTACAGTGTATGATGGAGGACACATCGAGCACCACTACAATTTTCTAGTTTCCTACTCCATACACAATGCTCGGTAAGCTTGCAAATGATCTATAATTTATCTGGTTTTCTCACTGTGATGATTTGCTGATGTGTAAGTGTGAAGATGTAATAGGTTTTCTAACTGTTCTTGGAAAGCACCCTCCAAGAATTTGAACAGTAAATTTCTCCATGATGTGGAGCACCTCTCTTGTAGCTGGAGTTAGTTGAGCATTTCCACAATGCTCTCATGTTTACTAAATAAACCTATGGTTATACGTGCCACTCTTTCTTGGATCTACTTTCTCTCTTCCATTAATCTTATCAGTAAGTGTTACTGGCAGATGAACAATATTCAAGAATCAGTCAGATGAGTGTGTTGTAAGCCACTTATTTTATGGATAAATTACATTTCCTTAAGATTTTTTTCAGTGAATCAGCCTGACATCTGCTTACAACTAGTTCAATGTGGTTTTTTCCGTTTTATGTCACTCTTGGCTGTTATTTTTAGGTATTTTACAGCTGTTACTGCATCAAATGAATTATCATTAATAATGTAATCAAACATTAATGAGTCTCTTCACTTGTTTATGTGTAATATCTTATACTGACAATATTATGAAAATGCTATTCACCTTATAATGGAGATGTTGAGTTGGTGACAGACACAACCAAAAGACTGCTATTGGCCAAAAGGCCTTCTTGTGAATTGGACAAGATACACACACACACACACACACACACACACAACTCACACACACATCACCACTATCTCTGGCTACACACACACACACACACACACACACACACACACACACACACATCACCACTATCTCTGGCTGCTGGGACCACACTCTGGAGTCTGGCAACAGCAGCCAGGGATGGTGGTCATGTGGTCATGTGTGCATGAGTCTTGTTTCTGTGAATGTGAGTGTATATGTCTCTGCATTAACCATCAACCGTATGCAGATTTTCCTGCATTTTGCCACTGTCTTCTGGCAATGGAACCTTTCTATAGACAACAGTTTCATCTGAAAATTACCTCCTGAAATTTTGACATTATCCACTACATCATTTGCGTGTGGTTTAAACAGTAAATGGCCCTATAACACTCCCTCCTGGTACTCTCATAATTACTTTTACAGTAGTCAACTTTGTCCTGTTAATGATGACAGCTGAGTTCTATCTGCTAAGGAGTTCTGAATAAAGTCACAGATCTGGTCCAGTTCTGGATAAGCTTGTGTTTTATTCACTAAACCAGTGTGGAACTGTATTGAAAGCCTGGCAGAAGTCAAGGAACATAGCATCAACTTGAGGTCTATTTCAAAGAATGTTCTCAATCTCATGGGTGAGTAAAGTGAGCCGAGTTTCACAAGATTTCTGTTTGCATGTTTATACTTATAGGAGAGGTTTTCATTCTCTGAAAAGGAGTCATAATATATTAACACACAACATGTTCAATAATTCTACAATACCTGACATCTGTCATAAGGGCCTACAATTATGTGCATCAGTCTGATGACCTTTCCTGGAAATAAAAATAACCTGCACTTTTTCCCAAGTGCTTGCAACTGTTCATTACTTCTGCAAACTTCAATGAGTTGCTGCTAGAAGGGGGGGAAATTCTTTCACAGAATCTGTATAGAATCTTATAAGTGTCTCACCAGGTCCAAATGCCTTTCCACTGTTGAATGATTTTAGTTTGATTTTCTACTGCATCCTTTTCTCAGTATCTGCCATTTTGGAATTCACATTATGACTGAAATGAGGAACCATGTAAAGAACTTCCACAAGAAATCTTTCCTTTTCTAGAAACTTTCTTGCATGATTATTGAACCACAGCAGGTCTTTCTTGTCCCTCACAACCTTGCTCAGCACATACATGTCTAAAGCACAGGGTGTGCAATAATTTTGAATTTCATCAATTTGTCTTCCTCATTTTCATCTTCAGAGCTGAATATGTTATGTTGGCTACTCAGGTACTCTGCAATTACTTTCCTGTCACTCTTGCAAGGAAAAAATTTATTCCTGCCTTTTTTTAACATTCCTTGTAACACCTCTCCTATGTCTTATGATCATTGGTTCCTATTTGAAAAGTTCAAGTATGATAAACTTCTTGAAGTATTTTTCAGAAAGGATGATCACAACAATTCCACACAAATCTATGTCCCTTGTTCCATTTTTAATCACATTCTATAACCAGCAACTTGTAGTCTCCCCTTACTGCAATACCATGATTAGGAAATTTATCCCTGATATTCTCCAAGTTTGCTCTGAAGCATTTTGCGATTGTAGTTCCTTAGGCAAGTGGTCTGTACAAGCATCCCATTACAAAGTTTGACACATTTTTGATACTTCTCTTCAGTCAAATTACTTCACTTTCAGCCTGTATAACCACCTCACTACATATTAGCAAGTTCTTCACAGCAATAAATATACCACCACCATTGGCCTATCCTTGTGATACATATTCCAATCAAAAGTAAGGGTTTAGCTCTCAGCTAGAAGGATGAATGAAGTAACGAATATACTGAAGTCAAAAGAAACAACAGTAAGCATGGTAACAAATGACTTGGTGGCAATCAACTCCAAATATGGATAATCTGTGAGGGAATATCAAGAGCGAAAAATGACATATAGGGCACTTGATTAGAAATATCACCCAGCCATAGATATTGTTATATAAATTGACAGGGGGGAGGTGGGAGAATAGAAAGGAAAGGGAAGGAATGAAGGATATCAGCTGCATCGAGACTTTCTACAGGATCAGCAGTGTCGAATGAAAATGCGTGTCAGACTGGGACTCGAACCCAGGATCTACTGCTTACTAGGCAGTTGCAGTAACTAATGCACCACCCAGTCACAGTGTCTGTAACAAACACACAGACTATCTTGGCACGCTCCCCAGCCAACTCTCATTCTCACCTAGTGCCACTTATCTGCAGCCCTGTCCACATCCGTCATGCTCACTAATTTTAGATTCCCATTGGAGGTCAAATGGAAATGTGCATTCACATTGAAGGTTGGGGATTCATTTCCCATCAACGCAAATCAATTATGTGAATGCATGGTTTCTATTGTTTTGGACATGCCTGAAAGAACAGACGCCACACATTCATACACGATACTGGTGCTGTTAATGGCTGATCCACACATGAAACATGGTAAGTGCCAAACAAAACATGCTAGCAAGCTCTAGTACAACCCCAGCAATACTGCTCTCAAATCAGGTTTTAGCATTAGAAGCAGCTTGTGGTAACAGAACAAAAAGCAACGCCAAAAATTCTGATAAAGAATCCATAAAAAACTTTCTGACACAAAGATGCACAAAAAATGCCTACAATATGCCAACTTTTGTATCCCACCTGGAAGGCAGCGCGTGGATCTGCTCTGGTAAACTGAAAGGTTGGCCGAATGAAGGAAGTGAGTAGGAGCAGGAAAAGGTAATACACGTCGGTACTGCAAATACCGTTAAAGCACCTTCACTATTGTATAAACATATGCAAACATATTACATAACTTTGCAATGAGGTGTGAAGTGTCCTGGCAGTCTGCTCTTGATCAAATGGGCAGAATCTGGAGCAATGCTCATAAATCTCTCCTGCTCCGGCTAAAGTGCGCTGTCATCAGCGTCTGTCGTAGTGCCAACTTAGCAGAGAACACCAACGTTGTGGCATTGTAGCTATCGATACCACATCCCTCCCCCCCTGAAATGACGCACCGTCATTGAGTATGGCTTCTGACGGCAGGTGGAGGGACCCATGGGTGGCGCAGCTGAGGGGGCGGACAGCGGAACTGCCAGGGCGCGCTGTCCACCCGCGACCCCGAATTGCTCGTGAGTGGGCGAGGAAAATGCCTCGTGGAAAACCTGCCAGGCCGCGCACCATCACTGGGTAAGCTTGGATGAGGAAGTGGGGAAGCAATTCCCATGGGCAATGGTGGCAGCAGATGGCAGCCTCAGTGTCCATTGGTTGTGGCGGCAGTGGCGAGAGGCGCCCGACCGGTACAGGTGACCGGACCGGCAGCGGCGATGACGGTAGGCACACCAGTGGCTTAGGTGTGAGCGGTGGAGGTGCCATCGATGGAGTCGTGGGCTGAGGTGGCGGAAGCCGTGAAGCCTCCAATTCTACCAGAAAACAACCAGCGGCAGAAAACCGAGGATGGCAGAAACAGATCTCGTTCTGGTGTTGCTTGACTGTGCCAGAGGGACCAGAAAGGACAAATAAGGAGCGGCCAAGCTGGCAAAGAATGCGCCCCTGCTCCCAGCGCTGCCTGCCAGAGAAAACACGATAGAACACCAAATCATGTGCCGCCAAGCCAAAACGAGGTGAAGCAGCGGGAGCACGTGTCGGCGGGTGCAATAGCTTCAGGAGTGACTGATGGGAGCAGCCATGTAGCAATTCGACTGGGGAACGGGTGCCGCATGGCTGCAAGCAATATGAAGCAATGAAAGTCCAGATTGCGCACTCACAAGAGTGTGTGGCATGCAACTTGTTCATTTGTGACTTAAACATACGCACAAAGCTTTCAGCCTTGCCGTTCGACTGGGTGTGGAACGGGGCTGAGGTCAGATGGTGAATGCCATTAGCAGCACAGAACGCTTCGAACTCTGAGGACACGAATTAGGAGCCATTGTCGGAGACAATAACTTCAGGAAGGCCCTCAATGCAAAAAATACATGTCAAAGCCTGAATAGTACTGGCAGATGTAGTAGAAGGCATAGGTACAACAAAAGGAAAGTTGCTGTACACATTAATAACTACCAACCAGTGGGTGTGCCAGAAAGGACCCGCAAAATCAATATGAATGTGCTGCCAAGGCGTAGTAGGAGTCGGCCATGCAAGGAAGCGCTGACGGAGAGCTGATTGATGCTCCGCGCAAGAGTGACAGTTAGCAAGCAAATTCTCAATTTGATTATCAATGCCGACCCAAGCACAATGACAATGCGCTAATTGCTTCATCTGCACTATACCCCAATGACCAGCGTGCAGTAAACTGAGGATTTCTGACTGCAACGAACGAGGTACAACCACACAAGACTGATCATTGTCAGTTCCTAACAAGATAACAATGTGGTGTACAGACAAGTTGTGACGTTGGGCAAAGTAACGTCGAACAAGTGGATCACAAATTTGCATAGCAGATGGAGGCCATTGAGTACGAATACACTGCAAAAGAATCTGCAAAGAAGCATCGGCGACTGTTGCGGCAGCAATGCGACAAAAATCCACCAGAAAACTATCAACTAATTCCTTATCTTGCGAATCAATAAACATGCATGACAATTCGGAAGAATCAAACACTTCATCAGGACCGATAGGCAGACGAGACAAAGCATCAGCATCGCCGTGCTGGGCCGTAGGCCGAAACAGGCTTTCACGGGTGGGACAAAGACGTCAAAGGCTTATGGTCGGTGACCAAATAGGACTTGCGACCATACAAAACATCATGAAACTTAGTCACTCCATAGACAGTAGCTAAAGCCTCTTTCTCGATTTGAGAATAGTTTTGCTGGGCAGAATTGAGCAACTTAGACGCAAAAGCGATCAGGTGATCGACAGAATTAATGCGGTGCGAGGGAACCGCTCCAATGTCATGAGAAGATGCATCAACAGTCAAAAAAACTGGTTTGGAGGGATCGAAAGGAATCAGAAAGCGATCGCTCGAGAAAGCAGATTTGAGCTTACGGAAAGCAGCGTCACATTCCGAAGACCAAACAAAAGAAACGTTCTTACGCCGAAGGTGATGCAAAGGCGCTGCAATCTGCGCTGCATTTGGTATAAACCGAATATAATATGTAATCTTGCCCAACACAGACTGAAGTTCTTTCAAGTTCCTGGACGCTGGCAAGTCTCAAATTGCACTGAGATGTGACGGCGAGGAGTGGACACCCTGTCCATTAATCATATGTCCTAAATACTGTATCTCAGTTTGAAAAAATTTGCATTTGTCTCTGTTACACTTTAGACCTGCCTGTAAAAGTATAGTAAATAAAGCACGCAAATTCTGCAAATGTTCGTCAGGGATGCGACCTGATACAACTATACCATCCAGGTAATTTGAGCAACCAGGGGCAGTGGCACACAACTGCTACAAGTAAGACTGAAAAAGTAGTATGAGACGCAGCACAACTGAACGGAAGGTGGCGAAACTTGAACAATCCAAGGTGGGTGTTGAACACAAAATAGGGCTGCGACTGTTCATCGAGCGGAATCTGAAAGTATGCATCCCGCAAGTTAATCGTGGAAAAGAATTTTCCCGTACCAAGCTTATCAAAAATGTCTTCAGGACGCGGTAAGGGAAATGTAGCTACCATTGTCTGTGGATTTACAGTAGACTTAAAGTCAGCACAAATATGGAGGTGACCATGTGGTTTCTTCATACACACTATAGGCGAAGCCCATTGCGAAGCAGAAACAGGTTCAATGACAACATTGTCTTGCAAATGCGTAAGTTCAACAGCTACGGCGTCGCACAGTGTGTGTGGTACTGGGCATGTGTGCCAGAAAACAGGCATGGCATTGTCTTTAACTATAACATGCTCTGCAAAGTCCATGGCACAACCAAGGCCATCAGAAAAAGAGTTCAGCAAAATCATTGCATAGGGCGGCAACACTGTCTGCATGGTCACTAGTGTTGATGCAAAGTACATTGTCCTGAATTGCGAGACCAAAAAGTTCAAATGCATCCAGGACAAAAATGTTTGGAGCATTACTAGAGCAGAGCACATGGAAAGACACTGTATGAGTCATTGCACTATGCGTGGCTTGCAAACTACACACGCCGAGCACTGAGATTTCCTGTCCAGTAAATGCAGTCAGCATGGAATGCGAATGATGAAGCGGGGGCGACCCAAGCAAGTCATACGCAGATTTGTTCAGTAAGGAAACTGACGCACCAGTGTCCAGCTGCATGTGAACAGAACATCCAAAAATGTTCATAGTCACAAAAAGTTTCCTCGCATCACGCTGAATGCGAGAGGAAGTGTCGGGCAAAACTCGATTCACACGATGAGCTGTCAAAGCACATGAAGCAGAAGGCTTTGAATAAATGGCATTAACGTCCATAGGCTGATGTAAATCATGATTATGGCAGTTGCCATTGCGGCGACGCCCACGTGAACGGGAGACAAGTTGTGAATTAGAGTTTCTCTTACTACACACAGCTTGCACATGACCTTTCTTATTACAAAAATAACACTGTGCTTGACAAGATGTGCATCTGTCCTGTGGGTGGGCATGAAAGCAGTTTGGACATGATTTCAGTATCTTAGAGGGTGCCTGTTTGGAAACGTGTTTACGCGCGCGTGAGCGGCACAGCGTGGCTTGGCTGCTTTGCTGGGCTGGAGGACGGGAGGGCCCGTGTTGTGCTGCGCTAACAGTACACACACCCGGGGTCACATCGAATGTGGAAGTAGCCATGTGTAATGTATCTTATCTGTCTAGCAAGTCCACTACTTCCTGCAAAGACAGGTTTTTAAATCTGAGGATTTGCTCGCGGATGCGGTGATCCACCACATTCTGCACAATAGCGTCTCTAATCATTATATCCACATATGAGCCCCCACATGAGCAATTAAAGTCACTATCAGAAGTTAGTTCCTGAAGGTCCGCTAACCAAGATTTATGCGACTGAGTAGGGCCACGCTGAAGGTGAAAGAATTTGTAGCATGTAGCTACCACATTTAAACTGTCACGGAAGTGGGAGTTCAAAGCATCTATCACTTTGTTGTATGTTTTAGTTAGTGGGCGGGTGGTGGGAAACACCGGTATGCTGTGTGCTGCGAAGTGTGCCTCGAGCTGGGCGATGTATCCTGGCCAGTGTTCAACGTCAGGATTGAAGGCACGAAATGGTGGCGCCGTTGGCGTCGGTACAGGCAGTGGCATCGGAGGCACTGAAGTAGCTGCAGTTTGTAGCGTGACCAGTCCATTTATGGCAGCAAGCAGCTGCATCATTTGCTGAGCCTGAAAACGTACACAAATGAAAGTCTTATACTGAGGCTAGCACGAAAAGAAAGCTGTACTGAGCAAAGAAAGGAAATTATAGGAAGGGAAAGGGGAGTCCTCGTCGCCAACTTTTGTATCCCGCCTGGAAGGCGGCACGTGGATCTGATCCGTTAAACTGAAAGGTTGACCGAATGAAGGAAGTGAGTAGGAGCAGGAAAAGGTAATACACACCAGTACTGCAAATACCGTTAAAGCACCTTTACTATTGTATAAACATATGCAAACATATTACATAACTTTGCAATGAGGTGCAAAGTGTCCTGCTGTCTGCTCTTGATCAAATGGGCAGAATCTGGAGCGATGCTCGTAAAGCTCTCCCGCTCCGGCTAGAGAGCGCTGTCGTCGGTGTCTGTCGTAGTGCCAACCTAGCAGAGAATACCTACGTTGTGGCATTGTAGCTATCGATACCGCATCCCTCCCCCCTGAAATGACGCACCGTCATTGAGCATGGTTTCCAACGGCAGGTGGAGGGACCCAGGGGCGGAAAACAACCAGCGGCAGAATACCGAGGACGGCACAAGCAGATCTGGTTCCGGTGAGAGACCAGAAAGGACAAATAAGGCGCGGCCAAACTGGCGAAGAATGCGCCCCTGCTCCCAGCGCTGCCTGCCAGAGAAAACACGATAGAACACCAAATCATGCGGCGCCAAGCCAGAACAAGGCGAAGTAGCGGGAGCGCACAGAGGCAGGTGCATTAGCTGCAGGAGTGACCAATGGGAGCGGCCATGTAGCAATTCCATTGGGGAACGGGTGCCACGTGGCTGCGAGCGATATGAAGCAAGGAAAGTCCAGAGTGCGTGCTCGCGAGAGTGTTTGGAGAGCAACTTGCTCATTTGCGACTTAAACGTACGCACAAAGTGTTCAGCCTTGCCGTTCGACTGGGGATGGAATGGGGCTTAGGTCAGATGGCGAATGCCATTAGCAGCACAGAATGCTTCAAACTCTGAGGACACAAATTAGGGGCCATTGTTGGAGACAATAACTTCAGGAAGGCCCTCAGTGCAAAAAATAGACATGAAAGTCCGAGTAGTACTGGCAGATGTAGTAGAAGGCATAGGTACAACAAAATAACTTTCAACCATCGGGTGTGCCAGAAAGGACCTGTAAAATCAATATGTACGCACTGCCAAGGCGCAGTAGGAGTCGGCCACGCAAAGAAGCGCTGGCAGGGAGCAGACTGATGCTCCGCGCATGAGCGACAGTTAGCAAGCAAATTCTCAATCAGAGTGCACTGTCGTCAGTGTCTGTCGTAGTGCCAATCTAGCAGAGCGCACCTACGTTGTGGCATCGTAGCTATCGATATCACACCAACAGTTGTTTAAAAGACCTGTCCACACACATTCAGGAAAATATATGATCAAAGCATTCCATTTCATGAAATTTAAGCCTGGTGCCACATTAAATGCAGTGATGGAGAATATTACAACAGAGACCAAGTTGACTAAAACAAAGATGATCAAATAGTGATTATAAAAGGCAGCAATGATATACCTCACATAAAAGCAGAAGCAAAACAGCCTTGCAATGTTTCTGAAACTTACTGCTGAAACTACTTCATATGAATGTCCTCATCAAAAACTTGCTAGTGTGACATGATCTTTCACAATGGTCTTGTGTAAATAAATTAGTTCAGTACTAAAATTCTGAGCTGAGAAAACTGTGTGTGGTAAGTTTAACTAAATACATTTGCTAGACCTAAATAAAATGAACCTTGATGAGCATGCAACCTATGGATTACACATAAACAGAAAGGGAAAGGCCAAGCTAGTTTCCCATATAAGTGAACTGTATGACAAGGCTAGTAAGGCTGAAGATCAAACTGCTCCAGACTACAACAATAACAAGGTTTTTTCAGAGTAAGGGATCATCATACAAGTGTCGAGAGGTGTAGTTCAGAAGAAATATGTGATCAGATATTGCAACATAGCAGTTAACAAATACTTTTTTGAACGTCACACCAAAGAAGGATCAGTTGAAATGAAAGGTGTTGTGCTTCACTGTAATGGTCTTATGTTAGAGAAGCATAAAGTAATTGGGACATATTACCCAACAACAGCTGATATAATGTGGATTATAAGTAGATTTAGTAGTGAGTTGGTTGACTGATTGTAATAATCACATATGCAAATTCAAACATCATAGCAAACTAGAAATGCAGTTATGTATTAAGCTCATACATTCTTTTAAATATAGTAAGCTGAAACATAGAATAATGGACACGTGATCCACTACAATAGATTACACTGCAATCAAAAAAATGTTACGTATAAGGTAAATTACAAGAGCTTAGACTTTCTGACCAATTTTGTTAGGAGATACAATACATAAATGCAGTCATGCCAAAAATAACAAAAGGGGTTCTGCAAAAACAAACTCTGAGTAGATCAAACTTTAAATATAACATTAAATATATATTATAACTGGATGGATAAAAAATCAAGCTTTTGGAGCAAGTGGCTCCTTCTTCTCACAGAAGGGTTGAAGGAAAAGGAAGAGGAATGAAGTAAAAGGACTGATGAGGTTTAGGAAAGGAAGAGAGTCTGGAAAAGTCTCTCAGAATCATGGGTCAATGGAGATTTGTTGGATGGGATGAGAAGGAAAAACTGATTGTTGGGGACTGCACTGGATGGGATTTGAAAATCTGAGAGCTTTGAGGTGGAAGATAGAGTAATAAGAAAGACAGATTACTGACAAAATGTTGTGCAAGAGTAAATAAGAGTGGAAAACTAAGTGCCTTGTATGTGGTATAGATGGAGGGGTATTGCAAGGGAGTGAAGTATGGAACAGTTACTGAGAAGAAATGCTGAAACCGAAGAAATTAAAGTAAATTAAGGCCCACTTAAATATAAATTAGCAGAGAAGTAATGAGATTCTGTGTATCAGATGAAAAGATCTGATGACAAATGGAATGAGTTCTATTCAACCCTGCTGAGTCATTATGACTATTTCTGCCCATTTATAGAAATCCAGAAGGTAACTAATCATTGCCAAAATGGAAGTAACCCTAGAATGGAACTCCCACCATGTCTAATTAGGTCAGGCAGAGTACACATGATCTAAACCTGCTTTAAAAAGCTATTGATTGCAGATTTTTAAGGAAGAACAAAATCAGGCACAGAAAACTTTTAAAACTGAAATTGTTACTGTATGGAAGCAGATTAACAGCAAACCACTAGAGCAGTCTGATGATATAAACATCTTGCAAGGTAACACTCAGATACCATAAGGGTCCCAAAGTGCTGAACATGGAACTATTGAGCATAAAACCTCATTGTAGCATTGTGCAAAACCCAAATACTATACACCATTTTTGTTATTGACTCATTTCACCCAATGACAAATCAACCCATATTATGTGTGTGGTTTCAGTTGCCTTTGAGACTGCAGTCATATGTGCAAGTCGTGTGTGTGTGTGTGTGTGTGTGTGTGTGTGTGTGTCTATTATTGACAAAGGCCTTAATGGTCGAAAGCTATAATTGTGAGAATCTTTTTGTTGTGCCTATCTGAGACACAGCATCTCCACTATATGGTGAGCAGCAACTTTCCTTCTCTAATATTGTTATAACCCATGTTATAGATGCACAGGATAAAACCACATGTCATTTCCTCAATGTACAGAGTTTGAATTTAGGGAAGTTAATGAGCAGGAAATATGTAATGTAAAGAATTCACGTTAGTATTTTGCAGCCGTGGCTTATTAAACTGATAGTTCGGTAATTTTCACATCTGTCAACGGCTGCTTTCTTTGGGATTGGAATTATTATATTCTTCTTGAAGTCTGAGGGTATTTCACCTGTCTCATACACTTTGCTCACCAGATGGTAGAGTTTTGTCAGGACTGGCTCTCCGAAGGCTGTCAGTAGTTCTAATGGAATGTTGTCTACTCCTGGGGCCTTATTTCAACTTTGGTCTTTCAGTGCTCTATCAAATTCTTCATGCAGTATCATATCTCCCATTTCATCTTCATCTACATCCTCTTCCCTTTCTATAACATTGCCCTCAAGTACATCGCCCGTGTATAGTCCCTCTATATATTCCTTCCACCTTTCTGCTTTCCCTTCTTTGCTTAGAACTGGGTTTCCATCTGAGCTCTTGATATTCATGCAAGTGGTTCTCCTTTCTCCAAAGGTCTCCTTAATTTTCCTGTAGGCAGTATCTATCTTACCCCTAGTGAGATAGGCCTCTACATCCTTACATTTGTCCTCTAGCCATGCCTGCTTAGCCATTTTGCACTTTCTGTCGATCTCATTTTTGAGACATTTATATTCCTTTTTGCCTGCTTCATTTACTGCATTTTTATATTTTCTCCTTTCATCAATTAAATTCAGTATTTCTTCTGTTACCCAAGGATTTCTATTAGCCCTCATCTTTTTACCTACTTGATCCTCTGCTGCCTTCACTACCCATTCTTCTTCTACTGTATTTCTTTCCCCCATTCCTGTCAATTGTTCCCTTATGCTCTCCCTGAAACTCTGTACAACCTCTGGTTCTTTCAGTTTATCCAGGTCACATCTCCTTAAATTCCCACCTTTTTGCAGTTTCTTCAGTTTCAGTCTGCAGTTCATAACCAATAGATTGTGGTCAGAATCCACATCTGCCCCTGGAAATGTCTTACAATTTAAAACCTGGTTCCTAAATCTCTGTCTTACCATTATATAATCTATCTGAAACCTGTCAGTATCTCCAGGCTTCTTCCATGTATACAGCCTTCTTTTATGATTCTTGAACCAAGTGTTAGCTATGATTAAGTTGTGCTCTGTGCAAAATTCTACCAGACGGCTTCCTCTTTCATTTCTTCCCCCCCAATCCATATTCACCTACTATGTTCCCTTCTCTTCCTTTTCCTACTATCGAATTCCAGTCACCCATGACTATTAATTTTTCGTCACCTTTCACTATCTGAATAATTTCTTTTATCTCATCATACATTTCTTCAATTTCTTCGTCATCTGCAGAGCTAGTTGGCATATAGACTTGTACTATTGTCGTAGGCATGGGCTTCGTGTCTATCTTGGCCACAATAATGCGTTCACTATGTTGTTTGTAGTAGCTTACCCGAACTCCTATTTTTTTATTCATTATTAAACCTACTCCTGCATTACCCCTAATTGATTTTGTATTTATAACCCTGTATTCACCTGACCAAAAGTCTTGTTCCTCCTGCCACCGAACTTCGCTAATTCCCACTATATCTAACTTTAACCTATCCATTTCCCTTTTTAAATTTTCTAATCTACCTGCCCGATTAAGGGATCTGACATTCCACGCTCTGATCCGTAGAACTCCAGTTTTCTTTCTCCTGATAATGACGTCCTCCTGAGTAGTCCCCGCCCGGAGATCTGAATGGGGGACTATTTTACCTCCGGAATACTTTACCCAAGAGGACACCATCATCATTTATCCGTACAGTAAAGCTGCATGCCCTCGGGAAAAATTATGGCTGTAGCTTCCCCTTGCTTTCAGCCGTTCGCAGTACCAGCACAGCAAGGCCATTTTGGTTAGTGTGACAAGGCCAGATCAGTCAATCATCCAGACTGTTGCCCCTGCAACTACTGAAAAGGCTGCTGCCCCTCTTCGGGAACCATACGTTTGTCTGGCCTCTCAACAGATACCCCTCCGTTGTGGTTGCACCTACGGTACGGCTATCGGCTATCTGTATCGCTGAGGCACACAAGCCTCCCACCAATGGCAAGGTCTATGGTTCATGGAATTGGGGGGGGGGGGGGGGAGAATAGGTCTGTATGTACAGTTGAAATTAATTTTGTTTCAGAAACGTTTGAAATTACAAAATATCTGGCATACTTAAAATTCCTATTATTAATTAATTGTACAATCTTATGCTAATTATTAAATTTATTTCTGGATTCGTTTATAAAATGATGACATAAATTGGTGGATATTCATTTGTCAAGAAAATTTGTAAACTTGGTGGAATATTGTTAGTACTGCAGAATGAAGTAGTAGTTGGCATGCCTCTGATGTGGTCAGATGTGTTTTTAATTTTGGCAACAACAATATAATTTTTGATTTAAAAGTGGAGATTGTAAAGACGTTGGGATATAGAAAAATGTGAAAAAATAAAAATCAAGACAACAACAGGCAATTCTTCAGTAGTTATCATGTCATTTGCAACCACCAAATCAAAACCTTCAGTCTCAAGAATCAGCCCCTAGACATGAACAATTGGTGCCAACTACAAGAAAAGAATATAAGTAAAAAATTATTTGTACATATTACTCCTCTTGAAATTTATTAAAAGAGTTTATTTTGAAGAGTGGCAATCAACAGACGATGTGAGGGAGGGTAAGTTTAGAATTGGTGACATCATCCAGGATCAATTGATTGGTAATGAAGTTTTGTCTGTTGCAGAAGAAGAAGGGACAGTGATTTTTGTCAACTGCAGTTTATGTATGAACAGATTTCCAATCAGTCGAAGAAAGAAGGCCAAGAGCTGCCCAGCAAAGTTGTATCACCAGTGACGAGATACTACCAACAATGACGGACTGGATCAATTGAAAGATGACTTTACAGCTATGACGAGGAACATCAAAATTGGAAAGATAAGTAAAAACTATTTGTGAAATTAATTTATTTGTGGACTTTTGTGTGTTTGTTAACAAAATGAATAGAGACGATGGTAGTAGTGATGCAGAAGTGAAAGCTGTAGGACCCAACCAGGACATGTTTGAACCAAGTGAAATCATCAGCAAAGAAACAGTAAAAACTGATATTGTGCAGTTGATTATTGCAAAACTAGAGGAAATGAAGACAGATAACAATAGTAAAATGGACAGGTTACAATAGCAAATGGACCAACTAAGTAATCATGTTTCAGAGCTAAAAAATGGGTTGTCAGAGGTGTTAAAAAGTGTGATTGAAAAAGTTGATGTCTCAGAAAATAAATTTATTGTTTTGGACAACGAGTTCATTGTCAAACCGGTAAGACAGATGAAGAATGTTAATTATGTCAGAGTTGAACAGAAGGCTGTAGTGGAAAAAACGAAACAGAACTTTAGGAGATTAGATCAAAAATTTTTAAATGTTTTTAACAACATGCAAACTAATGTAAATGTTTTAGATCAAAAAATTTCAGCAGTTCAGGAAAATTGGGTTCACAAAAATCTGTGTTCAAACAATGGTACTGCATGGTCCAAGACTCCAATCAAAAGTTTTCCATCAGACAGTTTACATCCAGTGGATTTTCTGCACCACTCTAGAGATATATGAAGTTCGTATCTGTACAGATACAATTGGTGATCTTGCAGCTCTCAAAGAATGAAATTATAATGAAATACAGACCTTTAGCTGCTTACAGGCATTGATAAATATCAACGGGAACAGTTGAAAAATGTGTGGCACTACAAATGTAGTGTGTGGACAGCAAGTTAGAAAGTGGGCGTCTCATGGGGAGCGTGCCAGAGATAAGTCCCCGCAGTCAGACTATTGTCTGTGTCCTCAGTGGTCCAGTCAGATAGAGTGTCTGCCATGTAGACAGGAAGTCCCAAATTTGAGACCCAGTAGATGCACACATTTGTCAACTGTCCCTGTTGATATTTATCAACACCTGTAAGCAGCTAAAGATCTCAATTTCATTATAATTTTACTGTAGAGATAGTTTTGTGTCAGGCATGAGTGACAATCAAAAAATTAAATTTGTTAAAAGATGTCTTGAAGGCGAGGCTCTGTCTAGGGTAAATCTAAATTTAAGTCAGTGGGAAACATATCAAAGTTTTGAGAAAGTTTTTAAATAAATTTTGGTTGGAAGCTGAACAGGGAAGAATTAAAAGTGAATTTCTGAATGGTCCTAATTATAGGAATAGGGATGGTACTCTGAAAGAATTTTGTAAGAATCAGCTTAATAAATTAACACACCTTGACAAACCATTTGATGAAATGACATTGACTGATGCACTTAAAAGAAAATTACCAGAAAGGTTGCAGTGGGATTTAGTACATGATTGATGATTGTCTTGCACAATTTTTATGATACATTGACAGGCTGTATAGAGCAGTAGAAAGAGGTACGTACCATAATGATCAGAATGATAGAAATCACACTGGGAATAATTACAGAAATAGAGGTAATGGTAACTTCTATCAGGATCAAAATGTTAATAGAGAAATTTTGAACATTAGCAGTGTAGGAATAATGGGGATAACTATGGGCAGTTTAATAGTAGAAACAAACATAGAGGTAACTATTCGGGAAATGGCAGTCTGTCTCAATGAAGGTCCAAAGTTTTGGGGCCAGGAAACTCAAGCACAGGACCCCCAAAGTTACATTTTCAATTAGACAATAATAACAAGAAGTATTGTCGCCAGTTGCAGAAAACCATATCAGTTGATAACAAAACATCTCTGCTGAAGGTGGCTAATGGGAAATATGTAAAACCTACCGGAAGATGTACCATTCGTGTGGGTATAAGTGGCCATACACAGCCCTTAGAATTCGTGGTCTTACAAGAGTGTAGTTATGACGTCATTCTCGGATGGGACTTTTCAAAAGCTTCTCAGGCAATTATAGATAAGATAACTAAAAAAGACGTTTACCCTCTTCCAAGAATTGTCGATACACTAGATTGTCTGAAGGAGGCTAAGTTTTTCTCAACCATGGGCATATACTCAGGATACTAGCAAATCGAAGTAGGTGAGGCTGATCATGAGAAAACTGCATTCATCATCCCTGAGGGCCTGTATGTGTTTAAGGTAATGCCGTTTGGTTTGTGTAATGCAACTTTTGAACGGATGATGGATAATCTTCTAAGTCACCTGAAGTGGACGATGTGTCTTTGTTATTTAGATGACATTATAGTCTTCTCAGAGACATTTGATGAGCACATAAAAGGACTGAGGGGCATTCTTAAGTGTCTCCAAAAAGGTGGACTGAAGCTTAATCCAAGAAAGTGTCTCTTTGGAGCAAAAGATATCCAAATACTAGGACACCTTGTGTCAAACGAAGGTGTGCAGCCAGACCCAGAAAAGGTGAGATCTATAACGGAATTTCCTATTCCTAAAAGTATTAGACATGTGAGAAGCTTCCTCGGATTATGTTCTTATTACTGTCATTTTATCAAAGACTGGCCAGAGGCAGTTCACTCCATGCTCTTGGATGTGCAAGTGCTGAATAAATCTTCGTTAAGTGAAGTTAGTGTTCATCATTAATCTAATTACACATTCTTCTACGTGACAATATTCTTCTGGTCTGTACCCATCGTCGTGAGTTTTTCGAGTCGGCTCACTCATTGTACACTTAGGCTCTGAATTTTCTCTCTTCTCTTTTGAAGATTTTGGATGTGTGATTGTATGTATGTAAACTTACAATTTGTAATTCTAGTAATTTACCTTGTCTCTGTAGTTATTTCTATAGTTTAGTGTTGTAATGTTGTACTTTTGACTTCATAATATTTGTCCAGTGACAATGTGTTCCACAGATCTGAATGCCATATTCTGATATATGTATAGATTATGACTTGTATAGTAGATATTTGTCTTATGTTTTCTGTAATATGTTATGTATCAGATAGTTCTATACATCTGTATTCTATCTTTTGGCATAATTTTGGACAGTGTTTGGTAAACCCTATACTCTGTCAGAAACATTGTAAACACATTGTTTCTAAATTTTGTGAGGGGGATATTGTAAAGGGACATCATCCTCTAATATTACCTTTATTCAACAGAAGTTATCAGTACCAAAAATACTTTCTACATTTCAAACAGGTTAATATTATTTCAGATATTTTTCTAAAAGAATTTCATATCATTTTGTACACAATGTGGTATATTTCAGGCTAAAATATATAAAAATAAATTAATTTATTTTTGTTGTTACAATCAGTATGACTTCTTCTTCTTGTTCTTGTTCTTCTTCTTCTTCTTCTGCTTGCTATCCGTTCCAGATGTTGGCAACCATCTTGGCAGTGCTTTCCCTGTCACTTGCAGTTCTAAATAGCTCTGTAGATGTTTTAGAGGTCCACATTCTGAAGTTATTAAGCCAGGATATTCTTCTCTGGCCAACACTTCTCTTCCCTGGTATATTTCCTTGTAGGATGGTCTGAGCAGAAGGTGTTGTTGTTGTTCTGCATGATGTGTTCCAGGTACTGGATCTTTCTTGCTTTCACAATGCGCAGTACTTTTTTCTCTTTCTTCATTCTTCATAGAACCTTGACATTTGTGACATGTAGTAGCTCTGTGTATACAGTTAAAATTACTTTTCGTTTAGAAACATTTGAAATTATGAAATATCTGGCATACTTAAAATTCGTTTTATAACTGCAAAATCTTATGCTAATTATTAAATTTATTTCTGGATTCATTTATAAAATAATAACATATATTGCTGGATATTCATATGTCAAGAAAAATTGTAAACTCATTGGAATATTGTTAGCATCACAGAATGAAGTATTAGTTGGCATGCCTCTCATGTGGTCAGATGTGTTTTTAATTTTGGCAATAACAATGCAATTTTCGATTAAAAAGTGGAGATTGTAAAGACAATGTGATATAGAAAAATGTGAAAAAATAAAAATCAAGATGTAAATCAGGCAGTTATTCAGTAGTTATCATGTCATTTGGAACTTGCAATATCAAAAACTTCAGCCTCAAGAATCAACCTCTAGAAACGAAGAACTGGAGCCAACTATGAAAAAACAAGATAAGTAAAAAGTTATTTGTACATTTTACTCCTCTTGAAGCTTATTAAAAGAGTTTATTTTGAAGAGTGACAATCAACAGGTGATGTGAGGGAGGGTAAGATTATAATGTTGAAGAAATATTTTCATTTGAATGGAATAGCATATCAAACTCAATTACTAAGGCATGCTTACAAGGAATCTAAAAATCTCTTACCCACTGGATTAACTACAGCATTCGAGAAAACATGCATCCAACTTTTCTAAAAAAAGAGTAATGTGCAAGCAGTACATAAAAAGAAACACATGGAACAGGCCTCTAACTGTAGACCAATATCATTAACTCCCACCTTTAGTAAGATATTCAAAAGTATTATCCCATACCAGCTAAGTAGATTCTGAGCATCGCTTTACCAAAGAGCAAAGCACAACCACAGCGGTTACACAGGTCTTCCATGAAGTGTACTGTCTGTTGGTCCCAGGATTCAAACTGCACGTAGGGTTCTAGATCTGACAAAAGTTTGACACAGAAAAACATAGTTTACCTTTCTTTAAAAAAATAATTAAATCATACCATATTGGGGATACAGCCATGCATCTTCTAGCCTATTGAAGCTTCAGCAGTGCACTAAACTGACATACAAGTTAGAAAAATCATGTAAATAAATAGTAAATGATTTATTTGTCCATAACAACTTTTACAGTCATGGACATAGTCTGTTTGTAAACATATGAAAATTAATAGGAGTTTGGAAATAAAGATAAATTATATAGGATATACATTCTTAACCCTTGATGAAGTAATAATATTTAGCAATTAATAGTTGCTTTAATTTTGCCTTAAATATGTTTCCATTTAACAGTTTTATATTATTTGGCAGTCTGTTACAAAAATGTCTTCCAGCAGAAAATCTATTGCTCTTTTATTACTAAATTTTGTGGCAATCCTCTCTTTTTCTTGTATTCATGATTTATTATACTATGTTCCATATTTTCTTTTGCAAACAGTATAGTCTTGAGAATGTATGGTGAATACACTGTTAGTACGTTATATTAACCAGATGGCAGTTATAAGAGTCGAGGGACATGAAAGGGAAGCAGTGGTTGGGAAGGGAGTAAGACAGGGTTGTAACCTCTCCCTGATGTTGTTCAATCTGTATATTGAGCAAGCAGTAAAGGAAACAAAAGAAAAATTCGGGGTAGGTATTAAAATTCATGGAGAAGAAATAAAAACTTTGAGGTTCGCCGATGACATTGTAATTCTGTCAGAGACAGCAAAGGACTTGGAAGAGCAGTTGAATGGAATGGACAGTGTCTTGAAAGGAGGATATAAGATGAACATCAACAAAAGCAAAACAAGGATAATGGAATGTAGTCTAATTAAGTCCGGTGATGCTGAGGGAATTAGATTAGGAAATGAGGCACTTAAAGTAGTAAAGGAGTTTTGCTATTTGGGGAGCAAAATAACTGATGATGGTCGAAGTAGAGAGGATATAAAATGTAGGCTGGCAATGGCCAGGAAAGCGTTTCTGAAGAAGAGAAATTTGTTAACATCCAGTATTGGTTTAAGTGCCAGGAAGTCATTTCTGAAAGTATTCGTATGGAGTGTAGCCATGTATGGAAGTGAAACATGGACGATAAATAGTTTGGACAAGAAGAGAATAGAAGCTTTCGAAATGTGGTGCTACAGAAGAATGCTGAAGATTAGATGGGTAGATCACATAACTAATGAGGAGGTATTGAATAGGATTGGGGAGGAGAGAAGTTTGTGGCACAACTTGACCAGAAGAAGGGATCGGTTGGTAGGACATGTTCTGAGGCATCAAGGATCACCAATTTAGTATTGGAGGGCAGCGTGGAGGGTAAAAATCGTAGAGGGAGACCAAGAGATGAATACACTAAGCAGATTCAGAAGGATGTAGGTTGCAGTAGGTACTGGGAGATGAAAAAGCTTGCACAGGATAGAGTAGCATGGAGAGCTGCATCAAACCAGTCTCAGGACTGAAGACCACAACAACAACATCCTAATTGCTTTTTACTCTGCTCTGAAAACACTATTCATGTATACCATTGGTGCCCAACCCCAAATCTTGATACATTTCAAAATATATTTGTGTTAAGATATGTGACACTATTATGATAGAAAGGCATTTTAGCAGGTAGGTGTTACAGGAGATTTTTTTTTACACATATCGCTGATGTGCTCCTTCCATGTACGATGTTCATCTACTACAATATCCAGGAATTTGCGTTTATCAATTGTTTCAACTGAATAGCCTGGCTGAGTATCCACTTGTCTTGATTTATAATTTAGCAGAAACTCCACCAGAATCCTCTTGTCCTCATTTAGTGCCAATTTGTTTCTGGAGAGATATTCAGTGATGAGGGCTAATGTTCTGAGTATTATTTTCCATTGCTAACTGTTCTGTAAAGCCCCAGCTTATGTTGGAGATATTGTCAACATAATTTACTAGGTTTGAATTTTGTGGAATTATTATATCATTGATGTACACAATACACAAAAAAGGCCTGATAATGCTTCCCTGAGGCATTCCACAATTAAGAATTTTATAAGATGATTTTACTGTTTGTGTATGTCCTTCAGTTGTATAAGACAGCTTAGGATAAAATTACAAACTTTTAATTCACCAGTGAAACAGTAATACAAAGTGACCTCAGGGCTCAATTCTTGATCTCTTCCTATTATATATTTTCAATATTGCACAACCCTTTAACTCTCATAGAACAAACTATGTAAAGAATGCTTCAGTTTTACTCTGTGCTAGCGATTTAAAGAACTGGAATATTTTACAACTAGTGAAGTAAAAGAAGTAATAAATTACTTCAATAATCAGGGTCTCAAGATGAATGTCACCAAATCTCAATTACTAGCATTTAAAATGGGCAGTTCTCACCAGACTAAAGTAAATAATGAATGTAGCACCTCAGTAATAGAAACTGGCAGATGTAAATTCCTGGGGCTGTACATTGATGAAAATTTGTGGTTGATAAACCACATTAATTCTGCATGTGTAAAAGTCAGAAGTGGCTTACATCTCCTTAACCAGCTAGCACAGTTAGTTTCCAGCAAAACATTAGAAATAGTATACTATAGAACAATTTACTCCTTTCTTAACTGTGGGGCTGGAATTATCAGAATGGTCACACAACAATTACATTACTTGGTGATGTTATTAGTTTCATGTAAGTATATCATTTCACAAAATTTCGTGGCTTAATTCAGAAATCTGGTTTCAAGTTAAACTTTTTGAAAGGCATTAGGGAAAACAGGAGATCAGTGACCTGCATTGATAATATTATTACCAACTACAAATTTGACACTGGAAATAAGCACAAATACTGCTTAGACTTGGGTATTTCAGATCACTCAGGTCTGTTTATTGAGCTCCCAAAAGCAAATAACCAAAAGCCTCCAGAAGTGTATATAAAAACGGATCTCAGTAAAAGTAAAATGGATTTATTCCACAGTAAATTATGTATAATAAGCTGGCCTGTAGACCACAATAGTTCAAGCTGGATAAACTATGACAAATTCTTAAATTGTTTCTTAGAGGTATTTAATGAATCATTTCCTTGTAGATCTAAGCAAAAGAAAGTAAATGGTAAACTCAAATGGACTACAACAGGAATAAAACTTTCTAGTGCCAGAAAGAGAGAGCTCCACAATGAGTTAAAATCAAACAGAAATCCAGATTTTGTTACTTACATCAAACATTTTAAAGCTGTATTTAGGAAAGTTGTAGTGGCAGCTAAAAAAATGGCAAATAATAAATTCATAGAAGAACACAGAAATAAGACAAAAGCAGCGTGGTCAGTTGCTCAGTCTGAATTAGGAGCCAAAGTAAAAATTCATGAGATTTTGAAAATTAGACGTGAGAATGAAATTATAGTAAACCCTGCTCAGACATCAAGTTGTTTCAATGAATTCTTCCTAAATGTAGTAAGATCAGATGTGCATATGACAGTCTATCACAAATTTGGAAAACAGCCAGAACACATCTCTTAAACAATTTCAAAAAATCACCCAAAGGGATGTGGAAAAGGAAATATTGTCTCTAAAAAACAAAACCTCACATGGGTGGGATGAAATAACCACATCTGTAATCAAGTGTGTGCACGATATTATTTCTCAAGCACTGTCAAGTATTGTAAATCAATCTTTTGGACAGGGATGCTTTCCAAATGTATTGAAATATGCTGAGATCAAACCTCTATTCAAAAAAGGATCGACAGAAGATATGGGGAATTACCGGCCTATCTCTCTTTTTCCGGTCTTGTTTAAAGTGTTTGAAAAGATTGCAGCAAAACAAATTAATAAATTTCTTACTGTAAATGACATAAATTTTAAAAACCAGTTTGTATTCCTACAGGGTAAAAACACTGTGAATGCTATAAATGAATTTATCCAAAAAATACGCTCCATGTTAGATAAGGGTAGAAAGGTCACAGGAATATTCTGTGATCTAACTTAAGCTTTTGATTCAGTGAACCATGCACAAATTACAGATATATGGAATTGAGGACACTGCTTTAAAATGGTTTAGCTCTTACCTGTCAGATAGAAAACAAAGAGTAATTTTAACTTCAAATGGAACCAATTGTTCCTCAGACTGGAAAACAGTTCTCCAAGGAGTCCCACAAGGTTCGATATTGGGTCCCTATCTGTTTCTTTTTTACATAAATGCTACTGATGTTCATTCAGTCTTATTTGCTGATGATACATCAGTTCTAATTGAAAATGAGGTATCTGAAAGTATTCCAGAAAAAGCCAAAAATAGTTTACAAAAACTCGAATCTTGGTTCTATCAAAACGGACTAAAACTAAATGTAACTAAAACCAAAATGATGCAATTTGAAGCTAAATCAGTATAAAGGACTGAAATAAAGAGAACTTGCAATATCAGGATTTAACTGAATCAAATCATGTGAAGTTTTTAGGCCTAAATCTTGATAAAAATTTAAATTGGAAGGTAGACATAGATTACTTAGCAAATAAACTGAACAGCTTGGCATTTGCAATGTGTATTTTGCCAGGTGCCACAAACATGGATGCCAGAAAGATAGTTTATCACTGTTAGTTTGAGTCAGTCATTTATTATGGCATACTCTTCTGGGGAAATTCAGCAAATGTCACTACGCTCCTAGTGTTACAAAAGAAAGTAATTAGAAACATGTGTGTTGCAAAAAACAGGAATCCTGTCAACCACTACTAATAAATTTAAAAATACTATCTATCCCCTCACTTTACGTATATGAGGTCGTGGTGTTCTTGTATAAAAATCGACATACACTAGATGCTTTCCGTTTTGACCACAACTACAGCACTCGCCACAGAGATAATTTCAATCTTCCGACACATCGTTTAAAACTTCATGCCCAAACGCCAGAGTATATGGGGTTAAAAATTTTCAATAAAATAAAAGGCAGTAATACATTTAAGATGGAGCTTGGTTCGCTGAAAAGATTGCTCTCTACTCTTCTGGTTGAAAAGTGTTATTATTCTCTCGAAGAATTCATTGAGGACAGCTTCACAGTCTGAACACAGGGATTGTATTAAATGTATCATTTTATTTACTTGTGTAGCTGTAACTTAGAACTGTAAAATATAATGTAAACTTTTGTATTTCTCTTAAAAAAGAGAAAATAGTTTCTTTTTGTAAACCTTGACATGTCTCCTGTACATCAAATCAAATGATTTGAAAATTGTATGTAATGAGATGAATAAATCACATATCACATTAAGTCCATTATTGTGCTACACACCAACACAGGGTTTTGCCCCATCTTCCAATGGGAGGAGACCTCGATTTTGTCAGCAAAATTGATGCCTGTCTTCAAATAGATGTAATAGGCAGTTGCTCTCTTCCTTACCACAGCTCCACAAGCACACACTACAACCAAGCGCATTAGTGCTTACTCAATAATTTGCCTATCACACTTTCAGATCAACTGCTACATTACCCCACCTGTACTACTGTCACCCACATCACATCTGCCTCAAGAGTGACATCATCTTTATTTAATAGCGAACTACTGAGGGTATAAAACTCATCATGTCAACTGACACCAACATCTTCAGTTCCCAGTGGTCAGTATCAACAGTAATTCAGTTTCCTGCAATAAATTCTTCAATTTCTTAAAGGCTCACACTACATATAGGGTCTCTTTCTCAGAAACTGAATAATTTCATGCATTTTCTGTCAACATTTGACTATTAAAGGCCACTGTTCCACAACATACCTCTGCCCTGTCACTTGTCTTTGAAAATCATGCACTCTAGACCAGGTGTCGGCAGCTTTGGTGACCCTCGGGCCTGATACACATAATTAATTAAGATGGCAGGCTGCCAAATCACATGATGTGACAGCTGTGCTTCTAGCGCATATAGTGAAAACTAAAGTGCCTGTGATGTTAATGTTTATGGGAGTCACACTGATATGAATGGCACCCCTTTCCATACATGCCATGCCAACAAATTATGCCTAAAAATGCATTTTTGAAAGTATATACAATTTATGTTCATGCCACCTTCAGATGTCTACATTTTTTTTACACATTGCAAACACTGTTCGTTTACTTACAATATTTTACAATACCTGTCCTGAAAATTTCTGCTGAGAAATTCTGCAATGTCATAGACATCTAAATAGGTAAACATCTGAAATGGGATACCAGGCATCTTGAAATGTACTTATGGAAAAATAAATGCCCATAAAAGCAACAGGTTGCAGTTAATTCATTACAAATTATGTTCAGTTTCAATAGCTGCAGTGTTATAATACTTTTACAGTGGACAACAATTATTCACTAATTTTAATATGGGACAGAAATTCAAGGCAAGCTGAGTGTCAGTAAAAATATCAGAAAATGCATCCCGGGCAGAACAGAAGGTGAGTCTACACCCAACAAATATCTTCCATGGACGACATTGAAACCAGTCACGGACCAGATCCAGCCTATGGGCGCCAGTTGACCAGCCATGCCCTAGACCAGGGCTTCCCAATGTGTGTGTGTGTGTGTGTGTGTGTGTGTGGGCGGGGGGGGGGGGGGGGGGGGGGGTCCGCGGCTGCCTTTCACCAAATCGTGTCAAATAATGAGTAAAATTATTGAATAAAAATGTGAAAATCAAATTTATCACTGTAAAAAACATGTGTACTTTTACTTCAGGTCGTATTCCCAAGCAGCCTTTGCGGTTCCTAAGTGAGACCGCATACACAGTTTAGTGCCAGAGAATGCGGCTTCTCTGATCGATTGTTTGGCAACAATACGGGGGTCGTTTGTGCGCCGGCTCACGGCGCTAGATTCGTTGAAACCTTTTACGCATGCACGGAGCGAGCTTAGTCGACCAATCACAGTGCTTGCTGGCATGTATGCGGCCCAAGGCATCATTAAGTGTTAAACTTGCTTTATCAGTGCACTACCTATTTCATAAGTCGATTTTTGACCAGTTATTACTTCTAACTTGGATCGGTGGCTGAAGTCAGGATCATTGAAGAAGGGTGCAGTTGCTCCATCACCTTCACAACAAAGGAAATTTCCAGTTGAAATGAATGAGGAGGGAGGACGACCGAAGGAAGATCACAAGAATATCCACAGCCGGACTTATTATGTGAAAATGCTGCAAGTACTCCATTGGTTGCAATATCCTGTGGAAGTGGAATAACCAAGAATCGTAAGTACAACTAAAGCTATTTAGAAATGGGCTTTATGGAGACAAAGGAGGGTAAAGCTCAGTGTGTAATTTGTGCGTGAGTCCTTCCGAACAGTTCAATGCTTCCAGTTAAATTGCGCCGTCATTTTGAAGGTACTCACCCGGATTTCCAGGCTAAAGACATCGATTTTTTCAAAAGTAAGAGTGCTGAACGTTAATGATGATGTTTCTTGCATGCTACACGAAAAGGCAGTAAAGCTTGTATCTTCGGTGCCATTATCAAACAATACTGTCAAGAGATGCATTGTTGACATGTCAAATGATGTGGAAGAAACTCTTGTTTCTCTGCAGATAGATGAATCCACTGATGTTGCAGGTTTAGCGATTTTATTGGCTTTTGTCCATTATGAATAGTCTGGATGTTTTGAGGACCTCTTATTGTGCAGACCACTACCTGCCAACACAACTGGTGCTGAAATATTCCGTCTATTGGATGATTTTTTCAGGACTAACGAAGTTCCATGGTCTAATTGCACAGATGTCTGCACAGATGGTGCAAAAGCTAAGACGGGTTCTACAGTCGGAGCAATAATGAAAATAAAAGAAACCGCCAAGAATTACAGCAGCATTGTGCTCTCCACAGAAACGCTTTAGCTACGAAACAAATGCCTGTTTCGTTCAAGAAAGTTTTAGATGAATCCATTCAAATCATTAACTACATAAAATCAAGGCCGTTGAAGTCAAGACTTTTCACAATACTGTGTGAAGATATGGGAAACCATCATTCCCTGCTTCTCCACACAGAAGTGAGGTGGCACTCACGTGGGAATGCACTCTCTCGGTTCTACGAATTAAGATTGGAAGTCTTATCTTTCCTTTTGGAGCATAACACCAAATTAGCAGACATTATTAATAACAAAAATTGGCAGTGTATACTTGCCTATTTGTCAGATATTTTCTCCAAAATGAACGAAATGAATATTTCACTCCAAGGGCAAAGTGAAACAAAGGTCACTGCTATCGACAAAGTTTGAGTATTCAAGAGGAAAATCAATTTTTGGGCAGAGGGTGTCGAGGAGAGGGAGGTCGAGTGTTTTCCTCTTCTCAAGGAGTTTTTGAAAAACAAAACATTGGCGCTTGGGAAGAATTGTTTTATCAAATCCTGGAACATCTCCGAAGCTTGATGTCATTGTTGGAGCATTATTTCCCAACAGCTGAAGATGAGAAGCTGCAGAAATACGAATGGTTGGTCAACCCATTCACTGTATCCAAAAATCCGAACATTCTATCATCAAATGAATATGAGTTGTTGATAGAAATTGCCTACCTTGAAATCAAGTTTAGACATTAACAGTTACTCACACTTTTGGATCCGTTTGGATAACAAGAGATACTACCCCCTTGTTGAAAAGGCAAAACATGTACTTCTTCCGATTGCCACAACATACATGTGTGAATCTGGATTCTCGATCTATGCTGCCCACAAAACTAAGTACCGAATCTGTCTAGATGTGGAACCAGACACTCATCTCCAGTTGTCAAGAACTGAACCCAACTTTTCAAAATTGTGTCAGCAGAAGCACCCTCAACCATCACATTAGGATTCCATTATTATTCCTACAGCCTCATCTATAGTAAAGAAGAAAGCATTTTTCATCGTAGATGCTCAGTGAACGTACCTGAACTATAACTCTGTAGGAATTTTTTTTTCTGTCTTCTATCATGTACAAAATAATTATTAATTGAATTCTGTTGGAATTGATATTTTTGTTATGAAAATTAAAATGATCGCTAAAGCTAATTTATTTTCTTTATTATATATTCCGGCCTCTCAGTTAAAAATATGGCCTGACTGTACTTCAGTTACAATTACTTGCTATTACTCTGACACTATATTGTGACAACTGGCAGCAAGCATAAACAAATGAGGACTTTTCACGTGCCTCCTCTGCCGGAATTGTTTCCTTTGAGAAAAAAAGTCTTACGTTCTGTGAAATGCTTTGTCTTCTTATACAGAAATAAGTGAGTTTGTTTGTTTGTTTTCCTCATTTGTTTACAGTCGAGGCTGAATGCTATGATATAGTGTCCAAGTAGTAGTTGAAGTTGTCTGCTGTGGCTCAACTGTTGTCGTGCCGCCTGCCAGTTGCCAGCTACCAACTGACAGTAGTCCGGCCCCGGTAGCTGAGTGGTCAACGTGACGGAATGTCAATCCTAAGGCCCCGGGTTCGATTCCCGGATGGGTCGGAGATTTTCTCCGCTCAGGGACTTGGTGTTGTGTTGTCCTAATTATCATCATTTCATCCCCATTGACGCGCGGGTCGCCGAAGTGGCATCAAATCGAAAGACCTGCACAAGGCGAACGGTCTACCCGACGGGGGGCCTTAACCACACGACATTTCATTTCATTTCAACTGACAGTACACTGTTGCAACGCCGCCTGCTAGCTTCTGGCTATGGACTGACAGCTACCGCTCAGTAGATATGCAAAGACGTAAAAATAACTAAACTTTCTGAGCTGTTTACATGGGCACACAAAATCGATTGTGGAACTGGAAAAGCCGGCCGCGGTGGTCTAGCGGTTCTAGGTGCTCAGTCCGGAACCGCGCGACTGCTACAGTCGCAGGTTCGAATCCTGCCTCGGGCATGGATGTGTGTGATGTCCTTAGGTTAGTTAGGTTTAAGTAGTTCTAAGTTCTAGGGGACTGATGACCACAGATGTTAAGTCCCATAGTGCTCAAAGCCATTTGAACCATTTGGAACTGGAAAACGGCTTTATAAAAGCAGATTTCCACAATCGATTTTGAAGTGTTTACCTGGACAACCAAAAGCGGAACTGGGACATCGGCTTACAAAATCCGGTTTTGGAAACGCATGTAAACTGGGTGAATGTATTCCCACACATTTCACATCATATGTCACAATAGTCCTTTACAGGAAATTCCTTGGCCTATTTCGTGATGTGTTTGTATCCCGAATCATGAGTCTGCCTCTTTTCTTCACAGCCGCGCGGAATGGCCGCCATGTCGTCGTGGATTGCACGGATGACCTCAGCAGTTAAGCCCCATAGACTTTACATACGTTTGATCATTTTTCTTAGGATTTCACAAAAAACCACACACACACACACACACACACACACACACACACACACACACACACACACACACACACACACGACTATTACGAAATATGCATGCTCCTTACACAACAGTAGCCAAACAGTGGAAGCAAGCAGACCACAAGCGTCCGCTTGTCAACAGCGAACAGTTTGGAAGTGACGTCGATTGCTCTTGGAGGAAGGCAGCTCCAACATGTGAAATGTCAATTAGCTAGTAATTTTAATCAGGCTATAGTGTGTTGAACAAAGGGAGTAAATTCACTAGTAAGTGTCTGGATACAGTGGGAATTCAAATTGGATCGTTAATTTCAAGTTGTTTTCATTCATCTCTACATGAAAGACTATTGATACTTCGGGGGAGGGGGGGTCATTGAGAACTTGGCACTTGCATTAAGAAGCTTTCAGTTCCCATGGGTTTTGTTCTGAAACTTAAATTTACAGTGCTCTTGGCTGATTAGTGGTCAGCCATGGATTTTCGACTGAAGAAGGCGTCCGCCAGCTGAAAAGGTTGGGAAGCCCTGCCCTAGGCCATTACCCACACACCCACGGCTAAACAGGCAGCTGATAGTATCTATAGCAGGGGTTCCCAAGAAAATTTTCTCGAGGACCCCCTCATCGAACATGATTGGTACTTTGTCATATCACAGTATCAAGTACCTAAAAAAGCCAAATTAAGAGTCATTTTATATGTTTTCTGTTTTTGGTTCTTAGAAAAAATATTGATCTTAAAACTTTTTCAATTTAGCCATCATTGTTATTGTTAAGTTTTTGATTATTGCTCAAAATCTTTGTCTTCAAATCTGGGTGTTTAGTATAACAAACTCCTTAAAAAAAATTGAGTATGAACTGAAAATTACAGGAAAAAATTAAAACTGAGTGTATTGGTCTTTCAAGTGTACTACACTTGAGATTGTATTGAGCAGGCATGTGTGAAAAATAAGAAAACAATAATTTCATACAAGGTATTATTTATTTGAAAAAAATACAGTTACAACAGAGTACTCCATCAGTATACAGTTAGTTTTAATTTTCAGTTCTTAATGAGACGAGTTCAATCTGACCTTTGAGTACATTATTTCTGAAATATTAGGTTCCAAACTTGAAACATTCACTCTGAAATCTGACCGCATGTCAAGCCGATTCCTATATTTGTTTTTCATGAAACACATGGAAGAAAATGCTTGCTCACACCGATATGTGGTTGCAAATGAAAGGATCTTTTTCATTGCCTTATCTCCAAGTTTCTTGTAGTCCTTGCGTGCTGATGCCCAGCAGTCTGTAATTTTATGACCGATGAAAATGTTTATCATCATACCACAGCTGGACAGATCCACAAGTTGATCTTGCTCTTCTTCAGTTCTCTAAAAGTGGTGGCTAGGCTGTGTAGATGCTTGGCTACGTTGATCTCAATCTGGTCAGGCAAACTCTCCTCTGATGACTCCAAGAATTGTTTTAAAGTAGAAAAGTTAGTTAGTGACTCGTTTTCTATCCCTGATGCCCAGATCTGACACTTTTTGACCATAGCACTAATCTTATCCTCAACTTTGAACATGTCTACATTTTTTCCTTGTAAACTCAAGTTTAACACATTCAAGTGTACAAACACATCAACTAAGTACGCAACTGAGCAAAGCCAAGAGAAGTTGGTGAGAAAATCTGCATACTTTGTGTCAAGAAGGTAGACAAGAACCTCATCTCTAAGTTCAAAAAATCTTGACAAGATCCTACCTCGAGAAAGCCATCTTACTTCCATATGAATAAGAAGTTGCTCATGCTCACTGCCGATCTCTTTACACAACAAAGAATATAATCTGGATTGCAGATGTCTGTTTTTAAAGTAGTTGATGATTTGAACTACTTCGCTAAGTATCTTTTGCAAAGGTTCAGGCAATCTTTTGGCTACTAAGGCTTCACGATGGATACAACAGTGAGTCCATTTCGACTCAGGGGCTACTGCTTTGATACGAGCTAGAAGTCCCCCCTTTTCTTTTTTTCAGCTATTGACTGCTCCATCCGTTGACAAGCCTACACATTTTTTCCAGGTGACATTGTGTTCATTGAGATAATTATTTAATGCAGTAAAAATATCATCTGCCGTTCTATGCAGTAGTTCGCATGAAAAAAGAAAATCTTTGAACACTTGATCCTCCCATAAAAATTGTGCGAAAACTAACATTATAGCTTTTTTGATATGTCTGTGCTTTCATCTAATTGTAGAGCGTACATGTCACTCTTGCAAAGTCTAGCCAGCAATGTTTCTTCGATGTTAACTGCCATATCAGTCTTTAAACAGTATTATTGGAGAACAGGACAGTTCCTATTACCTTAGTAGCTGCATCACCTAACATTCTCTTGCAAAGTATTATTGCTGATGGCAGTATAAGTTCCTCAGAAATTTTGTGGTTTTTCCCACATTCAGCAACAAGCTGAGTCACCTCGTAAGATGCAAGGGTTGCATTTTATTTGCATTTGCACCACAGTGTTTAGTAATCGTTTTATGAGATGTTTTCAACTCTCCTAATTTATTTTTGAAAAAATCTAATGTCTTACTTTTGTACTCTGGATGCTTTGTTTCAAGATGGCACCAGAGTTTTGCTAGTTTCATACATTCATTTGAAAGGCTTTCATAGCAAATTACACATCGAAGTTTAGGCTGCTGCACTGGTCCAGTGACTGTAAAACCGATTTCCAAGTAATTAGAGTTATATTTTCTAATTTTTCCAGTAAGCTTAACACTGATCTTGGAAGGGCTAGGTTCAAGGGATGCCAACGATTTACTTTCAATGGACACTGACAACTTCGGTTCAAGAGTCACTGACTTACTTGCTTGAACATCAAATCCATAATCTTCCTCTTTATCTGTAGGCCTTTCTCGTTTTAACGAACCACTGTTTAACCAACACTCCATTTAACTACATGAACTGCAGCTTCCTCAAAAAACAACGCTTTAGAAACACTGAATATGTAAACAACATGGTCTGTGAAAGCAATGGCAATAAATTAACAATGGCCGATTGTCGTCTGAAATGTGAGTTTCTGTGTAAAGTGACTGTCAGTTGTCAGCTGCAAAGAGGCAGCGCACGCAGTCTAATGGCATACAGCAGAACTATTTGCCTCTATCTAATTCTAGTTTTGCACTAGTGTGTGCTAGTGTCAGTTGGCTCTAGGAAGACGCTAGACACAGAAGTTAGTGTACACTAAAGCTCTGCTCATGCATGAAGTGGCCAAAACAAAAAATGTGTTATCATACGAAATATATTTAATACATTTTTTATTCTAATAGCATCTTGCGGACCCACCTGGCACAGCTTGCGGACCCCATGGGGTCCGCAGACCACCTTTTGGGAACCACTGATCTATAGCATATGATTTCCAAAAAATGGTTCAAATGTCTCTGAGCAATATGGGACTTAACTTCTGAGGTCATCAGTCCCTTAGAACTTAGAACTACTTAAACCTAACTAACCTAAGGACATCACACACATCCATGCCCAAGGCAGGATTCGAACCTGCGACCGTAGCAGTCATGCGGTTCCAGACTGTAGCGCCTAGCACCGCACGGCCACCCTGGCCGGCTATGATTTCCAATTCACGTTCTAATTAACATGCACACCCAGGAATTTTGAAATGTTTTTACATATTTCCTTTCTGTTGTTCTCTAATTTCAATGACTATGCCTCCTCCCCTATACAGAATTTAACGAAATGAGTTTTTCTGAACTGATTTCTCAAGAACAAATCAGTTGCTGTTCCTTCTTTTATTGTACCTCTACTGGACTTGATTATGATGCTGACATCATGAGCAAATAGCACTATTTCTGTGTTGTCGGTTTAGTATCCTCAACAATAGCAATATGGGTTTTGCACTATTTTTTGTACTGACAAGCAATATTCTCTCAATTTTTGGAAGCCATTAACAAAAAAATATCTTCAGGAGGTACTTTTTGTGATTTCTGGAAAGCCTTCAATTGTGTAAACCACCAAATTCTTTTGAAAAAGGCAGAACACTGTCATTTTGTGCCTTCATCCATACCTAAATGACTGAAAGCAGACCGTAATGCTGAACGCCTCTTCCAGAGAACCTTCCTCATCAGAGTGGGATGCCTTAAGTTGTTGTGTGCCCCAAGGCTCAATTTTTGGTCTGCTGCTATTCCAATTTTCATTAATGACCTCCTTCTTTGTTCCAATACAAAGAGTAATTTTACTCTTTTTACAGATGATACATCAACCATAATTGATGAATTTTCTGACAACAATCTTGAACAAACTACACACAAAGTTCTCTCTAAAGTTTTAAAATGGTTTTCTGCAAATGGTCTCTCACTCAAATCACATAAAACCCATTATATGAGGTTTTTTATGCCACAAAGAAATCTCAAAGAAATTAAAAGAGTGTAGAGATTAATCAGTACAACAATTTGAGGATACAAAATTCCTGGGTGCAAACATAGACAGCAAATGTAATTGGTCTACCCACATCCTTCATTTCTACTAAAGACTTAGCTCAGAAAGATACAGGGTGAAGCAAAATTCACGCACTTAGGTTTTGTAGTGCGACTCCTCACATGCAAGCGATAAAAAAATGTCTCCCTCAAAATTTAATCAGCAGAAAAAGGATGTTAAAGAGTGGCAATCTGGCAACACTGTAAAAACCACATGTATGGAAACTACCTCTGTCAGCACATGTTTGTTGTATTTTACAGCTGGTGCAGTGGATAGAGTTTTAAGTTAGCATGCAGGAGGACGATGGTTTGATCCTTGGTTGAGGCCTATGTCTTTTATTTGATAAATGTAGTCAAGGTGGTATGGTATCTGAATTTATTCCCACCACTTCATCTACTAGATGTGAAACCTGTTTTCTTTGTATCCTCCTCCAATGGTCCCTTAGACTAGTACCCACTGTTATTCTTGCCTCATACAGGTCCATTAGATTTCGTTAGGGCCATACGTTACCAGCAGCACTAAAACGTAATTTGTGAATAACATCCAATGTGTTATCACCATCGTCCCACTAACTATACTTTTCAACATTGAGTCTGGTAACCGCATGCTGTTTAATACGCATCTCGATGCATTATTATTATTATTATTATTATTATTAACTTCTTTCCTTTCTCAGGCCTTAGGTCTGGTTAAAAATGGAAAGCGACGCGGACCTTGATCAAGCGTGACTTCCTTTTAACTGTACGGTATACGTTACATTGCATTTAGGAACTTTCGGGTAATTGAACATGTATCAATAATTACAGATTTCTGTAGCTGTATATTTAAGTTTGGATGTAGCTGTATTGCATTGATGTGCTGATGGATATTGTGTGGCATGACTCCTGTATTTGATAGTATAATTGGTACAATGTCAACTTTATACTGATGCCACATGTCCTTGACTTCCTCAGCCAGTTGGATGTATTTTTCAATTTTTTCTCCTGTTTTCTTCTGTATATTTGTTGTATTGGGTATGGATATTTCGATTAGTTGTGTTAATTTCTTCTTTTTATTGGTGAGTATGATGTCAGGTTTGTTATGTGGTGGTGTTTTATCTGTTATAATGGTTCTGTTCCAGTATAATTTGTATTCATCATTCTCCAGTACATTTTGTGGTGCATCCTTGTATGTGGGAACATGTTGTTTTATTAGTTTATGTTGTATGGCAAGTTGTTGATGTATTATTTTTGTTACATTGTCATGTCTTCTAGGGTATTCTGTATTTGCTTGTACTGTTCATCCGCTTGTGATGTGATCTACTGTTTCTACTTGTTGTTTGCAAAGTCTGCATTTATCTGTTGTAGTATTGGGATCTTTAATAATATGCTTGCTGTAGCATATAGTGTTTATTGTTTGATCCTGTATTGCAATCATGAATCCTTCTGTCTCACTGTATATATTGCCTTTTCTTAGCCATGTGTTGGATGCGTCTTGATCGATGTGTGGCTGTGTTAGATGATACGGGTGCTTGCCATGTAGTGTTTTCTGTTTCCAATTTACTTTCTTTGTATCTGTTGATGTTATGTGATCTGAAGGGTTGTAGAAGTGGTTACGAAATTGCAATGGTGTAGCCGATGTTTGTACATGAGTGATTGCTTTGTGTATTTTGCTAGTTTCTGCTTGTTCCAGAAAGAATTTTCTTAAATTGTCTACCTGTCCATAATGTAGGTTTTTTATGTCGATAAATCCCCTTCCTCCTTCCTTTCTGCTTAATGAGAATCTTTCTGTTGCTGAATGTATGTGATGTATTCTATATTTGTGGCATTGTGATCATGTAAGTGTATTGAGTGCTTCTAGGCCTGTGTTACTCCATTTCACTACTCCAAATGAGAAGGTCAATATTGGTATAGCATAAGTATTTATAGCTTTTGTCTTGTTTCTTGATGTCAATTCTGTTTTCAGTATATTTGTTAGTCTTTGTCTGTATTTTTTTTTAGTTCTTCATTAATATTTGTATTATCTATTCCTATTTTTTGTCTGTATCCTAGATATTTATAGGCATCTGTTTTTCCATCACTTTTTGTTCTTCATTTATAATTTTGTTCTGTGTTGCATGTGTCATTAATTTCTGTGTAATGACTGAAGTTAATATTTTGTATATTGTTGGTAGGTATGTTATGGGCCAATACTTTGCTGGGTTTGCTGTGTCTGCTTGATCTTTAGGTTTCAGATAAGTTATTCCATGTGTAAGTGTATCTGGGACTGTGTATGGGTCTGCAATGTAACTGTTAAATAATGTCTGCTTGTGTGTGTGTGTGTGTGTGTGTGTGTGTGTGTGTGTGTGTGTGCTCTCCTTCCCTCTTTCCTGACGAAGCAACCGTTGCGAAAGCTTGAATTTTGTGTGTATGTTTGTGTTTGTTTGTGGGTCTATCGACCTGCCAGCACTTTTGTTTGGTAAGTCATATCATCTTTGTTTTTAGATATATTTTTCCCACGTGGAACGTTTCCCTCTATTATATTCATATTGTTAAATAATTTAGTTAGATGTGAATGTGTTGAGGTGAACTTCTTTAGCCAGAAATTTGCTATTTTATCTTTTCCAGGGGTTTTCCAATTGTGCGTAGAATTAATTGCTCGGGTGGCTTCATATTGCAAGATTATCACTTCAGGCATTTGTGGTATCATCTTGTATGTGTCTGTTTCTGCTTGTATCCACCGTGCATGCCTGTTATGTTGTACCGGGTTTGACCATATGTTGCTCCAGAAGTATTCCATGTCTGTTATGTTTGCTGGATTGTCTATTTTAATGTGTGTGTTATCTATTGTCTGGTAAAATCTCTTTTGGTTTGTGTTGAAAGTTTGGTATTGTTTCTTTCTATTTCCACTTTTTTTGTATCTTCTAAGTCGTTTCGCCAATGCTTGTAATTTCTGCTTCTTTTCATCTAATTGCTCTATTGCTTCTTGTTGTGAGATTTTACCTAACCTTTTTCGTTTTTTGTCTGATATTTCATTTCTTATAAATTGTGTTAGCTGTCCGATGTCTTTTCTCAGTTTTTCTATTCTGATCTGTAGTCTGTGCTATCATGCTGGTTTTGTGGGTTTCTTCTGTGTGTTGGTTGATTCTGATCTCTGCCTAGTGTGTATATTTAGTGTAGTGAGTGCTCCTATATAAACCAGTAGTTGTAATTCTTCCACAGTTGTATTTCCATTTATTTTGTTGTGTATGATTGTGTTGATAGTTGTTATTGTTGTTTTGACTTGTGGGTTATTTGGTGGTCTATGAAAAATGATATAATGTCTGTATTTGTGTCTTTGTATTCTATATATGTCAGCTGAAATTTTTCTTCTATATCTAACATGTGTGTCACTTCGTGTTCTATTTGTGCTTGTTCTGGTGGCTGTCTTAAGATTTCGTTTTCCTCTGATTGTTTAATTGATGTGTGTTATTCTTTGTTTGTTTGCTATATTATTATTATTATCATTATTATTATTATCATTATTATTATTATTATTATTCTTCTATCGATGGGACTGTGGAAACGTCAAGTCTATTACCATTAGGGAAACAGTGTAAGTTGAAACCAAACATTTCACAAATAGCGGTGTCAGGATGAATCATACAAAACAATATGTGTCAGAGAGGTAATGCACGGTAGGTTGAAGAGGGCGCAGGACTGACGGTTTGATTTATACTGTATGCACTGCCCACCAGATGGGGACTAGTTGCGAGCGCAATAACCCACCCGTGACAGACTCCAATGTACATGCATACAACAAATATCGAATTTTCTCATTGTAAACCTCTAAATCAATGTGGCAGACATAAGGCATACACAAACGATAAATATGTGGATATGCTCCTGGTCCTTGGTGCATCTGATAACGGGCTGGTGTTGCCGCTTGTGAATATGCTGCTTGATATCCTCGTTGATGCCATCCAGATAAAAATGTGTTTTGTTGTCTGGAGTTGTGCCTTCGGGAGTCAGGTTCTCCCCTTCCACCATTGCGTGACAGGGGCATCCACTGACTCACCATACTCCAGCTACTGAGGAAGCTATTCTGGAGGTCATACAGCAAGAACCTTCTAAATTCGGAGTTGGCGTGGCTGCACGGGCTACTCAGCCAGCTGGGGCCCGGTAGCAAACACGTAGTGCCGAATGTTGGCCGGACAAGAGGGGTAGCCCCAGTGTATGGTCCAGCCGCGTGGCTGGGAATTCCATGGTGATGCTGTGTTGATGGAGGAGACACGTCTGGAGAGCCAAAGATGGCGGACTTTGTGAAATCTTAATGGCAGACATTTCACAGTTCGTATAGAAATTAATAGTAGCTAGATGAATCATGATACCTCAAAAAGAAACATGTACATTACCATGATGCTGTAATCAGATTTTCAATATCTTTATTAGTTTAAAGTGACTGCGTGTGAGATCGCTCTCTAAGTAGGTTATGTAGCAAGAGTAAGTTGATAGAGGAGCAGGAGCGTAAGATCTGTGCCCTTCAGCTGCAGTTGAAAAGCGCACAGGAGGAGCTAGATAGGATGAGGAGGGAGAAAGGGGTTGGGGAATGGGAGCTGGCTGTTGGCAAGAGATCTGCTAGGAGAAGGAGATTTTCAGATAGTTTTACTATTGGTGTTTGTAATAGATATGACCAACTGTCAGGGTCTAGTGGAGAGGAATCTCTAGTAGCTGTAGATGTAGGAAGTATGCAGCAGACCTCAGCAGTTACGGTGGCTAGGACAGTTGCAAAGTCTAAGAGAAAGAAGAAGGTTCTGCTGTTAGGTAGTTCTCATGGTAGAGGTGTAGGCCAGCAGTTGCAGGAAGTTTTGGGGAGTGAGTACCAGGTCACCAGCATTGTGAAGCCTAATGCAGGATTGGCTCAGGTGACTTTTAACATAGGGGGGTTATGTAGGGATTTTACTAAAGAGGATCAGGTAGTGATTGTGGGTGGGGCTGGTAATAGTATTGATAGGGATGGGGAGTATGACATAGATGGTGACCTGGAAAAGATAGCCACTCAGACTGGCAACACGAATGTGCATTTCGTGGAACTGTTTCAGCGTCACGATCGGCCTCATCTTAATACAGCCGTCAGGCGTAATAACATGAGACTTGGGGGTGCGCTGATGACAGAGGGCATGAGTCACATTTTAGTGGTGTCGGTGGAGTCTATCAGTAGGACGGGTTTCACTAGACATGGCCTGCACCTCAACAGGTATGGGAAGGGGAGGTTGGCAAAACTTATAGGTGACAGCATAGGTGGGGGTGGTGGGACCACTCATGGGAAAATTCCGGTAGTTATGGGTGTTAGAGCTGTACCTTTTTTAGATTGAAGTCAGCTGATAGGTATTCCTGCTTAAGGGAAGTCTCTCTAACAAAGAAACCACTTTCTACAAAGCTTGGGTATCCGATTAATGAGGGAATTAGTATATTTCATCAAAATATACAAGGTATTAGAGATAAAGTTAGTGAACTGCTTATAGATGTTGACTCTGAAATTATTGGTATATCTGAACACTTCTTAAATAAGGAGATAATTCAGAGGCTTCCTTTACCAGGATACAGGTTGGTTGGCAGCTTTTCTAGGAGCTCTTTGCGGTGTGGGCGAGTAGCCATGTATGTGAAAAACGGTATCCCATTTGAGTCAATTGATGTTTCAAAGTACTGCACTGAAAAGGTGTTTGAATGTTGTGCAGGTGTGGTTAAATTTAGTGGAGGTAAACTTCTTACTGTTGTTATTTATAGATCCCCAGACTCCGATTTCACAACATTTTTGCTAAAGCTAGAGGAGGTTCTTGGTTCACTTTATAGGAAATACAAAAAGTTAGTTATATGTGGTGACTTCAATATTAATTGTATAAGTGATTGTGCAAGGAAAAGGATGCTGGTAGACCTCCTTAATTCATATAATCTTATGTAAACCATATTCTTTCCAACGAGAGTGCAAGGGAACAGTAGAACAACCATAGACAATATTTTTGTTCACTCGTCATTATTAGAAGGGCATTCTGTTAGCAAAAAGGTGAATGGCCTTTCAGCTCATGATCCACAAATTTTAAGTCTAAAAGATTTTTGTGCTGCAACACATGTTAAATATAGTTACCAACTTTTTAGGAAAGCTGATCCAGTTGCTGTACAGACTTTTATAAACCTTATCAAGGAACAAGAGTGGCAAGATGTTTATAGTGCTGATACAGTAGACAATAAATATAATGCTTTCCTCAAGACTTTTCTCGTGCTCTTTGAAAGTTGCTTTCCGTTAGAACGTTCAAAACAGGGTACTAGCACAAACAGGCAACCTGGGTGGCTGACTAAAGGGATAAGAATATCTTGTAGAACAAAGTGGCAATTATATCAAAACGTTAGAAACAGTCAAAATCTAAATGCAGCAGCCCATTACAGACAGTATTGTAAGGTGCTTAAAAAAGTTATTAGGAAGGCAAAAAGTATGTGGTATGCAGATAGAATGGCTAAGTCTCAGGATAAAATTAAAACCATATGGTCAGTCGTAAAGGAAGTGGCTGGTCTGCAGAGACAGGTCGAGAATATAGAATCAGTGCGTAGTGGGGATGTCCGTGTTACTGATAAGTCGCATATATGTACAGTACTTAATAATCACTTTCTGAATATAGCAGGTGAACTAAATAGAAACCTAGTCCCAACAGGGAATCATATAGCGCTCTTAGAAAAAAGTGTTCCGAGACTGTTACCTGAAATGCTCCTCCATGATACTGACAAGAGGGAGATTGAGTTAATAATTAAATCTCTAAAGACCAAGAACTCTCATGGATATGACGGTGTATTTAGCAGAATACTGAAGTATTGTTCCACGTATGTTAGCTCAGTACTTAGCCATATCTGTAACTTTTCCTTTAGGAGTGGTCGGTTTCCTGACCGATTAAAGTACTCGGTAGTGAAGCCACTTTATAAAAAGGGAGACAGGGATAATGTTAACAATTATAGACCTATTTCTATGTCATCGGTGTTTGCTAAAGTTATCGAGAGGGTTGTATATACAAGGTTACTGCAGCATTTAAATTCACATAATTTGCTGTCAAATGTACAGTTTGGTTTTAGAAATGGCTTAACAACTGAAAATGCTATAGTCTCTTTTCTCTGTGAGGTTTTGGACGGATTAAATAAAAGGTTGTGAACGTTAGGTGTTTTCATTGATTTAACGAAGGCTTTTGACTGTGTTGACCACAAAATATTATTGCAGAAGTTGGAACATTATGGAGTAAGGGGAGTAGCTTACAATTGGTTCGCCTCCTACTTTAAGAACAGAAAGCAGAAGGTAATCCTCCGCAATATTGAGAGTGGTAATGATGTTCAGTCCCAATGGGGCACTGTTAAATGGGGCGTTCCCCAGGGATCGGTGCTGGGGCCACTGCTGTTTCTTATTTATGTAAATGATATGCCTTCTAGTATTACAGGTGATTCAAAAATATTTCTGTTTGCTGATGACACCACCTTGGTAGTGAAGGATCTTGTGTGTAATATTGAAACATTATCAAATAATGTAGTTCATGATATAAGTTCATGGCTTGTGGAAAATAATTTGATGCTAAATCACAGTAAGACTCAGTTTTTACAGTTTCTAACCCACAATTCAACAAGAACCGACATTTTAATCAGACAGAATGGGCATGTTATAAGCGAGACGGAACAGTTCAAGTTCCTAGGCGTACGGATAGATAGTAAGCTGTGGTGGAAAGCCCATGTTCAGGATCTTGTTCAGAAACTAAATGCCACTTTATTTACCATTAGAACAGTATCTGAAATAAGTGACATTTCAACACGAAAAGTAGTATACTTCGCATATTTTCATACGCTTATGTCATATGGTATTATTTTTTGGGGTAATTCTTCTGATTCAAAAAGGGCATTTTTGGCTCAAAAATGGGCTGTTCGAGCTATGTATGGTGTAGTTCGAAAACCTCTTGTTGACCCCTATTCAATAGTCTGGGAATTTTGACATTGCCCTCACAGTATGTATTTTCTTTAATGTCGTTTGTTGTTAGCAATATTAGCTTATTCCCAAGAGTTAGCAGCTTTCACTCAGTTAATACTAGGCAGAAATCAAATCTGCATGTGGAATGCACTTCCTTGACTCTTGTGCAGAAAGGAGTGCAGTATTCTGCTGCATCCATTTTCAATAAGCTACCACAAGAACTCAAAAATCTTAGCAGTAGCCCAAACACTTTTAAGTCTAAACTGAAGAGTTTCCTCATGGCTCACTCCTCCTATTCTGTCGAGGAGCTCCTGGAAGAGCTAAAAAAATTAAGCAAATTCCAGTGTTACATTCTTGATTTTCTTTATTTAAACTAACGACTTGTCGCCTGAATATGTTTCTTATATTTCATTTTATCTGTTTCTACAATCGTGTTATAATTTTATGTATTGACTCGTTCCATGACCATGGTGACTTCTCCTAAATGTGGTCCCACGGAACAATAAATAAATAAATAAATAAATCAGATGGTAAATTATACAAGTAACAGCCAGCAACGAATTTCCAAAATCTAAACTGCTTCATCCGATTTCATCAATCGACATGTCTTTGGAAAGCTATTCGTGTAAACCTAAATTGGTATAAATTACAGGCATGTAACTTGAATAGTACACGAATTATTGAAGGTCAAAGTGGCCAATTACTATCGATCACGTCAGGCCACAAGTACTCCACAGTTACACGAAAAAAATGGTAGCAGCATGCTTATAAATATATTTATTCCTCTATGTCTTTGTTTATATTCCCTTTATGCTATTCATGAATAAATTGGTCAATTATTTACTGTGTTTTAGAAATCACAGAGACATTAGACTACTGGCCTACTTTTGCTTGCTATTCCTTTGATATATGTCTATTTAATTTGTTTATGTATTTAATAATGTGTGTTAGAGGGTATTTGTGGTCCAGCCATAGGAATATTCACTTAATTTCAAGTTATTTAAATGTAAATCCAGTATGTCGAAAGTGTTTCACTATGTTAGTGAGTGTATGTTGGCTTGGAGACATGGAGGGAGCGCTCTAGCCAATCACAGCACTCGTTACTAAGAGAGACATATGGAGGTTGGGGAGGAGCATCGTTTCCGGAGTGGACACGAGGTAGTTCGGAACGATGCGGCGCGGGGGACAGTTGCACAGGACACGAGGAGGGTGGAAATACTTCGAAGTGCTGACCTGTGAACTTGTGAGATTTCTGATGTTTCTACAGTGAAGATATAATATGCATTTAGAAATGAACATCTCGCGAGCTATCTTGTTGTTCACAACTAATTACGTGCAGTAGGAATCTATTGTTTCCGTTATTCAACTTATTTTTTAATTGCTGGACCATCGACACAAATAAGTGTTTTGCAGAAATATACTGCATTCTCACAAGTACTTCTACTACCGTACTCATCATTTAAAGTCATTAAGATAGTACCTGTAGATTTTATTTAATTGCAATCTTTCATTTATAAATTTATATGTTACTTTCATAACTCACAATTGCCAAGTGCCTTTGACCATTGGATTCATGTGTGTATTCTTATCGTATACTGTACACTCTACAGTAGTTGGCCTGTAATGCAGCGACTACGAATTCCAGCCCCTACACAATGAAACCAGCCAAAACCTTTAATATTGCAACTCTGAGTCGGAGGGTCATTTTTTTCAAATGTCCATATGCTATTTGTCTAACCAAATATTGATTACATTCAGCATTACAAAATGTTGTACATTTAGGACACATGTGACCTAAGAAATGGTGTTATTACAGTATGAAATGTCAAAATAAAATTAGCAAATATAAAAAACGTGCCTCAATTCAGGATCGAATCCTCGACCTCCTGCAGGCTAACCCAAAACTCTATCCACTGCACCAACTGCACAGCATGAGTAATATGTGCTGACAGAGGTAGTTACCATGTGGTTACAGTGTTGCCAGACTGCCACTCTCTAACGTCCTCTTTCTGCCTGATGTCCTCACTGGACAAAATTTCAAGACATTTTTTTATCACTGGCATGTGAGGAGTCGCACTACGAAGCCCAACTGCATGAATTTCGCTTCGCCCTGAATACACTACAAATCATTGCTTCTGTGACTGAAGAGGATTCCATTAAGGCTTCCTACTTTGCCTACTTTCATTCAATAATGTCTTATGCTATTATATTTTAGGGAAATCAACCTCTTGCAAAAAAAATGGCCACTGCTCAAAATAAAAGCCATCAGAATAATGAGTCGTGTCCATCACAGACACTCTTGCAGGAACTTGTGTCAAAAGATGGGGCTCCTTACCATCTCCTCACAGTATATTTCTTCCTTGCGACCTTTGTCTGTAAAAACTTCTCTCTGTACAAAGACAACGATGAATATCACGACTACAACACAAGAGCCAAAAATAATCTACACATTGAATTGAAAAGTCTAAATTCGGTTCAAAAGAGTGCTTATTATTCCAGCATTAAGATGTTTAATGCACTCCCACTACATATCAAATGTCTGCATAAACAGTTACCAAATTCAAACAAATCCTGAAAGAGTACCTAACAGAGAAATAGTTTCATACAATCAATGGATTTATAAGAGCAAATGAATACTGCCACTAAATCTACAATTTTTTTACAAATACTTTTAATCACACGATGAAAGATAAATAATAATTTGGTTTTCTGTATTCACTTATGTATTTATTTTATTATATATATTCTCTGTATATTGGATATATGATCTTTACTTGATATCTTATCTACATTGTATTTTTATTGTATTTATGTAAATTGTAGTATATACAATCCTGCCTCAGTGTACAACAATATTCTGTTAACTGTACATATAAGTTGCTTAGTTGACACCTTCTTTACAATGTATCTTTTGTAGTATTCATGTAAATTATATTGAAATGTGTAAAATTTGACACATTCCATGCTCTTGCAAATTACTCGTTACCTGGATCTACGGAACACAACATAAATAAATAAATAAATAAATAAATGAGATGGAAGGTAATTTTTATATAGCAAGAACAGAAGTAGTCCCAATATTGAAGCCTGTGGAACACTAAGTAATATGTATCCACACAGAAAAAGCTTAATCACAAAAACTGCACGAGGTATCACAGATGCTTTTTGCTCCTCTGAAGTCAATTACAAAGTGAACCACTTATTCATTATACTTCCTGTAATATCTCTTTATATTCGATGAATTAGTCAGATACAATTCTACCCTTGAATGACGTTTACTAATTTTCTATCTTCATACTCGCAGAATCCATGCGAAAAGTAGTTCATACAATAGCTATGCCATGAGCGCATAAGTATTCTTTGTAGTACTCTCTCTGGTGGTTGTCAGAAAAAAAAGGGGGGGGGCTTCCGAGATTGTCTTCGTGCCGATTAGCCTGAGCTTGGTTTGGATGAACTGTAATCAGATTATTGAGATTTATCACAGAAGATAACTGATACGAACTGTACGATTAAAAGGAAATATATACAGATTGCTCCTTCACATAAAAGGTGTGTATTTGAAATTTGAGAATTAATGATATTTATCGATATACTGCGTAGTTGTTAATCGGAAGGGAGTTTCCGAAAGACTGGATACGAACCTGCATTTAATAATCCAAGAGCTCCATTACTTCTTCGGAAGGTTAAACTTCATCAAAGCCAAATATCCGCTTGATATGAGGTTTCCCGACTGATTATACAACGCTCCCAAAATTACAAGGCATTTTATTTGTACAGATTAGCAGACTGCCGCAAAGCACGAGCCTGCAGAGAAGAAGAATCATCGCCTGATTTCATTCTAACAAGTAAAATTTCAGAATCATTTTGAGTGACTGAGCTATGACTGTGTTTCTTATCATGAATGATTGATTGCTCGAACGAATTGAGAGCTACAGAATTACGTAGATAGGAGGAAAAAATTACAGTGGCGCCAGTGTGACAGGACTCTCTTGGATTGTTATATAATGTATGTATTTTTTGTTTCATGAAAACCAACGAGAACGAGAGGTAACTAATCTGAAGAGAGATTCGGTGCCCATAGTAAAAGATTGCCGATACCAAGAAACGATTTCAACTATTGGACAACACCGAGACTACAGAACAAGGCCAGAGAAATCTAATTTTTTTTATCCTGTAGTTAAAATAGTTTGAAATCAATTTAGAAACAACTTTTTTCCAGATAGTAGTTAGATTGCAGAACTGCATATTGTGTGATTTTCGTATCTGGGCATTGAAGTTTATACCATCTGTGAAGTAATTTGAAAGTTAAGTGTGTCTACGACAGTAAATTTGAAGTATTTAGTGATTAGAACCTGATATTGACAGTTATTTAATGGTATTGACTAGAGCGGCATTTAAAATGTCATTGAATCAGCAACGAGAAGTGCAACAGCCTTCAGCTGTTTGCGCAGGAGCAGAGGCCACGGACAGCAATTCTGAGACTGTTGTGGCTAGCGGTAGCAATATAAATAATCCCGCTGGTTCAGAAAACATTCATACAACAGCTGATCAGACTGTTGTTGACACATTAGTTGTTATTATGCAACAGTTGTCTCTATTAGCCGAAGGCCAAGCGGAGGTAAAACGAGACTTATCCGTTATACAAAATGAACTCCAAAATCAATTAGCCGAAAATCAAACAGAATTACAAAATCAATTAAGAGCAACCTTTACCGAATTAGATCAGAGATTAAATACCCAGACACTGGAAATAAAAGAACAGGCAGAAAGGACCGAACAGAATCTTATTGCTCAAATTGAGCAGGTCCGCCAACAATGCCAAGAAAACAATAGTAAATTAAAAGCGGAACTAACCGAATATGTATCCGTCAAAATTGACACGATACAAAAACAAGTAGAACTGTTTCCTCAAGTAATACAAGCTCAAGAGGACATACAGTGTTCCGTAGCTATGATACCAGAAATTATAGAATCCCAAGATAATGTAAAGAATCAATTTGACGAAGTGAAGGAAAAACAGGAGACAGTGGAACATAGAATGAATGTACTTGCGGGAAAGTTTTCAGAAATGACATTAGAGCGGCAAAATTTTCCTTCGGAAACCATAGAAGAAACTGTGAAAGTAGCTTTACAGTCAATTTCAGAGAGTTCCGAGGAGAATTTTTTCAACAAAGGGTTAAAGGAAGTTCGAGAACAACTTGGCGAAGAATTCTCGCGTTGCAAAGAAAATATCGAAAGATCGCTAAATCTCTCGCAGGATGATTTAGAAACAGTGAGAAGTAGGAAACAACATTCTCAATCTGCGCGTGAAATTCCGTCCACGTCAAGATCCGATGTAGACAGAACTGGAACGTCACAAGTTAGATTCGATATAACGGATGGCCACAGGGAAGAGTACGAACGGGATGATTTTTGGAATCTAGGTACCGTTGAGGAAAAGATGATTAAACAGAGACAATTTCAAATCTTTAACCCTGAAAAAAGGAATGTTCATCCTGTAGTCTTTATTCGAAGTTTCAGAGGTCTATTTCCACGATCTTGGACAGAATGTCAAAAGATTAGTTTTGTATCTGGATACATACAAGGAACAGGAGCATTGTGGGCATCCGAACAAACATCTTCTTGTAAATGTTACAAAGAATTTGAGCAGGCTTTTCTAGCAAAATATTGGTCTGCTGGAGTACAAGAAAGACTTAGGCAGGAAGTATTATATCCTGAGCCTTTCTCATTTTCTAGAGATATTTTGAGAAATACATTAATAAATCTTTGTATTGGGATGTACCGATTCCTTTGCCGGATATACTTAGAATACTCAAGTCCAGACTACCCACCAGTATAAGGAATCAGCTGTTATATATAAATGATAAGGATATAGACTCATTTATGACTACGCTTGATCGTATTGATATAATTGAGGAGGACAATAAAAGGGCAAGAGAAATGTCATATCAAAGAAGAGCAATAGATGCGAATCCGAGCTGCAACTCGAGTGGGAATGGCAGTAATGGTAGCAGTAACAATAATCATAACCAACTACACTCTCCGAGGAGACTTAGCAATGGACAAAATGCAAACAATAATTATTGCCATAATGGAAACTTTAGTAATGGTGCAGCGAGGGGCTATTTTAAGAACAGTAGGAATTTTAATCGATATAATCCAATGTATGGCAACACAGGACAGTTCTACCAACACCAGCAGAACAACAACAATAATTACACGAATCAAGCAAGACAACATAGATTTCACCACAACAACCGACAATCACTGAAGTAGCTGAAGAGACAAATACCAATCGGACCAACAATCCGTCAAACTAAACATGACCGCATCGTGCCCCGGAGGAGCGGTCAGGGGAACTGTTAGGGGCGAAACAGTAAAATTACAATCGTTAAGATATGATGATGGTGAGCTGTTGACTGAAGTGTTAACAAAGGATTTAATAACGTGTCATAATGACAGATCGAGTGATCCGGTATCGGAAGTATTTGTTGAAATGAGGAAGTTCCAACGAATGTGATATTAGACACCGCCGCTTCCGCCAATGTCATCTCAGGCGCTCTTTTTCGGAGAATTATTAGGAAGAGGAAGGTACCAATTTTGCCAGTACAGAACTGCAAAATCATCGGAGCTGTTGGAGCACGCTCTCCCAATGTCAAAATACAAACACAATTAGAGATGAAAATGGAAAATGTAGCAATAAAATGCACGTTCCTTGTAGTGGAGAAGTTATTAGTGGACTGTATTCTTGGTACTGGGAGTATGCAGGAGTACGATTGTCAGATTGATTTTTTGGAAGGAATAGTTAAATTTAGATTAAATGGAGAAGAGATAGCACTGGATTTAAATAGAAAGGAAACGGTGCATGAAAAATATTGTCGGGGTGCCATAATTCAATTAATTGACACTACAAACCGTTAGAAGGAGCTTTCAAAGGATTTGATACAACAGGAGGACTTTAACCAAACAACAATGATAAAAGCTAGTGAATCAAATCAGCTTACCGGATAACAAAGACAGCAGCTTCATTATTTGTTAGGGGTATATGAAGAGATTTTTTATGAGAAACCAGGAACTATTAAAGAGTATATTTGTCACCTACAAGTGAAGCCACATCAGACTTACTGTTACACGCACTATCCGATCCCCTGGCGTTTAAAACAATCCGTTCAAAGGGAGATAAATAGAATGTTAGAATGGAACTTGATTGAGCCATCAACTAGTCCATATTGTTCTCCGCTCTTAGTCGTCCAAAAACCTGGAGATAACGTTAGATTAGTTCTGGATGCGAGAGAGATTAATAAAATAATAGTACCTGTAAGAACTCATCCGGAAAATATAGATGAATTAATTCAAAATTTCTAGGATGTTTCGTATTTAACTAGTGTTGATTTGAGAAGTTCGTACTGGCAGGTCCAAATGGATGAAGAATCTAGGAAATATACCGCATTTATCTATGCTGGGAGAAGTTACCAATTTAGAGTTGTCCCGTTCGGACTTAATATTAGTGCCGGAATATTTATTTCAGCGTTGGATTATGTTCTTGGACCAGAATTGCGTAGTCGTATAACTCTGTGTGTTGACGACTTATTAATAGCCACGAAAACATGGGAAGAGCATTTGCATATTTTGGAAAGGATTTTTGCTGTTTTCAAGAAAACCGGAATTACAGTAAACTTACAAAAGTCTCATTTTGCTTTACTTTCATAAAGACTCAAGCCATGAATTCTGAGACATTAAACCGGCTTCTGCGGATGGATGTGCCATGGCAATGGACTGAAGAATGTGAACTAGCTTTTCGAGACATTAAAGACCAACTCGTTAACGCATCCTTATTATATCACCCTGATTTGAATTATGAGTTCTGTCTGTCCACGGATTCATTGGATGTTGGATTAGGTGCTTGTCTCTTCCAAATAAGGAAAATAAAAGGGGTACCAACATTCTGTCCGATAGCATTTGCTATCGCCCTGTGAAAGAGCCTATACGACCACAGAACTTGAAGCACTTGCTGTTATCTGGGCATTCAGGAAGTTTAACTATTATTTATATGGCTCGAAAACGATTGTGTATTGTGACCATCAATCACTAACCTTTTTGCAAACATGTAAATTATTACATCCTAGACTGTCACGTTGGACAATGACACTACAACAGTACCAATTTAAAATTATTCATGTGTCTGACAAAGAAAATATTATTGCGGATGCACTGTCAAGATCCCCAGAAGGTTTAATGCCGGAAATAGAATCAGTAAATACTTTGGATTTTCCAGTATTACTGTTGCAGGACAATATCTACAAGACTTATTATGTACATCTTTGTAGAGATATGGGAAATTTACAACGAAAAGACCCTCAATGGAAGAAAATTCAGCTAAAGGAACAACAAAATTCAAGGGCTAGTTTAGATCATTATAAATTAGTAAATGGAGTATTATTCTTCAGACGTGGGAAGGACAACAATCCACGGTGGTGTGTATGTATCCTGAAGGAATATGAGGAAAAATTAATTTGGTTTACCCACTTATCATGGGGACATTTTGGTGTAATTAAATGTGCCAATAAAATAGGAGCATACTGTTATTTTCCGAATATTCGGAGAAAAGTGCACCACATAATACAAAACTGTTTACTCTGTCAAAAGGCAAAACCGGATAATAGAGGTAGTAAGCATGTTCTGCATTCAATTATTCCACGACAGCCAAGGGTGTTAATTTCGTGTGATATCTGCGGCCCTCTCCCACAATCAAGAGGAGGAGTCAAATTCATTGTTGGATTCATTGACGTGTTTACAAAATATGTAAAACTATATCCATTTAAGTGTGCTACTGCCAGAGGTGTTGTAGTGAGATTGGTGCGTGGCTATCTTCCGCATGTAGGTTTACCGAAATCCATAATTACAGATAATGCCAGAATTTTTACTGGATTTAAATGGAAGCAAACATTAACACAACTTAGTATTCGACAAATTTTGACATCGTGTTACCATCCACAAGGTAGTTCAATAGAACGAGTTTTCCGAGAATTAAACCGATTTATGCGTACATACTGTCACAGTAAACAAACATGATGGGCTGATTATTTGTCAGAATTTGAACAAATATTTAATAATATGACACATATCTCAACTAACTTTACTCCAACAGAGCTTATGTTTAGTCAGATTGAAAAGAACTTCTGGATAAACCATCTGCCAAACTATGAAGACCAGAATTTAAAATGGGAGGAAAAGATTCGACTCGCACTTGTCAATTTAACTAAAAAGGCAATACAATGGAAATTACATATGATAAACAGATTTACCGGATTCAGACGTTTCATCTTAGAGAAAAGGTTTTGAGGCGACACATCCATTCCTCAAAACTGATGAAGAACATAAAGAAATGGAATCTTATTTATACCGGACCGTATGTTATTGTAAATATACCAAATCCTGGATCATACTTGTTGGCATATCCCGAATCGAAAAGAATAAAGGGATTATTCCCGCATAATGATATTAAGAAATTTTTTGAAGGATCGTAGATCTGTGATACCAAATATGGAGAAGAATTTAGAGTGGAATTTGACGATGAGTCGAATGTGTATATAAATATCAAGAAGTTTATGTTGTCTAGAGGTTAAGAGAGTGAGATTACTCCTGTGATAGTTTAGCACAAAAATTTTAAGATAGGTAGAAGAATTTATTAATTACCAGTGTTTGTAAGTGTGGACTATGAGCAGAAGCCACAGTGATATACAATGAAAGTGCATCTACATTTCCTCAAGACACGGCACTTATGTGAGAATTGCGTGTGAAACTTGAACATTGTGGGATATGTAGGTAAATATGCTGTGTGTATGATGTGCGCTGTTCGCGCAAGAAAACAAATGAACTGTGAAATGAAGCAACAGTCGATAATGTCACTGTTGCAAACAATTGAAGAAACTATCTGGTTGCGCGAGAGAAAATTATTATAATTTTTAGATTTTTCATTATGCCTTCTTTACCAGGAGAATTAATTTAAGAATTTTAATTAACATTTTAAGAATAGCAGTTGTGTGTTTCATATTATGGACATAATTGTTGAAATATATTTCCATAAATGTTTATAAGAGGACAAAGAAGATTCTGCGAGTGGATGATTTGTTAAATGAACATACGTCATCATTAATGATATTTATTTGCAAGTGGATCTATAAATCAATTAATTATAAGAATAATGAAAATTTTTCAAATTATTCCTTTGTGGAGTCAGTGTCATATGCCTATGTTTAAAATTTTTCATCAGGTGCACACTTAAATTTTATCCATAATTTCGTAATTGAAAGCAAACCTCGGACAGATTCAACGCTCTACTTCCACCTGCACTATAACAAAACGAAGATTTGATTAAAAATTTTTTTGAGAGGAATACATTCGATATGAGCTACAACAAAATTTTGTCTGCTTGTGTCCCACATCCTTTCGTCTTTCCCTCTCCTTCCCTCTTTGCTGATGAAGCAACATTTTGTTGCGAAAGCTTGAATTTTGTGTGTATGTTTGCGCTTGTTTGTGTGTCTATCGACCTGCCAGCACTTTTGTTCGGTAAGTCACATCATCTTTGTTTTTAGAGAGATATATATATATATCTTGCACATCTAATGGGGGAGGGGGTGGGGATGGGGTGGGTAATATCTGACATGGTATGTTCTTCAGAGGTTCTGAATAATTCTGTTAGAATGCCATCTACTCCAGGTGCCTTGTTTCGAATTATGTCCTGCAGTGTCCTATCAAATTATTCTTACAGTATCACATATACATTTACTATCTCCTCTCCATCTATTTCCACTTCCCTTTTTATAGTATTGTCTTTTAATTCATTTTCTCTGTGTATTTCCTGTATACAGGGTGTCTGGAGGAATGATCAGTATTCAGGGATATGACGGGGGAAATCATTTTAAGCACAAATGGGCTCAAATGCCTATCTTATGAGGTACAAGTACTTAATCTCAGTAATGTGAAACAAGTCTCTTCTACTGCAAGCTTCTCACTTTATATATTTTGAGAGGAGGTAGTATAGAACACAACAAGAAAAAATTGTATAGTAAACACGAGGTCTAAAGCATACCTTAAAGGGTTGCTGTATGAGTACTTGTCCAGCAGAAGAGGTGCGTTTCACAGTAGTAAAGATGACCAAGTGCTCATACCTCTTAAGGTATGCACTTCAGAGCTCGTGTTTACTGGACATTTCTTCCTTGTTTTGGTCCATACTACCACCTCTGAGATATGAGTAAAAGATATCTGTTTCATGGTATCAAAGACAAAGTGCTCGAGCAAATAAGGTAGGCAGTTTAAACCCCACATTTACTACATTTACTTTTCCCACTTCCCTTCTTTGCCTAGTACACTGGCTTGTCATCTGAGCTCTTGATATTCATTAAATACTTCTCTTTTCTCCAAATGTTTATTCAATTTTCATACATGAAGACTCTCTCTTTTCCATAGTAGAGCTTCTTTCTGTAGCCTTTCAGTTTTCCTCCAACTCTTCCTGCTTTGTAATTTGCATTTTCTGTCAGTCTCACTTTTTAGATATCGGTATTCTCTTTAGCTGACTTCATTTTTATACTTCCTCCTTTCATCAGTTAAATTCAATCTCTACTGTGTCATCCAGCTGTTGCCTAATGTTTCATTTGAAACTTTCAGCAACTTTTTACAATTTACGCTGGCCCCATTTCTTTGATTTCTTACCTTTCTGTAGTTTCTTGAGGTTTAATCTCTAGCTTATATTCAATAAACTATGGTCCAAGTCCACTTCTGTCCCCGGAAACATTACACAATTTAAAACCTTGTTTACAAATATATCTATCTCAAGTTTCTGATAACTTTCCAGTATTCAACTTTCTTTCTTGATTCTTAAACCATAATAACAATTAGATTGTTTTCTGTGCATAATTCTACAAGAGAGCTTCCTTCCATTCCTTCCTCCCCAGTCCATATTCTCCTCTTCCTTACCATATCACCAATTTCTAACCCTTCACCACAATTAAATGTTTGTCTAACTTGATTTTATTAATTTCCTTTATAATACATTCTTTCACACTCTTCATCATTTGCAGAGCTAGACGGCATTTAAGATTGCACCACTGTGGTATAGCTTGGTTTTGTGGATTATTGGATTTTTATCAGTACAATAATGCTCCTACAGACACGCAAGAACAATTGCACCACAATTGGCATAACTCGGGTGTTTTGCAGGACTGGGTAATCGAAGGTCAACCCTGAATCAGATTCAAACATCTTTCGGATGAGTTGTGTTTGTAGTGTAGTAGGTCTATTTGCTCTAAAATCAGCAAGAACCATTTACCACACTAAGAAAGAATTGAAACAAATTCCACCATCACAGCAACAGAACCCAGTGGAATGTCCTCCCAGTTCATTAACCATTGGACAGTGAGGAACAACTGTATGAAGAGTTCAGTTGATAAGCTATATCTAAGCAAGGGAAGGGAAGCTGAAGGTTGGAAGGAATTTACAGAGCTACATTAGAGAAACAAATTAGATGGCGACATTATAAACAGAGAAGAGAAAGTACGTGAAGGTGAGATGGGAGGTATAGTATTGCAAGAAGAATTTGACAGAGCCATGTGGAAACAAGGCCACTGAGTAATGACTCTCACCCAGAGTAACCAAGATCCTTGGGAGAGCCAGTCATGATAAAATTATTCCAGCTGGTGTGCAAGATATATGAGACACGTGAAACATCCTCAGACCTCAAGAAGAATGTAAAAATTTTGATTCGAAGGAAGCAGGTGCTGACAGATGTGAATATCATCGAAGCATCAGTTTATTAAGTCCCAACTGCACAACACTGACATGAATTACTTACAGAAGAATGGAAAACTGATAGAAGCCAACCCCAGGGACATAAGTTTGGACTATAGGGAAATGTAGAAACATGCAAAGCGATACTGATCTTATAAATTATTCTAGAAGATAAGCTTAAGAAACACAGAGTTACAGAAAGACTTAGACAACTTTGGCTGGATTTCAGTTTTTGAAATTTTGAAAGTAGCAGAGATAAAATACAGACAGCAAAAGGTTATTTACAACTTGTTCAAAAACCAGACTGCAATTACAACAGTTGGGGGACATAAAAGGGAAGCAGTAGCTATGAGGGAAGTGAGACAGGGATGTAGCCTGTCCCCAATGTTATTCAATCTGCACACTGGGCATGCTGCAAAGGAAACCAAAGAGAAATTCAGGGAAGGAATCAAAGTTGAGGGAGATGGGGGGGGGGGGGTGAAGGCTTTTGAGGTTTGTCGAGGACACTGTTGAAGCCAGCAAAGGACTTAAGAGCAGTTTTACAGAATGGATAGTGTCTTGAAAAGAAGTCATAAAATTAATGTAAACGAAAGTAAAACAAAGGTAATGGACTGTTGTCAAATCAGACAATGCTGAGGACTGAAGCACTATTGGCAGCAAAAGAATATGATGAGCAAAATAAGAGAGCATATTAACTGAATATTGGCAACAGCAGGAAAAGCATTTTTATAAAGAGGAGTCCGTTAATACCTAATACACATGCAAGTGTTAAGAAGTCTTTTAGGAAGGTATTTGTCTGGAATGTAGCCTTCTATGGAAGTGAATCATAGGCAATAAGCAGTTCAGACACGAAGAAAATAGAAGACTCTCAAATGAGGTGCTACAGAAGAATGACGAAACACAGCCAGACAGACAAGATAGGCAGGCGGCGGGAGAGATAGATAGATAGATAGATAGATAGAATGAAAAATGAGGTGGTACTGAATTGAAAGAGGGGAAAAAAGTCATTTATGGCACAACCTGAGTAAAAGAAGGGATCAATTGATATGGCACACCCTGAGACATGAATTGTCAATTCAGCAATGGAAAGAAGTGTGCGGGATAAAAATTGTAGATAGAAACAAAGGGATGAGCACAGTAAGCACATTCAAATGGGTGTAGGTTGCGCTTCAGCAGTTCAATATTAGAGGATGCCAGCATCTTTTTCCCATTTATCTACACTTTTTTTCATTTCAAATGATGTTTTATGTTTGTGATTCTGTAACTTGTCTCAACATAATTCATGATGACATAGGTCACAGGTGAACAGCCAGACATCCGTGTCCCATCGGGTACAATATTTCGGCAAGTGACCACATTGTGATCATCAGATGTGCAGACAAGTTAATGCCTGAGAGTTGTGCAGGGCATATCTCCCACCGCCCCACCCCTCTCGATTTGAACTTATTTCTGAAAGTGGTCCACAACAAGGTATGGGTTTGCGTGCAGCATCTCCGCCTCTCCTCCCACTGCCAAGTCACTCCAGTCAAGATTGGGTGCAAGGGTACATGCTGACACCATCTGTGCTCTTGCAACAGCTCTCAGGTTATTAGTTCATCAGCGTACCTGATGATGGCAACATGGTCACTTGCCGAAATGCTGTGCCCGTCGGACATTGACATCCGGCTTTCACCTCAGACTATTTCAATTTATGTTTGGCTGAACATTTAATAATAAATAAACAACACACATTCATTCAGAAGAATGTAAAAAGTGTAAAAATTATGGGCTAAATACTCTCCTACCATCCTTTCTAAAGCCCAGCAGATAAGGATTGGGAAAGGAGGGAGAGGAAGCAGACGACTGGGGGGGCGAGAGAGAGAGGAGGGAGGAAGAGGAGGGAAGGGAGGGGGAGAGGAGGGGGAGGGAGGGGGGAGAGGAGGGGGAAGGGAGGGGGGAGAGGAGGGGGAGAGGAGGGGGAAGAGAGGGGGGAGAGGAGGGGGAGAGGAGGGGGGAGGGAGGGGGAAGGGAGGGGGAGAGGAGGGGGGAAGGGAGGGGGAGAGGAGGGGGGAAGGGAGGGGGAGAGGAGGGGGGAAGGGAGGGGGAGAGGAGGGGGGAAGGGAGGGGAAGAGGAGGGGGGAAGGGAGGGGGATAGGAGGGGGGAAGGGAGGGGGATAGGAGGGGGGAAGGGAGGGGGATAGGAGGGGGGAAGGGAGGGGGATAGGAGGGGGGAAGGGAGGGGGATAGGAGGGGGAAGGGTGGGGGAGAGGGGGGAAGGGTGGGGGAGAGGGGGGAAGGGTGGGGGAGAGGGGGGAAGGGTGGGGGAGAGGGGGGGAAGGGTGGGGGAGAGGGGGGGAAGGGTGGGGGAGAGGGGGGAAGGGTGGTGGAGAGGGGGGAAGGGTGGTGGAGAGGGGGGAAGGGTGGTGGAGAGGGAGAGTGTGTATGTTTTGAGTTGCACCAGCAAAGAGGGATACTGCAGATTTTTCTGTGGCTAGGTTTGTACATTTGAAATGAAATGTAAGAGAGAGGCCATAGACTGCCACTGCCAATTGCTGTTCATCAAACTAAAATTTCATGCCAACATTTTGTGGAAAAAAATTACTTTGAATGAGGAGCCTCTTCAAAACAATGCAAAAGAGAAACATAGAAGTCTTAATCTAGAACAAAAGAAACTCTGTATATATTACTTTTTCCACTACTACTTCCCCCATTCCAGTTATTCAGGTTCTTAAATAGTATTTTCATTTTCATGAATACACACTATTTGTAACAGCATACTCAGCTCTCTACTGCTAACAGTAATTGTGGTATTATTCATTCGTTAACAAAATTCACAATTAAATAAAAGGAGGAAAGGAAGAGTAAAAACAACTTTTTTTATATTTTGATCATGTTTTATTACTGAAGGCTACCGCAGTTTTACTTCAGATTCAGTACAACAACTATTGCCTAAATTGTGCTGGTGAGCTTATATAAAATAATAATACAGCGAGTGCTCTGTGGCTATGCCATAATATTCCTTTGCAGTATTAGTCTGGCAATTTCAGAATAAAATGGCTGTGTGGAAACATTTTTGTATCACAAACATCTTAGTTTCAATTTCTTGAGATTCTGTTACATTTCATAAAGCTCCACATAACTGAGTACTTTATTTCCAAAATTAAACTGCACCTGATACACAATGTGTCGTTAAGATGTGAAGACACTTAATACTTTTCTTACACTGCCAACTAGATGCTTCAATTAAATAAGCATCTGGCAGTGAGAGAGCTGTATTAGAAGACTGTTATTTATATCTGATTTGTTTCAAAATAAATTAAAAAATTTGTCACTGGCAAATACCATGGCTGCAGGTATTCCAAATCCTTTAACTGCTTTCTAGTCTGTAACAGCCGCCATTTCCAAAAAATCACACTTCTGGTACAGAAAACACTACTTTTGATGTTTTTTTTACTTTTATATCTGCCACATAAAATACTACACATTAAATTCAGTTTATGCCAATATTTAAATTTAAGCGCATCCTACAATAAGAGATCCAAAATCAAGATCCGTGATACGTATAAATTATTGTTTATGTTAATGCACACATTAGAATGAAATTTAACAGTAATACAACAAATTATACTGGATGTAACTAAAACAAATGGCAGGACCGAAAGATTTACAACACAGAAGTGTGATTCTGGAAGTGGAGGACAGTATCCATAAAGAAACTGTGTGTTACACATATTTTTGCTTTTTAAAAAATTTACTTGCAAATTCATGACAATACACCAACCATAACAACAATTATTACAATTTTAACAACATGAAATACATTTTAGAAAATTATTTTCTGAGCATAAGGAACACAACAAATTATTAAAAATAAGAGTTTATAAAAAGGAAGCATAATACTATGTACAACATTTGCAATGTCTTCATACACAGATATTACCAACTATAACTCATAAATTAAACATTAAAGCATGTAGATGTTTTAAGTATGGAATACATTACCATGATAATTAAAGACAATTGAAACACTGAATCTTTGGACATAGAAAAACACTGAAGTATAATGCACTGTAAAAGTTAAATCAAAAAATCTACATTCATGCAAATGCTCTCACTCTTGCTCACACCAGTGACTAGTTTTGAAGGACATTTACGCATATTTGGTGGCAAGAATACATTACGAGGAATTCGTGTTTCCACTGTTTTGTTGAATACCTGAGAATCTGTGAAATATTGTGTGAATTCTAAATGCTATTGAATGCAAATACATCACAATCTGTCTCATATACTGTGTACTAGTATGAAATAGCTGTTGACTTGCTGAGTTATTCTGATGAAGATAACTCTGCACGTAAATAAAGATAAACAAAGTGCAACATTATTTAGACAATACCAGAACAACATGCAGCCATGGTACAACTGTCTAAAATAAGTCTGTTTAGTTGAAATTTTTGTGAGGATAATTACTCTAGGAACATTAATAATTAACATAACTATGGAATATGTTCAGTGCATAACTGCTTTTTGGAATACTTATCATTGTGTATATACATACACATACACATTTAAAAGCTGACATATCACATTGAAGCTAAACTCAGCATGTGAGTAATAAATATGGGCAAAATTTAGAATATATCATTGCTACTCTTCTAATTAACAATTTAGTTTTAACTGCTGCAATTAATTATTAAGAATGGTTAGTCTCTTCCACCATCACATATGCTGACACTTTCCTTTTGAAACATCTGTAACTGAGGCTAGGTGCTCATTTCTACAGAATTCTTCACACTGCAGAAGTCATATATTTGCATATACAGTTATTATGACTGAAACTTTGGTATGGATTATTGAGGGAGAAAGTTGGCCTCATATTAAATATTAACTTTATATCTTTGGTATTCATGTGTGAGAGAAACAAGAAATTTTTAATATAAAAATAAAACTTGCAGCCAAGGTATAGTGTTATCAGTAACAACAATGTTCCTTCCAAGTTAGCAAGAGGAAGCTGGAATGAAACGCAGCAAATTACCAGACAGGACAACAGCTGCCAAGAAGGCTAATTACACACACATTCATCTCCATACATTCTATTTTTCAGGCACACATATATGTACACCATATGCAAACTTATACCTGGATTAGAATACAAGTGCTAACTTCTAAAAATAATAATAGCAATAATAATAAATTAGGAACCAAGTAATTATAAATGAAGAATGGAAATAAGTAGTATGTTCTGTAAGATTATGAAAAATTTGTACAGAGATGAAAACAGAGGCTCTTCTCAATATCTACAAAATATACATGTTAGTACGGAAATAGTCCGGTATCAAATGCATGAACATATACATAAATATATGCATACTTTCAGATTTTCAAAAATTATGAAAAGACTTTTAATCTTTCTTACCTTGGAATACTTCCACTTTTATACTTTTGTTACTATTTACATATATTACAAAAACAACATTAATATTACAGCTGCCAGAGTTTAATTAATGAATATGTTAACTCATCTTCCAGCGCAATAAACAAATTTTATTTCAGTACCTTCCAATGGACTACTCTGCATACAAAATATTCAACTTTTGATACAGAATGAAACTAAACTGTTTCCTGGCATTACAGAGAATTATCGTGCTTCCAACAGTTACAGGGAAATATTGTTTGTGAAAATAAACACAAATTCTGTATTTAGAACCAAAAATAAAATAAATAACAAATGAATGAGAACTGGAAAATTTCTGTTAGGTCTATGATGTAATGATTAACTTAGCAATCGCGATTTGACAATAATAAATAAATACAAATTAAAGAAAGTCACTGAACGGAATGTGTTGTGATTACTAGATAATTTGCTTTACAGTAATTACATAGGATAATAATTATCCTGACGCTGTCATACATAACTAGGTTAGTGTCCCACATATCATGTAATAAGTGGAATCACTTGTGCCAGAACACAATATGTAATGACTTAGTACATATTGATATCAACTGTCAGCTCACTAATGAAATGCCATTACATCTGTTTCTATTGCAGGTGTAATACTATAATAACAAGGTTTTCCTCCTATGTATCAGTCAGTACAAGAGGTTGAACATGAATATTTGTGAATAAGCGTTTTTATCAAAGCACAGCTACTCGCCTGCCAGCAAGAAACAGATATATAAGCCTACTCTAACATCAGACAGACTATATTCCTCTGCGAGGCATAAAAAAGGCAATACTTTTGTCATTAAACTGATACAGTTGCTGCCACTGTAAAAATATTCATCCATACCAAACAGTCAGTTACCATGCTAATGTATCAGGGAAATAAGGCAGTCTTATTTAGTAAAAAGAAAAAAAAAGAAGAAAAGAAATGAAAGAAATTAACAACACAAGAAGCAACAGAATGTTACTTCACAAACTGAACACATGTCTAAACCACTGTGGATCTATCTCAATATTCACATGCTGAGTGATTAACACATCCATTTTCTGGCTGCCAAACTGTATGTGTCTTATACAATACAATAAATATATTTTCATCAAGCAAAATACTTATACGAAATAATAACAGACGGAACTATTCACATTCTTCACGCTCTCGACACAGGTTGGTGCCACTGACTGCTAGGCAACTGTTCTGTGCCGGCATGAGTAACAAGCGTAGTGAAGCCTGCTGTTTCCACTGGCATATGAGATTCCTGAAACCAGACAACAGACAGATTAGCAATACTTCAAACAGTGGTATTCAGCAATAAAATTTCAAATTCACACAAGAGTATACAAACAGAAAATGCACTTACAGATGAGTTCTGAGTCTGATTCGATCTACCAATGGAGATGGCCAGTACATCTCTACTGAAAGGTCGTTGTTCGAGGTCTCGACTGCTACCGTCTGTACAACTGCAACATAAGAATAGATTATTTATAAAAACAACAGCAACTACTACTACTACTACTACTACTACTACTACTACTACAATTTAAATATATGATGTTGTCAATGTCACTGTTAGGATGTCTGTAAAACCAAAGCGAAGTTCAGAAGATGTAAGTGTGATTTGCAGGTCTGCCTTGATACAACTAGTTTGGTTATTATAGCCAATTGCCAGTGAAATGGTGTTTATTAGTAAAAATCATAGGAACAAAGTCAGCCAACAGACAGCACTGAATAGATAAACTTTTAAGCATAAGAATGTAGTTTTCAAAGTAGACACCAAGTGAATCAAGGCTAACACAACATGCATTATGAGGAAATCTCAACAGATTATTCAAGTACCGTCATCGAAGTATATCAACAACACCAGTCAGCAACTGAGGGTTTCAATTAATTATCATTTGTCATGTAAGAAACAAAAAAAGTACAGTTATAAAAACTTAACAGATGATGACCTGATAGCAAATGATCACTAAAACTAGGTTCAGAATATAAAGGGTTTGCATCATGACAGCCTACAAATCCCACATTGTACTCTGTGTACATGTATCAACAAGATTATCATACAAGTACTGGAACTGTAATGGTACGAACTTTACAAGGGAGTTCCTGGCTCCAAAAGCAGAAACACAGTCAGAAACTCCAGTACAGCAATCGTGAAGATCACTCTCTTCACTCGTGTACAACAGAGACTTGCTGCTCTTCCTTCAAGAGAAAATCCAGGGGACTGAGACCAATAGAGTGACTTGGCATGTCGCAATCCCAATATAACCTTTATCACTTATGAAACACATTGTACTGTGTATCTACTACACAGGCCATCTGTCAACCACACTAAGTTTTCTTACCACTAGCCAAAAGTCTTGAAATAACGCTATTATCTCAATATAGGATGATTATGGGCAATATAACTGTAAATAATTATCTTTTCTTTTTGGTCCAGGAATACCCTCCTGAAATTTGTACCATTACTTATCAGACACATTGTACATTTATAAAACAAAGGGGTTATAATGACAATTTATTAAAACAGACTCCAGTGCTGTGCTGCACAGTAGAAAGCTTTTACATTTCAAATGACCATGTGAGTAGTTACTAGATGAGTGAGAAACACATCTATGGTTAGCATACAGACTGTGAATAATGGCCAAATGAAGGCAGCAAGGCCGCTAGATTTAGTAAGGGCACTACTGCAATGACCTTATTTGCATGATAACAGGAAATGAAGGAAAGTTGTGGAATTTGCTGTTGTATTATCATTTGCATCTCTAACACGGCAATTTAATATTCTTCAGTGCCAAACCAACCAATATTATTCTTGATCTGTCAAAGAATTGTAACTACAAAAGGCCACAAATTTCCTGTGTCTAAGTGACAGTCAAATTTACACGAGACAGGTGGAAAAGTAAGTAAACTGCTAGTTATTATAAAAGTAATTGACATAACTGTTAATACATTTATCCCACTGTGAGACAAGACTGGCTATGTTTTCATGGAGCAATGTTTGCAGTTGCCTATGCAATGATTTTACCCTGACGTCACCTCTTCATCTGAAGCAAATCAAGGGCCACAAATGTCTTTCTTCAGGACTCCAAAAATTTGGAAATTGCAAGGGAAGAGAACAAGGCTGTTTGGAGGATGTGGAAGGGCTTCCCAGTGAAACTTCTACAGCATAATCTAAACAACCTTGGGAACGAGTGGGCCCACTCGCATGTTTCTAGTACACAGCAGCAAAGTTCCACTAGCAGCCCCTTAGACGTTCTCCATACAGTGCCAATCTCTCCCGTGTGATTTCCATATTTTTGGAGCCCTGAAGAAACACATTCACAGCCAATGATTTCCTCCGGTTGAAGAGTACACCCATGAGTAATATCATTGTTCTGTAGGCAAGCATAAACTTTTTTTACATGGAAGCATTGACTCCTGTCTTACAGTGGGATAAATGAATTAACAGTAATGGTGATTACTTTTGAAATAAAAGTAATTTACTTATTTCCCCCCCCCCCCCCCAATCTGTCTTGTTTTCATTTGACTAACCCCATACATAGTGCACACACAAATTAGCGAAAAACAATGCACAAAATGACACGACAAATAACTCTAGTCAAACATGTGTAGACATGGGAAAAGAATATGGTGATAAGAGAAATACAAGGGATAAGCTGAGGGAGGTAGCACATGTGAGGAGCAAGAGCGGGGGGGGAGGGGGGGGGGGGAGTTGTGAATCTAAGGTGTAAGATGAGAGCATGGGGTAAATGAGGATGAGCATTGACTCTGAGTTGGGGAGGAATTCCCTGGAGAGAGAGAGAGAGAGAGAGAGAGAGAGAGAGAGAATAATTTTTACAAACAAGGGCTCACCTGGCTCGTAGTTCTTTTTGTTTTCGCTGTAGGTGAATGTAAACAGCTATACAAACAAAAACAACAAGGAACACAGCAATTGTGGCACCACCTGCAATGCTGGCCGTCTCTAGCATAACACGCTGCCGGGATGCTGCACAAAATACAAAAATCAAACTTAAGTTATTGGTCACTTCAGGAATGAGAGATAATTTTCATCAATTCAAGCCTTATATTACTTACGTAAGTAAGTTCCATCCAAGTCTTTGTATTCGCACCTTTGTCCCATGTACCCATCTGCACACCTGCAAACAAACAGAGTTGCTTAATATTTACCTCTAATTAAATTTCCAATGTGGTGCCCATGCACACATCTTTCACAAACAGAAACTGTTTGCTCTTTCTACTCTATGACACTATGTTCACAAGTAATTCCAATATTAATGTTGTTTTTCATTGTGTGTTCCATAAAGAACCAAACCGCAAATAATTATTTTACTTTCTAAGAGAATCTCTTCTTACAACAATAATCTCGATTTCTTTTCTTGTTGACTGTCACTAATTCTTAGTTCAAAAATTATCTTTTAAAATGGAGCAATAAGGATGAAATAAGGGATCGTCAAACCCATTTTGCATATCATGGAGCTCCTGAAATAGGTATGCAACACCACATGAACAATATTTTACACTTTCATGAACATCTGACACATCACTAGTTTGAAATGACCACAGGCTAAGAGATATCTACAAAAATACCTTCATATTTGCCACAGATAATAAGCAAAATTTTACATAGCCCAGATGATTAAGGCTTTATCACATTTTAAGGAACACTTGTTAAAACACCAAGATATTCACCAGAGCACCATGTTGCCCAATATGCTACAATTAACTGTCCCACGTCAAAAAGAGCACCACTGTCTATTTAAGTAAATGATACATGGGATACACATCAGAAACTGCAGTATGCAACTAGCAACGACAGGGATATCAGTTTCTTAGTTTCAAAAAATCTGTAACAGGCAGGAGCAGACAGAGTATCACATGCCATGAACTTGCAGCCCTACCTACTAGAACAACACTCTCAACTTATTGTAGAGAAAATTATTTCTCCAAAGGAGATTACATTTTTTTGACACAGAGATAAATTCTTAGTCTCATCCTGGCTTGCAATGGACAACAAGTCTGTTACCAGACTAAGCGACACAATTATTTCCTACACTGTCAGTTCATAACATGGACTACTGTGTGCAAACTGTCAACCACATATCGTTAGTCACTATATTTCAGGAGCCCCAGTCATGTTTTATATGGCAGTTTTTTGGTTCCGCTGATTAACGATCATTCCTATGCAAGTAACTGGTCCAGAAACTGCTACATCTGCATTCCATAGTACAGATGTCACAGGATAGTAAAATAGTGCCACATGTACATATTGTTAGAGGCTTATAAAATCACACTCATTTAAATCTACAGAGGACAGTACTTGTGGCAGGCTACACACATTTATAGAATTTGCTTAGTGCATCAGACAAACAAGATGTTTTATCTCCAAAAATGAGATACCATAATTGTGAGTAACTTAACACATACAGCTTCCGTGGGGGAAGTACGCCGAGTGTTAGTTCTTTGTACCAAGGGTCCTGGGTACAAACCCCAATCATGACAATTTGTTTTTATGTATTATGGGTGAAAGTGTTATATGGTACTACATGTTTATGATATGTAAAAGGGCTGTTTGGAGTTTACAGCAATGTTCTCTTGGCAGTCTGCTTTCACTTCATTTCTTTGAAAGTAGTAAACCTATAGAGTACCTTAGTAGTTTCAGAAAAATTAACAAACGATTGCATCACACATGTGGAAGTAATAATAATAATAATAATAATAATAAGTTATATAGAGTAATTTATAATTATTTTTGAATATATCATCATCGAAGTAGTAGCAGTGGTGGTAGTAGTAGTAATAAGATCAATAATAAGCACTGAACGTCCAAATTACTTTCGTACACCAAGCACATTTGATGAATCACACATTTGCGCATCTACCCTATAGATTGCAGAACGAAAGCTTGTGTATGAAACGAAACTTTGTCAAAATTTCAAAGGATCAGGGTTCATCAACGAGCTTAGCCATTATCCACTTGTGGCAGTGAGAAATTTAGAAAAGTGGAGAATTGTATGTGAAGGACTGCAGCATAAGGCAATTATTCCATTTTTGCAAACTAATCTCTTCCGAAGAATCTCGAGCAGCATCGAACATTTTATGCATCATATGCTCGTATATAGTGCAAGATCAAGTGGTTGACAAATGGAGGTTATGTTTGCTGGAATTATGTGAACTGTGATTTTGTCTTCTGGTAGGTTATTTTGTAAGCCCATGTCACAAAGAACACTAGTGTCTTTGTGGGGCCCGTAAGAATCCATTATCAGCAGAAGTTTCTCTCCACTGATTTATTCCACTACCACTTCTTGTATAAAAGTCCTGAACAGTTCTCTGGTCATTTTGCCGGAGGAGTGAGAGTGGACGATTAAATTTGGTTCTGAGAACATGGACTGGTGTGTATGAGAACTCAAAGAACGATGTTCTTTAAGGAAAAATGGTTCAAATGGCTCTGAGCACTATGGGACTTCACATCTGAGGTCATCAGTCCCCCAGAACTTAGAAATACTTAAACCTAACTAATCTAAGGACATCACACACATCCATGCCCGTGGCAGGATTCAAACCTGCGACCGTAGCAGTCGCGCGTTCTGGACTGAAGCGCCTATAACCGCTCGGCCACAGCGGCCGGCCTTTAAGGACAACAAACAGTTTTGGAGCAAGTTTACTCGTCTATGAAAGCAAAGGAATAATTGTGTATGAATGGGTTGTCGCGAGAATTGGCTGTACAACCTCTACAATATTCTTAGAATTGCCAAAAAACATTGCTACCAACTCCGAAAAGTCATTCTATATGTCAGGAAAATGTTTTCCCATCTAACAGTTTCAAGCGTAAATAATTTAAAGAAATGTCATACTTGGGGTTTGCACGTGTGAATGTGGTAAGACGATCTCTCGCTGTATCAACTCACTCACGCGTTATCTGAAAAAACAGTCAGTCACCGATGTACTTTTCCTGTGCTTTGTAGCTCTGGTGTTACTTTTAATTATCGTTAGCCGATTACGCATGCTCTACTGGAAGAGAGTACATAGCACGAACTAAACCGGTGTTTTAGGTGATACTCTATCGACGTACACTGTTAGGTACTGATATGAGTGCCTGACATCTGGAGGTTTGGATGTAAATGCTACAACCTCCACACTGTTTAATGTACTGAGAGTAGGTTACTGAATGGACGCTTAGTTCTGCTCAGCTTTAGTCAGTAGCCCTCAGTGCGTACTGACGTTAGGCTGACGAAAGCGTTCGCTGTATAAGTGGGGTGTCCTGGGAGGGCTTGCTGTGCGAGGTGGAAGCGGCATTCCAGGCCAGGACGACAAACGCCGCGGTTGTTTCCCATTCCCAGCGCTGGGGCGCCGCTAATCCGCGCCGCAGCTGCCCGCGCATGCGTCTCGCGCACCTGCCTTTCACGAACACGCTGGCCGCGCCGAAATTCCTTGACTCCATAATGTGGTCCGAATACTTTTCCGACAAAAGGTGAAAAAGAGCAGGCGCGAGGTTTGGAGGCGGCCCGAGGATGGTTCGAGGCAGGGAGCAGTCCGCACACAAAGCCAGACTCTCTTCTCACGGACAGCCGTGTACAGTTAACCGATCTTCAACTACCTGAGAGCGGCCCGGCTTAAGAGCCGCGAACGTGCTCGTCCATGCCGCGACACTGTTTAGGCGCCTCCTCGGGCACAGGTCATCATTCACACCAATTGACCACGTCCGCCGAGCCGCCCGACGACCTTCCCAGAACAGAACATCTCTTCCCACGCCGCACTATTATATGACCGAGTGGAACGACTGCTCTCGTTTGATAATGATCGATAAAAAACGTAAATCACAAGAATATCTAGTCTTCAAAACCACTAGAGAAATGTCTTTGGAGTGTGCGCGTGTTTTACGATCTAATAACAATTCGCAGTTCATGGCGCCTCGTCCTGCAGAGCGCATCCTCGACACTAACTCTATAAACACAATCGCACGTACACTAGCTACGTTTAACGTGAAGTCTCCAGCAATAGCAGTATTTTCCTATATACACAAGTTGCTGGGAGTGCAAAAAACAAAAGCTGCGAAAAGCTGTGCAATGGAGAAATTTAAAGTATTCTCCATTTTACCCTTGTTCGGCTGAGACGTGTACCAGCGCTTTCAGGCCGAAAACCAGCCACGCTGAATGACATTAGTTCCGTGGCTCCCAGAATAATATACTGAAAGGGGGAAAAAAGCACTACAATCTCCTCTATTAAAAGCTACGGGGAATTGCATAGCTTGCAGAGAAGACTTAGTAAGCCATTGAGTCGTTTATCAAGTAAAGGGCATAGAAGCTAATGATCTCTAGTTGGCAAAAATTTCCTCCAGCTTGCCCGATATCTTTCGATACGCCCCGTGTGTCACAAAAGCGCGAACGGTTAATTAACAGTTTTGAAATAATTCATATATTTTAATTTTTATAAAAATTGTTTCGAATTATGAGAACCTCTAGTGTATGAAATTATAGTTTTCTCTCCAAACAGTTTTTCCAGTGTTTGTTGGCAGAGGAATGCATTCTGCTGTTCCTCACCTAAAGCACGTGTTCGTCTTAAGACTTTTCACTTCTTGACGTATCGAAGCAAATCCTTAGAAAGGGCCAGTTTCAGATTTCACTATGTTACGACACCACTGAGCTTAAGTGCAAAAACCTGGAGTGTTCAATGATGACAAAGAAAGAACTAAGCAGTTACAAACATACACTTTCCCCACTCTCATTTGAAGGGGTAACTGCAGAACATGGGTTCACAAAAAAAGTTGACACCCACTTCTTGTTTTGAGCTTCGTTGGAACACTGTAGTAATTAAAGTAATTTACAACAATGATAATGACATTACAGGACGTCCTACTTTCGACATTTTTTCCCAAACACTCCTTCGCACTAGGTGCACAGGTCATCAGCACTCCAAGTAATATGATATGCACAAAGAATGAAACTTTTTCACTTTTGTGTGTCTTGCAAAATTATGTGAAGTCCCAGTGTAGTATGGTCGAAGGAGTCCATGTTTAATGACATGGCATACTGCAAACTCACTAAACTTGTTTCACTTGTTTACATACTACACTACAATATTATTCTCTTCGGTAATACTTGAACAAAGTTGAGGCGGAAGCATCGTAAAGCCTGTGTGGAGTGTCCAAAAATGAAACAGTGGTGAGAATAATGTTAATCAACGAAATCTCTCAAGAAGAACTGCTCGCCACTCTCTTCTGGTTCTAACCTCACTTGGAGTTAACTGGTCAAGAGCTACTGTCAAACGTATCAGCAGCTGGAACTCTTTGCCTATTGCAACTGTATTAACAAATGTTAATGTACAGAAGGAGCAAATTGCGAATCTTCCACCTAAAGCATCATACTCCAACACTTCCTAGTACCAAGTGTATATCTCGTTTATGGAGCAATCGTACATAAATGTCTTGAGATATTTATGCACAGACTGTTTAGTAATCGTTTAATGAAATGTGGGATTTTGCTACTTTGCTTAGTTACAGAAACCACCGTAATATTACAGAAAATCATGAAACTTCTTAGATCGTGGCAAAGTATTTATTAATTTATGTCCACTTTTTTTGTAACACCAGTTGACCGTTGCCTATCACACTTTATTGTGAATTATTACAATAATATATATTTTTCCCCTACGTCCTGAATCGAATTAAGTTTACAATATCTCTCACATTGTTTTACCTTATTTCTTTTTCTTCCTGCTACCATAGCACTTAACACTCAGATCGCTACCACCACCACCACCACCACCACCACCACCACCACTACTACTACTACTACTACTACTACTACTACGTGGACGTTGGTGGGGACCACATCGGAATACTCACTCGCAATTGTAGAGGAGGGAATCGCCGATCTTGACGACGAAGCAGGTGGCGTGGTTGAGGCAGTACCACTTGGCGTAGGTCGGCGGGCAATCGTACGTGTGGAATGTGACGTTGGGCCGCGCCGTGGGGGCTGCGGACCGCGGCTTGGGCGTCGACCTGCTCGAGCATGCCTCTGTAACACACCAACACGAGCGCCTGCCGTCACTCCACAGCCAAATCACACGTTCCATATATGAAAAGGGCGAAAACTCCTTCACCGGTGCGCTTTCACAACATTTAATATTCGGTGTATTTGTTCATTAAGAATCAGCATACCTTACGTCACGCAGGACGTGCACAGTTGTCTCTAACCGGAAATAAGCTGGATGTTTGCTTCACTTTCGTTGTGTATGCTACGAGTTACCGACAGCGACCTCAATCCATACGCTTCCCCACGATAATAAATATGAATTTGAGCTTTTTCCAGAACACAAAATTTAAAATCATTTATCTATAGCTTTTACTTCTTTATACTAGGGATAACCACCAGAACCCATTTTTCATTCACAGTGGATAAGGAAGCAGCTTTTTCATTCATACTGGCTGCAGTACATTTTCTTAAGGAGAACACTAAGTTACTTCCCTTAGATTCCGCAGCAGCACGAACAGGTCCTTCCGTTGAAGTAGAACTGCAGATTTTCTAGTTTGTGACTAGCTTTGATGATAGTCAAGTCAACTCAGCATTAACTGTAGCGTCTGAAAGACGCGAAAGTTTACCCGCTGCATGCAGAGATTTTACCGCTCTTTAATAATTAATGGAATTAATAAAATTATGTGGTTAATGCCTCGAGCGTGGAATATGCGCTCCAACAAATTTCACTGGTTGCTGTTGTCCAGTCAGGGCCAGCCTAGAGCGCGATCAACAGGAGCGTCTGACAACCAAGAACGGATTTCTTGTTATCTTACTGTTATATCTTCCGACAGATACACAACACAAACACTGGCTCAACCGACTCCCGCCAATTCAAGCAAATGTACGGTACAGAAAGGTGTGAAGCCACCGGTGACACGTTCAGTGTACGAAAGTGAAGCTGATATCGACGCTGTGGTCGTTTGAATGCCAGAGTGCTTTCGATTAGCAACTGATCAAGTCATTTAGAGTGTGCCTGGAGGAATGATGAGTACTCGGGGATACGAAGGAAAAAAAAGTCTAGAAAACATGGGCTCTAAAACATACTTTAAAGCTGAGAAGACTTCATTATCTTTGATACTGTGAAACAAATTTCTTGTAGTGGAAGGTCTTTACTTTCGATACTTTTGGAGGAGGTAGTATGGATCAAAACAAGAAAAAATGGTGTAAACATGGAAACTAATGTATACTTCAAAGAGTTATTGTATGAGCACATGTTTAATACAAGAGGTGTGTTTCCCAGTAGTAAAGATGAAGTAGCGGTCGTAACTCGTAAAGTATACACTTCATAGCTCATACTACGGATAACCACCAGAAATAGCTAACATATGTACATATTCCAGGCCACTGATGATGCCTTGCAGAAAATAAAGGCAAAACGCGTATGGCACTAAAATTGTGTTTTATTCAGTTGCTGTCAGTCGGTCCATAAGTGAAAATTATCTATATACCGTAGTATTACGCGCAACTGAGGAGGACAGGACCACAAAAGTTGAAGACTTCACAGCTCATGTTTACTGGACATTTTTTCTTGTTTTGGTTCGTACTCCCACCTCTCAAAATCTAGAAAGCAAAGATCTTACAGTAGAAGAGATTTGCTTCACAATATCGAAGATTAAGTGGTTATAGCTCTTAAGGTAGGCATTTTAGGGTCCATGTTTACTAGACTTTTTTTGCTCCGAATGATAGTTTCATCATATCCCTGAATATTGTCCTTTGGGACATCCTGTATGTGTTCTAAAGAATAATGCAAAAAAAAACTTTAGGTCAATCGGACATTTAACCTCGAATCATCCTTGCATGGAGAAACGGATTCGAATCCTTTGAAAGCACGTAAATATCTGCAATACATGTCCAGTAGTGAACTAGATTTTTTTACGATATTTAGAGACAAATTACGTAAACATAAAAAAGACGTTACATACATGCTGAGGTACGATGTTGCACCAAAACGACAGAAAATTAGATAAAAGTTGCTGAAAGCAAGATTCTTGGCTTCCGCATATCGATTAGTGATGCGGTTCAGAGAAATGAGTAAGAGAGATAGTTAATATTGTGATTATCACCTAAAAAATAAGGATACAAAATCAATATTTTGTTTGCTTGCTGGTCCATGTCTGTAGTCCTGGTGCACACTGAAATCCCCGTGCTACAGATCTGTATTAATCCACTGGAGGAGCCAAAACAAAACTGTACATCACTGTGGTCAGTGAAGTAATTGTGCAGTATTTCGTTTTCATTATTTGAAGCGGAACAACGCTGCAACGATCATCGCAGAGTTGGTGCAACTACACAACAAAAATACAAGGGTGGTATGATTTAGTCTGGTAAATTTCCCTTAAGGAATGGGAATTTTTGATGTGCATTCACGGTCGGTAAGCTCGATTATTCCAGTTCACACTGTAGGTTCATCAATGTACTGTTGACAGCCGCCTGAATTGATCGGTTTGTCAACTGCGATTTTACGATTTTTAAAAAATGGAGAAAACCGAGTTTCGTGCAGTTGTTAAACATTTTCATTTGAAGGGGCTGACTGACGCACTAATCAGAACAATAGATAAAGTTCACGCGGACTTTGCATCATCACTGATTACCATTTATTTTTTGGATTAATGAATGAACGTGAACGACAGGCACCTAAGACGAAGCGCGCCCCGGCCGTCACACTGAGATCATCACAAAGGAAACCATTGACAAAATCCGGTTATCAAGAAGCTGTGCGCGAGGTGGGTGACGCGATTACTCGCAGTCGATCAAAATTGCATGCGGCACAACATTTGAATACAACGGCTGGCGATGTTCAATCGCAATCCGCAAGACTTTTTGCGCCCCAAGAAATAATCATCATAGATTACTCGTAAGAAGGCAGAACCATAAGTGGACCTGATTATGGTTCATTATTGGGTTGTTTGAAACTTGCGTTGGCTGGAAAAAAAAAGCAAGGCCGTCATGTAAAAAATGTTTTTTCATCACATAACGCACCATCCCACGCATCAGCGATCACAATGGCGAAAAGTGCATGAATTGGGCTTTAAATTTGTTCCTCATCCACGTTATTGACCATACTTAGCCCCAAGCAACTTCTTCCTGTTCCCTAACTTGAACTTTTAGATTGCTGGGAAGAAATTTTCATCAGATGAATAAGTGATAGTTGCAATCAACGAGTGTTTTGCAGAGTTCGATAGAACCAATTCTTTCGTTGCGATGGAAAAGCTGATCGCTGAGCAATGTTTATATGCAGTAAAGGAGTCTATGTCCCGAAGAAAGGCGTGTTGTTTAAGAAAAAAATTTTCCTTTTTTAACCAGACTTATCAAGTAATCCTCGAACACTTTCTTTTGACACAGTTTTCAATCGGCGCAGACGCTTTCAGTACAGTCAAAAAAAAAAACATTTGATGAACGAAGCGGCAGACCATCTCTCTGTGAAGAACCAGAGAATCACAGGAGTGGAGTCCCTGGTTCTCAAAGACCGAGTCATAAAATCGAGAGCCGGCCGAAGTGGCCGTGCGGTTCTAGGCGCTACAGTCTGGAGCCGGGCGACCGCTACGGTCGCAGGTTCGAATGTGTGTAATGTCCTTACGTTAGTTAGGTTTAATTAGTTATAAGTTCTAGGCGACTGATGACCTCAGAAGTTAAGTCGCATAGTGCTCAGAGCCATTTGAACCATAAAATCGAGGCGATAGTGAAAAGGCCGATAAATCAGTTGGGTGAGTTTCAAAACATTGCATGACCTATTGAACACGACAAAGCTCCTCACGACTGCTCACACCCCTTGAAAAAACATTGCCGAACAGAGGCAGCGACGGAAAATGTTTCAGCTGTCAGGCGACTCCAAATAAGTGACGTATTTAATCGCCTAATCTCTGGCGTCAAGCGCTAGATTTGTGCAGTTACTCCGATACGAAGGAGCAAAACAAGCAATGGATACGTGGATTCTACGCCGCTGAAAAAGGCAACGAGCCAACCATCATCGCAAAAGGTGATGCCGAGTGCCTTTTAGGACTGCCATGGTGTGGTTCTAACTCATTATGCCCGTAAGGTGGCAAACTGTCACACGAGCATGCCACTAAAATCTCCTGGCAGGAAGCGGTCAAGAAGTTGCGTGTCGCGGGGATGCTTCATACGGTTATACAATTTTGCCTCACTTCCCAGTGACCGCTGCTGCTTTCCTCGGAGAAGGTACGGATTTTCACGATAATGACGATGTGATTGTTGAGGACGATTGTTTCCCGAACAGCCAAAATGCTTATGTCTGTAAGTGATGTTATTTATTGTTGGGAAAAATGTATAGCATTGAAGCTTAAAATACAGGAGGACGTTAAAAATCATCACTATGGTCGCACTATCCCCCCCCCCCTCTCTCTCTCTCTCTCTCTCTCTCTCTCTCTCTCTCTCTCTCTCTCTCTCTCTCTCTCTCTGAGGTAATAATGAAAACTTTGCCACTACCTCCCGTATGTGGTTTTTATGATGAATGCAACTGCACGCTCTGAGGCAGCAGTGCGCTCTGGAGTTATCAAAACGCTGGGTGCGAAAGTCCGTTCTGCAGGAGGAGCAGGCGGGTATGCAGCGATTTAGTGCCACTTTTGGTTCAAAGACGACGAAGCGCAGCTGGGAGAACCAACTGTGGATAGGCCGTGGGGTGGCGCGTGCCCGGAGGTAGGCAGAGTACCTTGTCTCGGGTGTCGCGCTCTCCGCGGCTCGGCCACCCACCGGAAGGAAGTCGGCCCGCACACCGGCGCCATTGTGCGCGCAGAGGACCTACGCGCAGCAGCCGAGCGGCCGGCTCCCGTTTCGGGACCTCTACGCGCTAATTGCTGAACACGTGGCCGCCCGCCGTGGCGCGTGCGCCGGCCGTCTGTCCGGTACAGCGCTCTCCTCCGCTCACACCACCTTTAACTAAAGTCTTCTTCGCACGGGCCGTCAACCCGTAAGTCAACCGGGTACGTAACGAGTTTAAGACGTCGGAGTCGTGTAAAACGCTTCCGAACGTGTCTAGCAATACGGAACGTTTAAGGTGTTACCATAAAAAACATTTTCGCGCGGAGGGTGTACCTAGAGTCTCTGACAAAATCAAAAGCTTTTTCACGCTCGTTTGCCTGAAATACTCGCGTGTCATATGTAACCACCAAATGCCGCTGGACCGTGCTGCGATCGCATATGATCACGTCGCTGTACACGTACAGTATGAACAGCACCATGACGGAGATCTGGAGACTTCTAACAGCATTTTCGATTTACCGTTCTACCTTTTCTGACAATCTGCATTTTCGCGCACATTTGCCAACTCGTGTAATCCACGACGAATAGTAACTCCTATTTCAAGACATCGCAGACGTTCCGTCGGTCGGTGTACCCGGAACATCACACTATACCCATAGGTTGAAGTCTGTGCGGTTGTATTACTTTGCGGATACCTGCGAGTGTGTCTTCGTACATTCGCAATAACAATTAAACTGACATTAAAAATTTAATGTTTCAACATTACGATCTTCATTTGTGTGCATTACATGCACGTAAATAATAACTCGTAAGAAATCAGAGAGGTCAGTCTGTGCACAAAATCCTGCACCGGCAACACTTCGCAATTGTTGACCGCTATAGAGGCAGCATGGCTCAATATTTCTGCAGCCGAGTTCTCACGACTTGTTGAGCCCATGGCACGTGAAGTAGCTGAATCGCTGGGCACAAGGAGGCTCGTACAATGTTAGGAGGTATACCACTAATTTTGTCCCTCAGTGCACGTAACTAACATTTAGCAGTATGCAAGATACGACATCGTGTAACACGACTTCATCTAACTTACCCATGTTTCGCAGAAAATTTTGAAAATTTCGCTCCAGTAATTATGACAGGAAGTTGTAATTCACGAAACTTACAAATATACCAGGCTATGTTAAATTAAAATGTGGCCGTGATTGGACCTCCTTTCTTAATCTACGGAATTTAAATTACGAGGTCAGACTTCAGCAGATGCAAATTTGGGCGCAGCTTAATCTACTGCAGGAGGTCAGACGAAGCGATCAGATTAAAACGATTTATAAAATTTTAATACCCGCAGATGCGGATACGGGACTTGGGGGTGCGGTCCGGACAGCACACACTTGTCCACCGACAGAACCCTCGTCGCTGGGTGGGAGGCACGTGCGACAGGGGCGGCAGCCTCTATGGTGTGACGGCAGATGGCATTCCGGTCGTAGGAGGCGCGGTGCACAGCACATCGCGGGCGGGCGGACGGCGCCATACGGCATGCGGCAGCCCAACACCTGCCACTGCCAGCGCCACCGGCCCATATCCCCAGGCAGCAGCGGCGGCGGCCGCGCCTGCTGGCTGGTTGGCAGGCAGGCATCGCGCGTGCCGCTCACGTCTAGTGCCGGCTTCCGTCGCAGGCAGCCGCCGGACCGCCAAGATCGCCCAGATTGGACACACGGCCTGGCCTGACTCACAGCCCTACGAGCATCCCGTTCCCTGCCACGCCAGATCTGATCACGCCGTACGACAACGCGGCTCACCTCTCGTTTACCGTAACACTCGCGTGTTGGTACGTCTTGCTTATATATCCATTAAACTGTTCAGTCTACTCTCATCCGTGCATGTACGGATTTTCCCTTAGTTCGACACAAACTCATCAGCTACAGCATTAAGTACCGACACAGAACATCTGACATTTGTTCCTCGTAGCTCGCCAAACTTCCTAGAAAGGTAAATTTTACTGACAACAAGACAACTTGAAGCTGCCTCCTCCAACGCCAGGCTGGCGGACTTGTCATGAGATTAAGACAAGTGTGAAAATCGGAAGTAGTTTATGTGCAGAAACATTAGAGGCCGGCAGGGAGGTATTAATCTTTTCAGAACATTGTAACATTTTTAATATATTTGAAGTCTTGTATTTCTCAAAGATTACAAATACAATGCCATTTAATAAACAAAGCACAAACAATTATGCACTACAATTCAGGAGCGAAAATTGACATCATCCAGGTGACGGCCGCTTTTGTCCTGTATTGTTGCATATGAGTGAAAAAATTGTACACACACCTTTCAAGCAAATGAAGGGGAATTTCTCGAGTAATGACTTCTGAAAGAGCTTCAAGAATCTGTGGTTCTTTCATGTAAACCCGACATATCAGGTAGCCCCAAACAAAATAACAGCATCGAGAAAGATCGGGAGATCGAGGAGGCTACTCCACATCACCAGGCAAAGAAATGAGGCGACCTGGAAAATGTTCCTTTACAAAAGCCATGAGTGATTTTGAGGGTTGGGAAGTAGCCCCATCCTGTTGAAACCAAATATTATCGATGACAGTCTGATATCTTCTTAATTCTGGTATAAAAATTTCTCGCAATATCGCGAGAGTTGACAGGTCACTGTGTGTACATTTTCTCGGAAAAAGTAGGGTCCAATGCTGTCACATCGAGCTAAGGCCGATCACACTGCCAAATTTATTGGACTAGATTGATTCGTCCAATATACTGGACGTAGTGTAATAAGGAACTTTTAATCAAATGTCATCTTTTGTCCAATTTATTAGATCAAATCTTGAGTCTTGCCTCTGATTTGATGAAAAATCGTTCGTCTTCTGTTTACTACAATAAGAAATGTAGCCTTCGAAATTTACTTGGTGCGTCGCATTCACAAAGAAATTGCTAGAAATGTACGACTTACGACTTCCCGAATACAAAAACAGAATGAGAAGAACTGAGGAGCTATAAAAAAAGCTGCGGATTTGTTAATGGCTATAGTATATACTAAATTATTCCTCCTCCAGTGCTTTATAAATAGCTTCACAAATTTCTCGTATTATTTTTGTTAACGTGCACTGCGGTAGTGAGTGCTATATCGTGAACTAGAATACTTTTCTCCTGTTGCATGAAATCGCTGTGTTACGGTCGGTCTGTCTTTTGCGGATATAACATTTCTGAGGCAAGTGTTCTGCTTCGTAATACGAGCATCCACTTTCCTGAGCACATACTGAAATGTACTCTCGTCCATTCACCAGTAGTTTTCATATGACTTTACGTCCTCGACTTGCAGCTCCCGTTAACAATTTATGTTGTATGCTGCTCTCTCGCTGTGATACCCACGGATTCATCCAAGTACGTTTCCTTTTTTCCCCGCTTCTCTTCCGAGGTCTGGCCTCCACAGCTAGTCGAACTTTTTCGATGTTTTCTCCTGTTCAAACTTCCTGAACATCTCCCTGAGCTGTATCAGGCCTCACCGTTCTTCTCGTTATTAAATTGTCGAAGCACTATATTACTGTTGGGCGAGAGGGAGCACCGTGTCCACCAACATTGAACTGAACTGCGAAATCTTTGCTAAGTCTCCAGTACCGAATGAGACTTTGCAACAAAGGTGTAGTAAACAAAGATGCGTTGTTCAGTTGACCAAAGCTCCATGGTTACCGAAATGGGAACTTACAACGAACGTTTGAGCTGGCTCAAGTTTGGCGAACTCTACAAAGTATTCCCTGCCGGTCCCGGCACATTTTTCCGCGTAACCATCGTGACATTAGTCGCAAATGTGTACTAACTTTCCCATCCTCCCTTTAGAAACGTTGAAGAAAATTAGTTTAAAGGATCTTGTGATGAGGAATAGGTGAGCACCATGGCATCATGTACAGGGTGCACATGAAGTTCGGGAACACTTTCAATTATTTATTGCACAAGAACTAAACATTGTACAGATGGCATACATATTGCATTTTGAAGAGAAACTCTTAGAGTTTTTTTTTTACGAACATTCGATATGCGAACCATGAGTGACCCGGCAGACGTCAATACGGTAATCGAAGTCTTGCCATACCCCTCCCAACGTGGTATCGTCGACTGCGGCAGTCGTTTCCCGTATTCTCTCCCGGAGCTCTGCTACATGACGCGGTAGAGGCGATACATACACCGGATCTTTAATGTGTCCTCACAGAAATAGTCACACCGTGTGACACCTGGTGATCGGGGGAGGTCATTTCGAGCTCCGAACACACACAAAGCTCGCTTCGCATCTGAACTCGCCATGTTTGCGACTAGCGCTATCGGCAAATTACCAAACTACGATGTGACGATATACACGAAAAACCTTCAGGGTCTCTCTTCAAAATGACATATGTATCATATCTACACAATGCCTGGTTCTTGTGCAATAAATAATTTGAAGTGTTCCCGGACTTTATGTACAGTCTATCTCCAGTTTGTGTAGCCTTCGCAATACCTCATAGCGTGCAGCAGTATTGATGGTTATCGCCGGCAGCATTAAGTATTATTACCTGTTCACTTTATGAAGAGCTACACCGCAACAAATCTAATCCAATTGGAATTTAACTATATATAAGGTTTCTGTGGTCTCTAATTCCGTGATACGTCAGCTTTTGTTTACGAGTATGTTGACGCCCTAAACACACTGCGGTCTGAATTACGGTTGTGTAGGTTGGCTGCGCTGAAAAAGCTGGTAACACCGTCGAAGACCGCTGAAAAACATCTAACCCCCAACTGTCCAAGCGACGGAACTTTTCATAAAGTGAACAAGTACTACTGTAGATTCCTACATACGCTCCACTGAACATCCGAATAATGTATGTACGAAGACAGGTGAGGGTAACTACATTTCTGTCTCCAAGGATAGTTCCTCGGACAAAGACGAATACACTGAACACGTATGTTAGTTTGAAGTAAGTAGTTCGCTTAGTTTCAGGACGCAGCAACCCGACAGTATCCAAAATTATGTTTTCGTGCGTGACAATTCTTGTGTTGAAATTTAAAAATACTTTTGCGAATTTAATACGTTAGAAAACTTTTGTTAAAATCTGTTTGATATGTGTCTTAGTGAGCAAGAATACGCTCCCGAGCGACGCGCAAAAACCTCGTGATGGGGATGAAATCTTCAATAAACGAAGAGCGAAAATAGCACTACAGATAAATCTCATTGTAGGCGGCTTGATAAAAAATGAATGAGCCAGTCACTCTATTACACGTTAAAATATCCCCATAACGGATTAATAGAGTGATCAGAACTACAAAATTTGAGCATTTTCAAAATACTCCTGCTACTGATTTGGCAACAGTGACTTGGAGGGCGTACACCATGGTCGCACTGTTTTCTTTAGTGGTCCAGCTTCTTTCTTTACACAGATCACCATTTTTCTTCTCACCAACGGGGTGCCAACGTCCGACAATGCGGTCTCCATATAGCCGTTTGTGGTTGCTGTATCGACTGGTATCACTGCCCCTAATTCGCAAGTACGCTGGAGTCCTAATGAAAGACCACCTTTCGTTGGGTTCTGAACAGCCACGAAGGTGTCTAAATAATTCTATCTAGCCGCCAGTTAAGTGGTTAAGTAACGCCGGCCTAAGATGCCCTAGCGGTCCGGTATTTTCTGGGTTGGTCGGAAGTGCAACGAAGGGGGCTGGATAGTGGCAGGTGGAAGCGGCAGCTGGTCCTACCATTGCAGCGGTCTCTTTCGCGGTGCCGAGGGGGCTCTGCGCAGCCACTGACCTACGAACGCCAAATGGCCGGCTCCCGACAAAAGGAGCGCCCTTGTAAAAGGTGGTGGTAACTCTAGCTGAAACACCGCAAATACTGGAAACGGGGGCGCGGGCGGTGTGAACAATGGTGACAGATGGAGCGTGTGCCGGTATCAAGCGCTCAACTGACCAGCCGGCCCTGTTTATAGATACGGCCGCCAGCTACCTTTTACTTTTGGCTTGTCCGTCAGGCTTACGCGCGCCCCGTCGAGCAGCTTAGGCGGGGACTCAGCGTGAACACAGTACGTCACAAATTACCTGCCCCTGTCTAATTCCGATAACCACATTAGACAATCGGCGCTGAAGGCGAACGGAGGGCCACGCGGGCTAGCTAGCTTATAGTGTCACCCGCAAAACTCGCCTAACACGCTTCGCTCGAACATCAATCACAGCGCGGCGGGAAACCGTTACATAGACGAACAGTGAAAGCGATACACTTTCCGCCAATCACACTGTCTGAGCTCGAGTTTATTTCACACTCTCTTGAAAGCCGCACAACAGCGTCAGCTGCAACTTTGGTAATTTCGTAAGAGTTTATAAAGAAAAGAGACACCGTCACGTGTACTTTGAGTGTTTAGTTGGATTATTGGTTTCAACCTTTGTCACAGGCCATCCTAAGATCTAATACCTGATTACGCCGAACCACAAGTCATCAACAGAAGGAGTATTGAGGTAAAACTACTGAAGTTGTGCATAACATTCAAGTTTATTATACTAAATGTGGTTATTGTGCTCTCAGACGTCATTTCTTCAATTACGTTATGAGTTTACCAGTGAAAGGTTTCAACCTCTGACCGCCTTTACGAATCTCAACCACGACACCATTAACGCAAGCTTTGATTGTACACACACACACACACACACACACACACACACACACACACACACACACACACACTGTTGTTGCAAAATTAAGTTATTACAGCCGCTGAACTGACATATCAACTTAAGAGCAAAAGTGCAATAGACATCGAATGTGGTTTTAACTATGATAAAATGCCTGCATTGTGTGTGTGTGTGTGTGTGTGTGTGTGTGTGTGTGTGTGAGATTATTTGTAGCGTGTCCATTTACTGTAATACAGTACACTTAGGAAAGCTGTTTACGCGCGCTTGCACAAGAGTACATACTTACAGATAGCTTAATTCCCGGTCTTACAATATGCTACCCATAAGAAAAATGGAAATCGATATGGGAACTTCGTTGTTATTCCATTAAATCTTTTAGTTGCAGTTGAGTTTTAGGCTGAAGAATGCCCTTATCTCGTCGATCTGTTAAGGCTGATATATTCTCACGGAACGATCTAGAGACGGTAGCAGTCTTGTGCATTATAGTTTTTACGCAAGCAGGTGTTGAAAAAAAGCAGCAAAGCCGGTCCGTTGCCGTTGAATGCCCTTTGAGCAGACCGATGGCGGTGTTTATTTCATCACTACCAATTGCATAGTAAGCGGCTCCGGGAAAAGAACCCACGTCCAAGCGTCGCCCAAGTGATAAACTAAGAATCTGATTTACTCTAATGAAATTTAATTACATACGTTTTCTACGGTTACACCAGCGATGAGTTTTTAAAGCCTTAAACTATCGTCCAATCTCGACATGTCCTCGGCGGAAAGTGAACACGGGCACATGCCTCTTTTAGTGCGTTGCTTTCCATGTTATGCCCAGCGAGCCACTGTTAAAATTACATGAACATATGTGATTTGTTGTTCAGTTAATTTAACCTTTACAAGGTGTAGCCTCTTCAATCTTCAGGTAACATATGCAATTTCCATACCCCTGTCTCCTGCTGTTCTTTGCCAATTTAAGACTGCGACTTTCTTCAGTTCTTTACCGCAACAGTCGGGTGGTCCAATCTAGTACTGCCTCTGTCCATCTATCACTCTTTCTCCCTGCAATATTGTCCTGACCATTTGAATTTTAGAGACTTTAGCCTTTCCACAACACCTAAACTTCAGTTATTGCTCGTATGTCTTCACTTGTTCACCGATCTTTCTTTATGAGGCCTAGGAGTGGCCTTTCTGTAGCTCTCAAGAGTTGTTCGTAGTTTTCTTTTGAAAGATTCGTCACAAGTGTCTCAGCTATACTATACAACCGGAAAGGCGCTGCCGAGTGTTTGGTGGCACGTAGGACGAGCGATTGCTATTTCGGGCCGTGGCCTCCGCGGAAATGCAGGCGCTGAACCGCCGCCGTGCGACGCCCGGCATTTCGTTCCCACAGGCCTGCCTGCGTACCTACCTACCAGCAATGCGCCGACGGGTTAACGCTCTCTCCAGTTGCCTCTCCACATTTGTCTGCATTGTTGTACTGAATGCTTCGAAAAAGACGAGCCTTTAATGACACGGCAAAGCATACGCTGGTTATGACTAATGTGCACGTGGTACGATGAAGCAACCGGTAATAAATAACACAGTGTACGAGGTCTGTTCAAAAAAATTCTGAATCATTCGTAATTTCGCACCATTGGTGCGTTGGAGCGAAATACGGTTGGCATCCCTGCACAAGTCTGTGTTTAATGTGTAACTGTCGGAAGTTTCACTGTTGTACGTCTGTTAGTTATTGTTCTGTGATGTATTGAGCAGAACGTTATGTCGCACAGTTTGCGAATTTCGAGATGGCAGACTTACAGGAGAAACGCGTTTGCATTAAATTCTGAGTGAAACTCAAGAAAACCTTTACACTCACACACCAAATGATGTGAGAAGCCTATGGTGATGACTGCTCAAGCCGTACTCAGTGTTACGAATGATCCACACTGTTTAAAAATGGCCGGATGGAAATTAAAGATGACCCGCGTTCAGGGCGCTCTTCAACGTCTACCGACGACGCTCATGTCAGGATACCGGAATTGTGCGCGCCAATCGAAGACACTGTCCGAGAGATTGCAGAAGAACTTAACATTTCAGCTGGGTCATGTCATGAAATCCTGACACAGCACCTTGGAATTCATCGTGTTGCCGCCAAGATCGTCCCAAGGCTCATCAGTCACGACCAGAAGGACCTTCGCCTCGCAATTTGTGAAGAGTTTTTGCATCACGCAAATGAGAACGAGATATTCCTTAAGAGAATCATAACTGGTGATGAGACATGGGTCTACGGTTGTGGTGATGAGAAAAAGTTCAATCTTCACAATGGGTTCTCAGAGGCCAAAAAAAGTTCGTCGGGTGAAGTCAAATGTCAAAGCCATGCCGTTAGTTTTGTTTGACTTCGAAGGATTAGTTCATCATGAATTCGTGCCACAGGAACGAACTGTTAATCGATGGTACTATGGGAACATGCGAAGCCTGAGAGAAAACTTGAGAAGGAAACAGCCTAAAATGTGGCGAGACAATTCATGGCTGCTACATCACGATAACGCACCCGCACATTCATCCCTGTTGGTACGTGTCTACTACACAAAAAACGAACTCACTGAGCTGCTTCGTCTTCCGTACTCTCCAGATCTGGGACCCGTAGACTTTTTTTTCCAAAGGTGAAAACCCTGTTGAAAGGGAGATTTGCAACGATAGACGAATAACAAAAAATTCGCAGACGGCGCTTCACGCGATCCACTAAGAGGCGTACCACGACTGCTTCCAGAAGTGGAAACTCCGCTGGAAGCGGTGCATTAATTGTGGAGGGAGTACTTCGATAGAGACCACGTACAATAACTAAAAGAAACGCGCAGAAATGTTGTATGGACCCAAGATCCGGAATTTTTTGATCATTCCTAGTATGATACATAATTTTAACTTTCTATTGCCTTTATCCTCAAACATAGCCTTCAATGCCGATATGTTCGAGTTGCCAGTTGTGTGGTTCCTACAGGTCAGCCCAACTGGTGCTGAAGTGGCTAGCGTCGCAGCCTCTCACTTTTGCCTCCCGTGTTCGAAACCCGATTATTGTTTTCATTTACTTTAATTTTTAATTTAACTAGTCATGTACGTAGAAGATTACTACGCGAATGTTTCTTATCAAGTTAGAAGACACAATGGCGTTGTATGAATTGTAAAAATTACAACTGGGTTACACAATAAGCGTCGTGCATTTATTATATAATACACGTGTGTATGGTATTTTCAGGGTTTACTATGTTTTTAAATTCGCATATTCTTGTGTTTCATCCTTATATCATTTCTTATATTCTAATTTATTTTTCAGGAATATTTGGTACATTCCCTTGGATTATACCGATCGCAGAAACATTGGACGCACAGAAATTCGGAACACCGCGAGCTTCGGGCGAAGGCGTGTTTGCCACAGCGATTTTTTTTTTGTATAAATCTCATTCGGGAAACAAACGTCGTTAACATTGCAGACGATTTCACGTGTTGGCAATAACTTTGCGGCAACCACGCATAACGGATCGTTTTTCCGAAAACTGGCGCTTGCTACTGATTATAAATCAATATATACTACAGGAATTTCACCGAAAACAATTTGAAAGAATTTTTCATTCATTTATTATTTAATTAATTCATCAGATACACTATTAGTAGATGAGTAAGTTATTTCCATATATACTGGAAAACGTTCGTGTAGTGATTTCCTACGGAGAAGGGCTGACAAACGAAAATAAAAATTACAATCGGGCTTCGAACATGGGGTGGGGTGGGGGGTGGGGTGGGAGCGAAAGTGTGAAGCCATGGCGCTAGCCACTGTGCCACCGCTTGGGCTGAACTATTTCCTCACTCAAAGCCACGTGAAGTAACTCGAAAGCTTTTAACGTCGTTTTCTCAGAAACGGTCTAGTGTCTACGGATAAGCCGAGAAATTTGTTCGCTTATTTCGACCCCTCTTCCACTGAGCAAAGTTTCTAGGCAATCGCGCTATGGCACCTGCCGTGTCCTCGTTGGCCAGCTGTAGGAGGACCGGCTGTTTAAAACGGACTCCGAATAAAGGTCCAACTCAGCATTCTTCACATTAACAAATACCACTAAGTGTGAATGAAGTGGTAAGTGACTCATAAATATCCTACAACTGGCCGGGAATGGAACCTGATACCTTTGAATAAGTAGTCTGCTAGTTTACCACTGATTGTGGGCCACAGAGTGCAGTTATAATACTGTTATCGCTTACGACGTACGGTGCATATTTACTTATTAGTCAACCCAGTCATGTTTGGTGAATTAAAGTAGTTTTTCATCTTGTTCTCCATGACCAAGAAAAAAAGGGGGAGAGGTAGACTGTAAAGGACTGTGTTACTAACGTAAATGTGAATTTTTTTCTTTCCTGAACATGTAGCTAAGCCTGGTAGTCACTAGTGTAAAATTCTGCAGGAATGAAGGCTTAATGTACAGCGACAGTCGCACGTTAGAGAGTAACTTCCTGAGGGCGGGGGGGATGTAAGTGGGCAAAAGTGCGGAGAACGGCCACACAAGGATTATCTGGCTGCCGTGCCACGCCAGTCGCGTGCGGTGCGGCCGCCGCCGTAGTGGCGGACCGTTATGAGTTGCGCGTGCCACATCCGAGCCGTGGCGCATCTAATGACGACTAGCTTGCGAGAGAGCCGGCCTGCCCTCACAATGCCGACGTCTCGCAAGCAAACCGCGGCCCTCCGCTCTCGCTTATAATATGCGGTCCTCTGCCGGCCTCTCTCCAGTTATCAAGAAATGCTAGTCGTCACGAAATTTTGTCAACCTGCGAAACCGCGTAAAAAGGATGCCGATCTTAGGCTAGGCGGTGGATATAGCCTGCATACAACATGCATACAACATGCTTAAGGACAGAAGCTACGGTACATGAACTAGCGAATTATTTTGGTGTCTTACTCAATTTACACCCAATTGGCTTAAATGTTATGTATACAAACACTAGTAAGATTTTGCAGGCACAACATTTATTTTCGTTTCCAGGAGTGACTCAATGGAGCCTACATTTTTGAGATTGTGCCCATGAAGTGCTTACGGGAAATTTAAAACGAGTGGGCAAAAATTTGGTACAGACTTTTCCGAATTACGTGTTCCGCATTCCGACGTAGCAATACCTCGCTGGCTTCCCAGCTCTCGTATGGCAAGTAGGTTGACGTTCTTCACATGATGTAAGAAAGCGGTCGACAAACTACCTAGGGAAGTACAATTCTAGGCATCATCATGAAGCGCTGACTTAAAGTCAGTAAATCAATACCTAAAAATGACTCACGAAATTTTAACATTTCCCGTCAGAAACAACTACCTCTTAGTGACTCACAAATTTTAATTATTTTTTAGGTGCAGACGGCATCTTTTTATTCAAAACTCGAGTCGGAATAATAATGACAAGCAATTTACCACTTATATAAAGAGCGGGTATGCTGTTATTTATCAAGCAACAGGTTCTGATTAAGCAGTTGCCCATTCCTGGCCGATATAGTCGCCTCGGTAACTTGTTGGAAAGTAAGATTTAACGGCAACTTCTAAGTGCCGAAAGTTATCCAATGCTAGGCTAATATTTAACTACCAAAATGAAAAATGCTCCTATAATAGCACAAAAAAAGCGACCAAATCCTGGGTGGATTTAAGGATGTAAAAGAAGGGAACTAGCTTTTCAACTTGTCTCTGAAGCTGCAACGAAAGTCGATAGTTAGTTTCCTTCTTTTTACATCCCTGACTCTGCCCTGAGATAGTCACTTTGATAGACATTTTTTACTCCGGTTCCCCACTTTTACTCCAACATAACTCTGGCAATAGACCGCCATGGTTTCGCAACCGATGTAGATTTTTGTTCGGTCGGGCGATGACTGATCCGGTATAGGATTTTTTTTATTGTTTTCTCAACCATACTGCTTATATCGTGGCAACGGACAACGCTTTCACATAATAGGGCGACGTTGATGAACGTGTTTTTTGCACGTAAAATTCAAATTAACCTAGATTGTTGATAACCATTTTCCAATCTGTTTCACTTTAAACCGTCTCCTCGCATTCAATTCACGTAACAAAGAATTTTACGTACTACATTTAGCTCGACATTAAGCCATCGTATCTCCACAGAGGACAAAGATTACTGGATAGAAAAAGTTCATTCTGACTTTATCCATCTGACTACCTTCGCACAAAGTTTGAATCGCTTCGTACAAATTTAAAGTGCAACACTTAAACTGTTTCTTGCTTGTTTTGCACGTAAAATCTGAAAGGTGTGCATACAAACGGTACCATTAGCTGAGCGTTAACTGCAAAAGAAATGAATCTATCTGCAAAATTTGCCTGAGCCCTATTTCCAGTTGTCTCTCAAACCTTGCTTAATGTACTGTAATGGGAGCCGAACACCACGACCCCCCACTCCCTCCCGAACCGTGGTTCTGCGCGTGGCCTCTAGACGTATTTGTTACAGCGCTGTAGCGATAAATTGTGAAAGGAGTGTTACTGGAATTCTCGTAGTCACATGACATGAAGTACACCACCCACACAGCTTTTAAGTCGGTCATTCTCACAGTCACATATAAATTCTACAGTGAAGCGTCTTTCCCCGCGGTTAAGTATGCAGATAACGTAAGACTAGTAGCTCAAGGCAGAGCGAGAATGCAGGGATCACTGCATTTCATGAATCCGTCGCATTCAGAGGTAAATGCACTCCACCGCATTGAAGTGGTGGCTGTCGTCTCTCAGGCGCCCAAGTTCATTATATCGTTCTACGAGCAATCCTGATGCAGTCCCGTTACGTCCATTACAACGATAGCATCGCCCGCATACTGCTGTTGATATGGTAATACGCGCAGCCACAGTTGCAGCCTCTGAATGCGGTACTCTTTATGCGCGCTTCTGGAGTGGCACTAACAGCCCACAGCCAAATCCGCGAAGCGTGCGTAATCAGTACACAGACGCTCAGAATTATGTATACGGGAGGAATGGCTGGCTGCATAGTTGTCTTTTAGTGTTCTACATGCTGAATCTGCGACACTCGTGGGAAAAAGAATCAACACTATAAGTAGTGTCATGTCGGATGGAAAAACCCTAATAACGAAAAGATAGTGAAGCACGCCAACTGGAGTGGCACCAATTTCACACAGACTTTGCAAAATGTAGATGCAGGTAGATTCTCTTTTTCCTACATTTGAGAAAGGCAATCGACACTGTACCACACCGTCGGTTGCTAACCAAGATAAGATCGTATGAATATCTTCAGAAATAAGTGACTGGCTCGATGACGACTTGACTGATAGAGTGGACAACGAATTTTCGACAGAAATGTAAATAACATCGAATGTGATTCATGAAAGCCTCTAGTATTCCAATATACATAAATTATTTATCAGGTAGGATCAAGCAGCACTGTACGATGTTTGCTAACAATGCTGTTGTCTACAGGGAAGTATTGTTCGTTAGACGATCGTTAAGGAAATGCACCAAGATTTGGTCAATATTTTCACTTGGTTTAATGAGTGAAAACTCACCTTAGTTGTGAATAAATGTAGGATAATGTCTGTAATAGACAGAAAGAACGGTATAGTATCTGATAGTAAGATTAGTGGTGAGCGTAAGAATTTACGGGCAATGCTAAGAATGGATAACAAATGGGACAATCGCATAAAACCGGTGTTTGGTAAGACGAAAAGAAGACTTAAGATTCGTTAGAAGGATACTGGGAAAGTATCTGCAAATCAAATCGCAAACCAGACGCTTGTGCGACCAGTTCCACAATATTGTTGCAGTGTTTTGAGCCCGTATCGAATAGAGACAACAGACGCCGAACGAATTCAAGGACGCGCGTTAGTATCCCATGCGAATGTAAACAAATCCTAGTGGAACTTTGGGTAAATTTATACAAACTATATTCGACGAAGACTGTCCCATCGAGCGTCTCGCGTACGAATGCTGAGTTCCATACGGAGACATGTAGACTTTTTCCCCTCCCTCAATGCGCTAATGGAATAGGACATAAAACCTGCAATATTAGTACAACGTACCCTCCGCCAAGTCGCTTGTGGGGTAGACACTGTCAACAAGAAATCCACGGACGAACTTTCAAAGATTCATTAGAGATACCTTCCGAGGATTTTCGTATATGGGAACCCACGATCGCCAGTGGCTTCAAACAGCGTAATAATATGATTTATTTAGTTTGTTAGTCATTACTCTGCTGATTTTCTGAAACTACCTTCAGAACACTGAAGAATCCTGTAATATTCAATAGACGAGAAGTAGAGCACACAACAGAAAGAAATGCAACTCAGAGGAAACACTACTGCGATGAGGTTGCCGTCGCAGAGGGAACAACTGAACACAGCGTCGTGACGCTCTTCCATCGCATTCAGTGATGCCATACACGAGGTGTGCATCGACCAACGCTTCATCAGTAAACCTTTTCATACAGCTGTTTATTACTGCCGGAAGAACAAACAAGACAGAAACGAACACTACTGAATGCAAGCTTGAACGTGAAAAGTAAAATGAGTACTACTGTTGTCAACGACGGGTCCTAAGACAACGGAAACAAGAGGCAGCGGATACCGTCGACATTTGCACTGCTGTGCACTGTTTTCGTTGCAATACAGAGACACAGCTAGCAACAAACGAAATGAAATGCAATAACTGTAACGAGCCGCAGGAGACCGTGGATCCCTTACACAGAAATACAGAGTGTTCTTCGGCAGAGTTCTGGTTTACCCTACATACAGAATGATACCGTGATGATACACACTTTGGGAGATGACGGGCAAGGATAAACTGAATGTATCAATTTGAGGTAAGTATGGTCCTGAAACGACCCAGTCGAAAGTTATAAGCGAAAATCGTTCTTATATCTCTGACAGTGGAACACATGCACCGGTACTGTTGCTAAGGCTGTAGGGAAGAGAACTTTCAGAGATGGTAGTATCGTCCAAAACAAGGAAAAATGTTCAGTAAAGACGACCTCTAAAGAGCTATGGGCACTTGTTCATTGTATCGAAGATTAACAAGTACTCGTAGCTCTTAAGATATGTTTTAAAGAGCATGTTTACTAGACACTCCGTGTTTCGATTCGCACTAGCACCTCTGAAGTTGCCTACCCTACAATATTAACGGTACATCTATTACACTTTCAGTGGTATCAAGATTGATTTTCGGTCGTAACTTTCGACTCGGTCGTTTCCGGACTAGCTTCCCCTAAGTCAAATTGATACATTCACACTAGGCCATCATCCGGGAAGTTTGTATCATCATTACGGAGTTATCCTGTATGTACATGTATGATTACTGTGGCTGGACTACTGCAGCAGCCTGTGTGTTGTGAGGCTCCAAAGGATACGCGGAATACATGCTGAGACGCCAGAGAAGGTGGGCGGCTGCAAATAGCGGCATTGGTAGGCGTACTGCTGGCTGGACACACACACGGCTCCAAGGCGCCCCTTAAGGTTCTCCGAAAGCGACAGCGCTTTGTCAGTCTGATGACGGGTTTCCTTGGAGCGAAAGAATCCCTTAATCCGCGGAAATAGCTTACGAGTAGAGGCGGCTATTGTTCGGCCGTCTGAAAAGCCGCCCAATGGCAAGAGGGCGGGAACACAGAAGTGCGGCCGGCGACAGGCAACGCTATATGGCCGACATCTGCTGCGGCTGACTGTCTAAAATGCGTAAAATTTAGGAGTTTGAGAGGGGCGTGAGGGGGGGGGGGAGGGGGGAGGGGAATGGAAGAGGGGAGGGGGCAGGTGTTTTTCAAATTACAGACGCTGGATCTCTTGGGCGTTCCAAGGAAAACCAACAGAGGTGTGGGTGCAAGGGAGGGGGAGAAGGAGAGAGCGAGAGCTGAGAGATGCCGTCGCGGCCACCCAGTAGGGAAGCCAGCCAGGTGGGAGGTGAGGTATGTCGGCGGTTCTAACGAGGCGACGATCGCAGGGCATTTGCTGAAGGGCAGGCTCAAGAAGACCGCTGCTCAATACCGACCTGATTACCTTCGATGGACGTGTAGAAAGAGACAGAGGGGGGGGGGGGATTTAAAACAGCTTATCTTGCTGTCTGCCAACAACTTCCACACGCTTTGCGATAATCAGGAAGAAGAGAATATTGAGGTTTAATGCTCTTTAACGTTGCGCCGCCGATGAGGTGATGACAGATTAAGCACAAAGTCGAAATGGGGTGTGAAGGGGGGAGGAGGGGGAATCGGTTGCGTCTTTTTCTGAGGAGCCGCCCAGGCATTTAGGGAAGCAGCGATAACCTAGATCTTGATGGTCGGGCTGGGATTTGAACCGCTGTTCTCCCGAGTGCCAGTCCACAGTCTCAGTCAGCACTGTACCACCTCGCTCATCCTCCCGACAATAATCGTAAACAAGAATACATGTGCCGGCAATCTCAACTCGGCCGCTGTTCGATCTCTTCACTACGCGCGACATTCAATCGAAGTATCGAATGTACCGCTAATAAGGAGAGTAAATGTCTAACGTCATCAATCTCTTATTCACCTCTCCCCCCTCCTGTTTTGTCTGCATTTACAATTAAGTGTGAGGACATTATCTAAATGTTTGCGTAGCGTAACTGAGGCGGAGCGTGGGTACCACTCCGATGTTCACCTAGTAGTTTCACCTCTTAGTATGAGGGAAATCACATAAAAACCACATTCAGGCTGGCCTAGTCGTTAATCCGCGTGTCGTATTCGAACCGGTCCCCCAGTTTGTGGTGGGGGATACATTACTTCAGAAGCAACGCGTGAATGTGGTGACCTTCAAGAAGCCCACTCCTCTTCGTGTCCGAAGCTGATCAGCAACATGCAGCACAATCGTTGACAATTTTAGCCAGTTTAAGTGTTCTGACCTGTACATATCTTAGTGTATATGAACAAGTTTTTTCTTTAATTTAGTGTCATGGCAATAGATAAATCATGTGTTACAAATATGCCAAAAATATTCACAGTAATCGCTGCGAGAGAGAGAGAGAGAGAGAGAGAGAGAGAGAGAAGCAGGGTCCTGGAGGTGAGGTGGTTGGCAAGGCGGGCGTACCCATGTGGGCGGAGCTTGTGCGTGGCTCGGTGGACAGGTAACGTCATTAGGCTGCCGCCGAGTGACAGAACTATTGGCGCGGCGTGCGGCCGGCGGCAAAGGTGCCCCCAGGTGTTCGACAATGGGCCGGCCGCTGCCCTGTCGTTATCCACCGGCCGGCAATCTCTTCTGACAATATTGCACCCGCGTGGGGCCGGGCCGGCCTAACGAGCCGGCAGCGGTGGGTCGCCGTGGGTGGTGAGAGCCGGCCAGCGCAGGCAAAGGCATTTATTATTAGAAGAAACGCGGCCGGCCGTGGCCAGTCAGCGCCTCCCCAGCGAGCTTTTTGTCGCAGTAAGGTGGCGGCTCCTTTGGAAGGCCTCTGTCGCCTCTTTGCTTTAGTGGCATCTTTTCTCCTCCATCTCGATGTCGGTAGCGAAAGGAGCCGAGATGAGGCAATCAGGTGACTACTGAAATGGTTCAGTGAAAAAGTTAATACGACTCTGCGACGTCCCTCCACCTATTTTCTCAAACGTCATTAAGATGACTGTCATTCATTACATGACAGAATGGTGACAAACAGATCTTAATATTCGTACTCTGGTTCTTAGTTATTTTCAGAAAGTCAACTTTGAAATTGACAAATTTTTTAAATTCATGCTTTAGTCGTGCTTGATGGTATCCGATGAAATGTCCAAATTGGTAAAAACTTGAAATGAAAACCTTTCTCCGTTTCTGAATGTGACTTCCCTTAAACCTGGCTTTATGTAGTTTTATGTCCCCTTTTATAGTGTGGCACGCAATGGGTAGACACAAATATGTAAATACATACAAAAAAGTTTACCATCACTGATTAGGTTTAGGAAACCTGTTGGCATTCGAAACATTTTCCAGCCGTCTCGGAATGGATAAATCAGGTCCTGTATGGTTTTCAAGGAAATCTTATACCGTTCTTCCTGCAAAATAGTGAGGGATCAAGCACCCTACTCTCCAGAGTAACCACAAAGGCTCAATAATATTAAAATACGCTGAGACGCGACACTTCGAGCACAGAATCGTCTTGGAGCACAGCATCATCATTGGGGAACAATGGGATGGGCTTGATCACCAAGAAGGTCACATGATCCTTGTCTTGTGGGCTTGGAATACCAGTAAGTATATGGCTGCCGGAATTATCACCGGATCTCCACGATGTTTCACCCTTGGGACGTAAACTCGACAAGAAGTTGAAGACAGTGAGAAAGAAGACTCATTGAAACCAATGACTTTCTTTCATTGCACCAAAGCCCAGACATTATGGCTTCGGCACCAGGTTTTCCTGTTATTTGCAGTTCCAACACAGATGGATGTGTGTGAAATTCCTGCTCGCCCTCCAATTCCCTAGTTATGGAGCTCCCTTCGTGTTGTTTTGGTACTGACAGGGTACTGCAGTGACTTTTCAGCTGCTGCCCTCTTTATTTTTCGTCACCATCACCCCAAACGCACTTTCGCCAGCGTTGTGGCTTGGCAGATGAGGTTTTTCCGCTTTACGCGTGTGCGGTGTAACTCTTCGGTGTGGTGTCTAGCAACAACAATCCCTTTGTCTACCTTGGTTACAGAAGCAACCATCTTAAGAACATCGACAATTCGCAAACGTTTGATTTCTGCAACAACTTCATATTTCTGACTTGCCTTGCAAGCTGCATACAGAAAACAACCATGAACTAAAACTATATATAAAGGGAGATGATACTGTGCCATGCAGACCATCGACGTAAGACTGATGCGCGTAACTCATATCCAAAGCTCCGCCCACTCCAGATTCCCTACAGTTTGCACACTAACGGTAAACCATGTTTTCATTACACACTGCTATGGTACAGCATCTTCGGGGCAAACAATAACCTTCTGAAGGTACTGTAATTTCACGCGAAAAACTTAACAGGAAAATGAGGGGTACTAATTAAATTTCGGTATTTATTTTCATAATTACTGTGCTGGCTCTAAAGGCAATGTAACATAGGTACTCAAGCAGAATGAAGGAAGAGCAAATTCTGGCGTGCCTTTTGGAAGGGACTTCTTTTGTTGCCGGCTCAGACTGAGGACTGGCTGTTGTTCCTTTAAAAACATACAATACAAGCAATGCATCTACCAATACATGGCATCTGAAGGTGCCATGTACACTGTAACACAAAGAAGGGATAACTCAGAAGCAGATGGAAGTGTACTCTCTGTGATGTAGAAAGGAACTGGATTTTTCCTTGCCGCCAAAACTAACGACAATTCATTCACAGAGACTCCATTTGAAAGCACCCCATGTGTGTTCAATTAACGTACGCAACACGTGTTTTAACATTGTTCTCTTTCTATGTAGTGCAATAATCTAAAAAATAGAAATTTTTTTTTATATTCCGAGTCTGAAAGGGTTCAAGGATTTGGAAGTGCAAGACGCTCGTGGGGACTCGTGTGTGTGTGTGTGTGTGTGTGTGTGTGTGTGTGTGTGTGTGTGTCGGCAAAAGAGGCCGTGTCGTTTCCTGTCGCCTTGTAGGGCGACAACGGGGGCGCAGAAGGCCAGCCTGCGGCCGCTGTCCTCCTGTGACAGGCTTCTCATCCTGCCTTTGTGCCCACAGGCCCATCTGGATGCAAAAGCATCGCTAATTTCACGAGGCGTGTTGGCCGAAGGTCGAATGCGCATGCGCGCACGGCCCGCGTGTTACGAACAACGGATGTTCCGCCGTTGGACGCGCGTCCCCGCATTTCAATCAGGGTGTCCGTCTGCAGCCCGCGGCGTACGTATTTTTAGCGGTAGTGCGGTTGGTGCCTTCTTCCGCTCACCGGCAGCACCTGCAGAATCGAACTTCGGACATTTAGATCACCGAATTAACTACTTTCTTTCTTGACTGTCCCAAGTATATGTTAATTATTAGTTGTGCTCCTAAGCAGTTACTTAAGCTAAAACGAACGGTACCTCAAGACAGGCTGCAGTACGTCACCGGTCTGCAACCACTTATCGTCGATGAAGAAACAATGACGCGTAACTGACTGCATCGATTCGCCATGTAAATGAAAAAGAGCAGGCAGGCACAGCACACTGAGATTGCTTGTTACACGAATCTCTCCGTATCGGAATGCAGTTCCTGATCGAGGTTTCAATTGGTGAGAACGGAGTATATTTCCCTAGACAATCTTTTTACTGAGAAACTTACCACTGAAGTCTGATGACCTTTTAAGCCGAAAACCGGTCAACGCAATAAATTAATCCTGTACAAAAGAAGCAAAACAGTGCTTTTGATTTGTTATAATGTTCTACCAAGAACCGATTAAAGAATCAGTTAACATTGTATCATTTCTTACCTGAAAGTAGGGATGAAAGCAGAGATTTTCTTTTGAGAGTGACTGACAGCTGCCTAACCATTGAACCAACCGTCGATCCTCTGCAGGCCTTGCGGTATTTGGATCTTCCGAAGCTCCAGTTACGCTTAAAAAAAAAAAAAAAAAAAAAAAAAAAAAAAAAAATAAAATCTGTGCCTGCGGTAAATTATCACAGGATTTGTTGATTATTTCTCTGTGTTCGGGCTTTTAATCTTCAGTTGCTTCTGAGGAGTGACTTTTTTTCCTCCTCCTCCGGTGTTGGAATGACTGGCCATTCCTTTTATTGCAACTTTTCCAGTGTACGCTTGAATTATCTCATAGATGTTTGCTGGTCTCATGTACTGCACGCGTAGAGGCTCTTTCCTTAAAAGTATTTCTCTCACAGTATGAAAAGTTTGCATTTTGAAACTTAATGGCAGATTAAAACTGTGTGCCGGACCGAGACTCGAACTGGGGACCTTTGCCTTTCGTGGGCAAGTGCTCTACCACCTGAGTTGTCCAAGCACGACTCGCGACTCGTACTCACAGCTTCCATTCTGCCAGTACCTCGTCTCTTATGTTTCAAACGTCACTGACGCTCTTCTGCGAACCTTGCAGAACTAGCACTCCTGGAAGATAGGATATTGCGGAGACATATCTTAGCCACAGCCTGGAGGATGTTTCCAGAATGAGATTTTCACACTGCAGCGGAGTGTGCCCTGATATGATACTTCCAGGCGGATTAAAACTGCCATTTTCCACCCCCCCCCCCCGGCCCCCTTGTTTGACTTCTTTGGGCTTGATCTTCATTGTTAAGAATTAAATGAAGATTCATCATTCCCGCGGTAACAGTGTGTGCGCTGTGTCAAGTGTGCCGCCTGATAGAAATCAGTAAAATCGATTAAGTCAGTGAGGCAGTAAAGCCTTTTTGATGGCGTTATCCAAACAGAAACAGATGCTGGCTCGAAAAGACAAATATTTCCCAGTTTCCCACTTAGCATCGTAAATGGTACTTGTTGGTGGTGTAGAGAGAGAGAGAGAGAGAGAGAGAGAGAGAGAGAGAGAGAGAGAGAGAGAGAGAGAAAGAGAGGGGGGGGGGGGGCGAATAACTAGCAGAAACAGCAGAAAAAGCTCTCATAGGACCCCGTTACAGCGACACTGTTAATTATCTTCGTAATTCCATTACGTAAACAGCTACGTCTGAAGCTGCGAGGCAGCATGATTATAGATATGAACAAGTAAAATTATTTGCAATGAGGACGAATGAAACTTCAGCTCGCTGGCAGAGATTGGGGGGTGGGGTGGGGGTGGAATGTAGCGCACATATGTACTATAAGTCGCAAGGCATGTGCTATTAGGGTTGTAGTAAGACTTCAGTCAATACAAAAATTTTTGTGAAATAATCAGATAAATTAAATGGGCATCTGACGCGTTGCAACTAGCTCAATTGTGAAAAATGTTTAAAGGCAGTGACAAGACTTCGTTGCACTCGCCGTCTGTACTCATTGTAGATCTTAAAGTGACAGTTTAGTGCGCACAGGGTTCCCTACAGATAGTTTTTCCGTTCCTGTCAAGTCGAAGAGAGAATTGGCAGCTTAAGTGCCCTCAGCGTGAAGGAGTCGGGCGACAGAAGGCGACCTCCGCCGACCCAAGGTCCAGATTTACCAACCGTGACACGGGGGCCCCTTTGTTGGACAGCCCTGGCGGTGCGCGGCACACGGACTTCCCTGTTTGTACAGATCTCGCCGCGTCGCACCGCCCCAATAAACGTGCGGAGGGAGGTGGAAAATACCTGGACCTGGGCCCGGCCCGCCCCTAACGAATCGCAAGTTGTTAATTAAAGGGCGCCGGGCAAACAACAGTGACAGCCATGCTGCAGACGCCGATAAATAAAGGCCTCTCTTTCCGCCCGTCTGGCACTAAAGTACAAATGAGGTTTTTAGAGCCAACAAATAGCGTGAGAACAAATATGCTAGAGTCCATTAAGGCCAGTGGTTTGGAAAAGGCATAGGAGGGCATGCTGTAGCAAAACGTGTGTTTTCACAACCCAGCGCCTCAAAACTCTTTTACGACTTCACCGACAAGTATACTAACGACAGAAAACCACCTCCATTCCTAAAGACTTTTAACAGATGTAAAGCGATATTGTAGAATGTTCCGTGTATTCCCACGGATACAGTTTCAAATTTTCCGCGAGGAAAAAACGGACGGTATTTTCTTTACCCTACCGGTCAGGTGCTTAAAGACCTTACTCGAAGAAACTACGACGGTGTGAAGCAGCGGAAAATTTTAATGCGTACTACAGTAGTTACATAATCTACAGCAACTGTATTGTGGAGTGCAGCTCACCTTAAATACAAAAGAATGCTTTTAAGCAGTCGCAAGATCAGGGTAGTGCAGCATTAACAACAAGCGTTTGCATGCGGTATCCCGAGGTAACGAATGAGGGGGGTTGACATGTAAAGAACAGTAAGAAAAGCAAGTTAAGGGTATCGCTCTATGGAAAGAATCCTGTTAAGCTGTAGTCATGCGACCACTTTATGAAGACTTTTCGTGGCTCTTGGGGCTTCCGAACGGATTCAATGCTAAGCTATTGATTAGTGGCGTATCGGCTTTGCCAGTGCCACAAATTTTCAAGTTTTCCTTGATTTTCAGGCGAAAATATTGTGAGATGCCTTTTTATTGCCTGGAAGAATTGTTGCCAAATTCAATAAGATTGTCTACTACTCTATCGCACTCACATCAATTTCTGCACAGAAAGACCATGTCCACGAATGGATTGAAGAAAGTAATTTGAGTAACATCTGTTTAAGAACCCTCCACCAAGTTCTTACAAGGGAACCTCCCCATCGCACCCCCCTCAGATTTACTTATAAGTTGCACAGTGGATAGGCCTTGAAAAACTGAACACAGATCAATAGAGAAAACAGGAAGAAGTTGTGTGGAACTATGAAAAAATAAGCAAAATATAAAAACTGAGTAGTCCATGAGCAAGATAAGCAATATCAAGGATAGTGTATCTATAGGAACGCCGTGGTCCCGTGGTTAGCGTGAGCAGCTGCGGAATGAGAGAACCTTGGTTCAAATCTTCCCTGGAGTGAAAAATTTACTCTCTTTATTTTCGCAAAGTTATGATCTGTCCGTTCGTTCATTGACGTCTCTGTTCACTGTAATACGTTTAGTGTCTGTGTTTTGCGGCCAAACAGCAAAACCGTGCGATTAGTAACGAAAGGACGTGCCTCTCCAATGGGAACCGAAAACATTTGATCGCAAGGTCATAGGTCAACCGATTCCTCCACAGGAAAACACATCTGATATATTCTATACCACACTGATGACATCATGTGCGTCACATGACACATGACAGGAATATGTTGTCGACCCACCTATCTTTTACACTTGGCGAATGGGTAAAAAGATTCTTCTACCTTGCCGATTTAGGTTTTCTTGTGGATGTGATAATCACTCCCAAAAAAGTGATGAAAACATAAGAGTTTGTCACATAAACTGAAAATAAAAAATTAAAATGTTCACTGGAGGAAAAACTTGAACCAAGGACCTCTCCTTCCGCAGCTGCTCACGCTAACCACAGGACCACGGCGCTCCCGTGCGCATTGCCCTTGATGTTGCATATCCTGCGCATGGACTACTCAGTTTGTATATTTTGCTTATTTTTTCATAGTTCCACACAACTTCTTCCTGTTGTCTCGATTGATCTGTGTTCAGTTTTTCAAGGCCTATCGACTGTGCCAACTTATAACTAAATCCGAGGGGGGGTGCGATAGGGAGGTTCCCTTGTTAGTTATGTCCTGCTGACTGTATGGTTATAAAATAATGTTCGAATCCTTTACAATACAGAACTCGCAGTAGTCGGATATTCGTTGTTTCTTCTACTTACACCTGCTTTAAGCCACTTCCGCTGAAATATAAGGCACTTCATATTCCCAATATGGGTGACTACGACATAAATGCGCCATTTCTCATACTTAACAACCAAGTTCAAGGCCTTTAGATGACCGCATGTGTTTTTGTCATGTCCTTCCCGAAAATTCTTGATGTCTTACATCGTTACAAATTACTATATATACTGCTGTATACTTCTGAACGTGTAATGTTGTGTCGGCAGAGTCGTGGCTCATTGAGTAAGAACTATTTTTGGTATCGTTGGCAGTAAACCCTGTCAAGCGATCAGGTTCGATTACACGTAAAACTGGTGTGCCCAGTGACAGTGTTTATTAAAATTGAGAAATGTAAAGCAATCAGACGCTAATAATCCGTTAATTGTAAATTCATATAAACGTCTACTGCAGTGTGGCTACCATCTCTGCAGTAAGACTCAAGTCAAATCTTTATCGCTTCCCTATACAAACAGCCGCAACTAGGCTATCGTATCTTTAATTCAGTTCGCACAGAGTGGTTGAAATCTAGCTAGATCTACAATAAACAGATTATTAGCGACTAAATTTCTCAAATCCTTTCCCTACTAGCCCAGTCAGGAGTATCACAATCTCGTTTGTCTAAGAACAGCCAAGGTGTCAATAAGAATACAGCACTTGAAACCGTACGGCACAGTTATTACTATTACTGATGTATCAGCTTTTTTATACTTATTTATGTCATGCGAGCTACTGATTAGAATACCGTTACTGACAAAGCTCCAGCGCAATGTCAGAGATTTCTGAGTTTTCGGTAATTTCATACACAGACGCTTACGCAAATCAGAGATCATTAACGGTACCCAAGTGTTGCAATCCGTTCTGTTTTCAATCATCGCTTCATGCGCTGAGTCAGCAAAGCAACGAAGGAAAAAATATCTTGTTCTGTGACAGTTTCTCTCTTTACAGCTGAACTGATTTGTAGCAGTTTTCACACTCAACAAGCTTTACAACACTGCAGTGTTGTTTTCACAGTCTTCGAATGTCATTAGTGCGGTGCCTCATTTCTGCTTTAAAATTCGTACTATTATATATTCCCGAAGCAAAATTTCAATTCAAGTAGTCTTCACATAACTACAATATCATTTCGAAATCACCTCAGTTTTAACTGCTGAACGAGTTTTTGTGCGTTTAATAATTTACATACTGCCGATCTAAGAACCGTAGTTTTTTTACGACTGCCGTTTTCAAATGAATTCCGAAGGGAAAAAGAAATACAACCATGACAACGGGAGTCCACAACTTCCGCGAGGTCAGCCACGCAAAATTCTCAGCAACCGGAGGCTCTGGTAACTCTCCCGAGTCTGCCGGCATAGCGCTGCTGCAGCTGCTGCCGCTACGGGCGTCCGATTCTCATCCATTGTTTCATTTAGACCGCTCTCGCATTGTTCTCTACCGAGTTTTATGGTTATTTCGTCATGCGGAGTTTACGTGTAAAACAGCTTTATTTTTATTGGCCGCGTGAGAATAGCTATTTCCATCCTGTAGCGTCTTCTGACCTTTAGGCACAGTCCTTTACTTAGTACCTTCACTCTCTGAATCTTTTTACAAACAGTCTTATAATTCAGCAGCTTCTAAGAAATCCCAAATCAGTATTACCGCTGCAAACTCTACTTAGAAGGTAATATGATTAATATTTGATAACGGTATCGGCGATTTACAAAAACTCCTTTCACTGTCACGCTTCTTAGTGGAAGGGCCCAATAAGTATTCTCAATTGGGTTGCCCAGACAACGTGAAGCACACTTGGAGGGAACAAAAGTTAAGAACAGGAAACCAATTTCAAATCCTTGACTTACCACTCTGTGTCCGGGCGCAGTAAGTATAACAAGCAAAACACTGGACAATTATTTTAGCGACACTTATTTCAGGACTATACTCCACATGAATAAAAGACCGTCACTCGCTACTGTGTGCACATTGGAGAAATAGTTCTTGGTCACCAGCTATACTCTTACCGAGTCAAATTTGATGATTTAGGTCTTTGACTTATCCGTCGCTCCTTGGTGAAATAATTTCGCAAAAAAAAACATTAACAGCTTATTATATTTTTCATAGATATCAACAATATTCACGGCTTATATTTTTCTTCTTAGAAAGGAAATAAGTATTCCCGGTATACGATGGTAGTGCGCATATCACTATCCTACTCAAGTCTGTCGAATAAAAATGAGAATCGCACACGACTTTAGTTTGACGTATGGATAAAAATGTAACAGGAAAAACAAAATACAGACTAGGTGAAACCTCATACGCAGCTTACGCATTCCTTTCTCCAAAATTATAGTGCACCCCTCTATTATAACAATGATAAAAAAATGCCAGGTGCAAGTAGGACACGCGCTCTGAGAGTTCCGTACCAGCTTAATTATGTATACAGACAGCTCATCCTCCCTGGGAATCGTGAATCTCGACCATTTTTCACCGTTGTCGACACTGATACTGCAAGACATCGGTCTTGGGAATTCCAAGATTTTCGAGAATATTTTAAAGTTTGAAACCAGATAAAAAACGACAAAAATATTTTTTCGTGTGACATAATTAGAAATTATACTTTTCGGATTTTTTCCTCTACTTTCGCTGTTGAACCTTACTTCTCGTTGAAGTAGAATCACGAAAGTTGGCGAGAAGTACCCCATACTTTTTAACGAGTGGGTTTGCGAATATCAAAAGTGTGACATAAACGGCCGTATCTTTTGACTGCACTTAGAATCTTCAATTGTTTACACCGCCCATGGACCACAGACCTTATTATGTGGCATGAATTTCAATTTGATACGTCTACCCGTTCCTCAGAAAAACTGTTTTTAACAGACAGGCACACAACAAAATGATCCTGTGTTTCGTTTTTACCGACTGAGGTACGGAGCCCTAACGCGGGATGTACGTTGAAAGTTTAACATCTGCCACCATAGAATCACTGGACGGCGTGCTACTTCGATTATGCGGTCTGGGCAAAAAAAAATCTACCTTGGACTCCATAAAAAACCCATACTTGGACTGCAAGACCAAAGGAAATTTAGTTTGAATGACCACACGAAGTTTTGTAGTTTGTGCAAAGCAACAATGTTTAGTACTTTTCCGTGTTCGCTCGCGTTATTTCATTTTCAGTAGTGGTTTCTAGCCTATAACACTATTTTGTGATTATCAATCTGCAATACACTGAGCTTTATCCAATAATTGGAAAAATAGCTGTATACGGAATCACTACTTCCAAGTTGTACGTTCAACAGAATCATGTATAACCGTGTAGAACGATTGCTAATAACCAGAACTTTGATTTTGGGTAAAAACCTATTTTGTTACTCATTAAATAAAGGCAATAAAAGCTATACATACAAGAACTAAGCCAATTTATGATGTAAAACGCTAATTTTATAGCACCTACCAATACCTATTTTTCAGGTTAGTACCTAAATTTTAAAAATCCAATTAAATAAAAGTTTTATGACTAATATTCTCCCCTGGTCTTCCAAGCTAAGAATCACGCAAATATTTTTTATCGAAAACTGTGATTTTATAGTAAAATACCTAATTTCATGTTAGAAACTGACTAATTTTTTAAAATCCAGTGAAACAATTTGTATGACTAAAACTACTCTTCTGGTCGTCCTGACTACTTAGAAAGCAGTATCTTGGACGCCAATCGTGAGTCAGACGGCGACAGCACACGCCAGGCTGTTCCAACCAGCCCTGCTCCGCGAACACTGTGAATCGTCAAATGGGCCGGCAGGGCACGGAGGGGCGTTGTGATCTGCCTCAGGCGCCTTCCTGCCCTGTCGGTACAGCCTGTTGGATTTGCAAAGCGACAGTGTATTTGGGAAAGTCAAGAACGCCGCATGTAGCCGGCTCCAAATCATGTCTGATGAGACAGTGGTTACAAGAATTTCCTTATTTCTCTATAGACGGAAGAGTTATTAACTGCAATGTGTGCAACAAAAGGCGTAGTAAAATGTTAACCTTTATCTGCTGCGCCCACTCAGGAAACAGTTATGCCACTGTTTTTCCAGAGTTAACTTGGACCAGACACATGCGAATGCAAAAATATTGTTTCTAAACCCTTTATGTAGGTTAGTAGATCTCGTACGTAAATTCTTCCACGAAGTATTTCTCGTTTCTTTTTGTTTTTAGGTACGTTCTGAACAGAGGTCGCATGTTGCAGAGATTAAACACCAGACAAATTTAAAAAATAAACTTGAAACAAAAACGAATTTCATCTTGACCTGTGTGGAGCAATTGTTGCAGCAAACATACCATTCAATGCAGTTGAAAATAGCCAGCTCAAAAGTTTTCTAGAGAAATACTGCCACCGCAGCATTCCATCAGAATCCACACTACTAAAGAACTATTGAGATACTTTATATGAAAATACATTGAGCAGGATAAGGAAAGATATAGTCGAGCTTTCGAGAGGAACTTCCCAACGTATCACTTCCGCCAGAACCCACACTTACTCGCTGGGGAACGTGGCTAGAGGCCATGGAATATTACAGCGAGCATTTCGAAGACATTAAGAACATTGTCCTCAAATTACGGGAGGAGGCAGTCAGCGTTACTTCAGCTAAAAATCTTCTAAAGGACTCAGCAATTTCGAACGACATAAAGCTCTAGAGTGTTCAGGGAAACCACTCTACACGAAACTGCGATTGATAGAGGAGGTGACTGAAAAAAAAAACAAAAAAAAAACAAAAAAATCAACTTGGTCCCAGGTTCTATAGGTATGAAAGTTAGTGAGGAACTAAAGGCAGTGCTACAAAAAACCCAGGACTGACAATTCTCTGCACAGTGGTTGACATCTTATCAGGTAAATCAACATAGTATGAGTGTGCGGTCTCATTACGCCTAATACCGTCATTAAAATATGCTCCGATGACATCTGTTGACGTGGAAGGCTCATTCTCGGGGTGTAAGATGCTATTAACAGACAAGAGGTGCAGTAGACAAGAGATACTGTAGATTTTTGTTAATCTATTTATCTTTATATGAAATAAAAAGGCACATTTTGGTCACCTATTTTCTGATTTTTATAATCTATTTTTGTAAGCGATACAACTTATTTTAGGTACCTAATTTAAGATTTTTAGAACCTAAAATTCCGAGGTCTACTAACAACGTTTCCCTCTCATAGAGAACAGGAACCGACTTATGTGAATGGAACCGCTGCGATATTATTGTTCAAAGTTAATATTACAGAGCCAGATCTTACACACACGTAAATTTCTATCAAGATTATTTATTTCTCCTACAGTCCCCGTGTGCTAGTTGGGAAAGTGTGCTTTGCGAACGTAAATGCGTTCAGATGCCGGAGAGGATGAAACGTTTGGCAGAGCGACAACCGGGCGGCTGCGCGTCGGGCAGCGGCCCGGGGCCGACGAGTGTGACGAGACGAGAAGAAAGTGAATCCGGCGGACCACTTTCGCCTCATATGGCGGCCGGCGGCATCTACATACGCGAGGCCTGCATCCGGCTCGCGCCCGGCAGCTGCCCGACGCAACATCGCGGCCACGTGAAATCAGCGATATTTAAAATGTCCAGTAACGGTGTCTGCTAATTTTCAGCATAATGACATGGTAATAATATTTGACGACGGCGCGAGCCAGAACTAACAGCATTATCCGCGAACAGCAAGGGTATTTCAACGCGGCGCAAAGTCCACGGCGACAGGAGGTATTTCGCAGCTCCCGGAACTTAGTGGCCAGAGAAGAATGTGTAAATCGTTTTCTGAAAGACTATAAACTAGATTACTTTCGCACCTCTGCTCCGACGAACTGAGTTTGACTGAAATATCCAGAAATGAATATTTCACTCTGCAGCAGGTAGTGCGCTGGTTTTGAAACACTGAAAGGCGGGTGGGGGTGGGATGGAATGTTACATTGTTACTAAACCATCGAAAATTCTACTACTACAAATTTAGTCAAAGGAAGTCATAATCACGTTACGCGGAAGTTAATTACATATTTGCTCTCCAATGGTATGTTACATAGCAAATTAAAATGTCTTGTTTTATGCAATACTAAAATCTCAAATTTTAGTAGAGTTTAGTAATCTAGGCTTAATGTTGACTGGATGTAATACAATTATTATCACAGAATTTTACTACAGAACGCTGAATCTGAAATGTATCTACGTCTAAACGTTGACAGGTTGTGGCTGTGTTCGTATCTAGAATATAGATCAGATGATTTGCAAACAATTTGTAGGAAAGCTAGACTTTTCTTGTAAGCACAAGAACAGAGGGCCGAGAATGTCTCACAAAACAGTATCTCTGATATTTTAGAAAATAGATTCGTAAGAACATAACACGGTTGACAAACTTCGTTCTGCTAATAAAATTCGTTGTATTGTTTATTTCACAGTAGATATCTAGGTAGGTCACACGGAATCCAAGATGCCTTACTCGTACCACAGTTTTAATCATCAAAGATGATGACCATTTCTGTAGTGTCAAAGAGTCGCTGGCTCGTAATGCGTTGATCTTGAATTCGAGTTCGGTCCCGGCCATATATATAGTATTATATGAGCCGTTGCAATATACATCATCTGCATGCACTGGAATGAAGTTCAGAGTCCAATACCAATATTAAAATTAGCTGTATGGCTAATCCGTCAAATAATACTTCAAATTTTAAAAATACAAGTAAAGCTTGTTCTGATTAGTGCCACACCACGAAAGCAGTATATAAAATCTACTTCTCTTGCAAGGAGTCGTTACCAATTACAACCAAATATGCGAGCATGAAGTGAGTTTCCTTCAAAGCGATGACGAATCACGCCAACTTCGATAAATCGGATTTCTCGATAACATAACTACTTCGAAAAAACCTCGATAAACCTAAGCGATTGTCGTGACAGACTGCCCCACAAACAATGTAATTTGAATTTATCCGATATCGAATCCTCAGTTATTCCAATTGTTTCACCGCGTGTAGAAGTTTACTCGCTACCAACTTTCTGGATGGCAATAGGCAGCAACTTTACAATGTTTCAATGAAATTATGAAACCATCGAAGCTGCACAAAAGGCTGTTTTTATTTAAATGGCGATCAGTTTCGGACTTTAGTCCATTCACATAACGCCCACATGGAGTTATGGTAGGACTCATGTGGATGGCTTGATACTGGACCAAGGTCATGAAGTGGTTGACATTTAAATAATAACGAACTTCAGCGCAACTTTGACGATTGTGTGATTTCACTGGATGTGTACAAGTATTCGAATTTCGCAGAATACAAGCAAAGTATTGCCGTGGAACGACGAAAGAAGTAGAGTGGTTTCGCGACTATCACTGACGCTGTCGACAAACCTGAAGGAGGAAGGTAAACTGCTGAAAAAATATAATGAGGGAGGACGCGAATCAGCGTTGTGAGACGTCGGGTCCTGAACAATAGTTATTAAAATAGCTTAACGTGGGGGACGAAACATACTTTTCGGACGTTATAGACTCCAAAGATTACTTGTTATTCCTCTTTCGTCTGGCACTGATGGTTTCAACGCAAGTGATGAGTGGATGAATGAAACTGTGGTTTTCTTCGGTATTCTCGAAAATTTGTTTTGTAATTTTTGTCTGAAATGTTAAAAAACGAACTTCATTTTACTTTCTGCTTTTCTTTGTGAAGATTCCATCTTGCTCTGTCAAAATCGAGCTCTAAATTACTGGAAAGTTTTGTTGACCTTCGAACTATCGAGAGTGGACTGTGTTTCGCTGCGTTAACCAAATCGCAGTCTCAACCGTGGGCAGGCGATTGGCGGCCACAAACTACGCGCTACGCAGCGACGCAGGAGGATTACGTGGGACCGTGTCAATGGAGTGCGGTGCAGCGGCCGGTGAATGGGAGCGCGGCACTGTGCAGCCTGTTGAATGCTATCTGTCCTTGCGGACGGCGCTCATTCATTTGAGAGCGGGACGAGCGGCGCCGAGCCTGCCGCAAGGTTGCTCGCTTGCACAATGCACGGCCGTGCACTCTTCCCATACGCCATTTCCGCACTGCCTGTTGCAATATCGGCTGCCCGCGACGCTCCATTACTCCGCTGCCGACATCCCGTGAATTGGCGGGCGGAATCCACCTACAACGCCGACAGCTTTACGGGACGCTTACTGCACATATTAGGAAGTCTACGGGGAAACTGTAACCCCGTAAAACCGTGATTCACAACGCAACTCAAAGCACCAAAACTGTTACCTGTTTTAGTTATTCCGCTTGATTTTCAACAACAAAATAGCTCAAGCTCTTCGACGAAGCATTGGATCTAAGGCAAGGGAAGTTATGAATCCACAGACCCGTCATGATGGCGCCAACTTCACCAGATTCTTTTCTTTTCTTGCAACCACGCTTGCTGACGGAAATATCTGTGTTATGGCGGACAGTATGAACATGTTTTTTCTTATTTTGTTGCTGCCCCCACTGCAAATGAATACCAAGAAACAGTAGTTACCATCTTCCTTTAAAATTGGATCAAATTCTTCACCTCATCTTTGACTTAAAACTTGTCTTTTTGTCCCTTTTCAGCGTGAGGTGGTGACTGTCGGGACCAATGTGGAGTGTGTCACTTAGGAGTGGGACTTTCATCCGTAAATGTGGGAAATGGACATCTCGTCGGGCCAGAATTACGGTGCGAAAGGAGAACGGACAGCACACCCAGTAACACCGCGTCCCTTCGACATCAAATATTTGATTTCGATTCTTTGTGAACACTGCGTCTCTAGTGCACGATGTCTTTTCCTTTAATACTGCTTGGAACTGAAATAACTTTTCTACTTATCAGTTTTAGATTGTTAATAGTGTCTGCAGTTTACGTTATTTTTTTTCTCTACCTTTTCACGTAGCATTAGAAGCTACAGTTACAGTACCAGGCAAATGAGAGATTTGGGGTATTATATGCGAACAGCACTCATTGTTAATATAGGCGAAACTCTACAACCTTTGATATATTGACGTATAATTAATACCTAGCTCATTATTCTGATGCTACGTCACGTGACTACTCTTTGACAACGTTGCCTTTGGCGCCAGAGGAAAGTCATAACCTGAAGCAGAAGTATCTTGAACGGTATGACTAATTAGAGTTACGCTTATAAACTGTTTCCGAAATCTTAGACACGAGAACTATGTAACTAAGAAATGAAACACTAAGAAGTATTTTCGTCTTTGTTTGCCTAAGTTCTTGATTCGCAGCACAAGTATTGGGGGCCTCAAGCGCGAGCGTCGAGCGCAGTGGCTTAGTGGGAAAGACACTGGACTAGAATTCGGAATTAGTGACGTTAGAAACCACGTCTGACCACAAAATTGTGTGTTTTTCGTGATCTAGCTAATCAACTTTGGGCGGATATCGAGATGGTTCCTTTGAGAAGTGTGTCGTCGATTTCCTTTCCCTGTATTGTCCACCCCCGAAAAATGACGCCGACGTGACGTTAAACCGCATCTTCTTTCCTCTTTTAAAGGGCTAAAGATGTTTAATTTCTAGTAGTTTACATAGAAAATTATTTTACAGTACTACTTTTTCGAGACAGATTTCGTTATCAGTTCACAGCCATGAATCAAAAAAAGCCATGTCATCTTGAGTCACAAGACACTGTTTACGCGGAGTTGATAAATCATGAGCACTTGTACGTGTACTTAGGGAACAGCTGTCACTTCACCGACACCAGCAGCCGACGTAACAACCGTGATCTACCATTGCTTCCGTTAACGTGCCGTCGCAAAGCGCAAGAAGCTAACAGGTAGTAGTAACATATTACCTGAGGTTATTCACAGTGAACGCTTTTTACGTAAGCTACTGCAGCTACCTAACGAAGCGCTCTTCCTGTTAACGACTACTTTGTCACTTTGTATTATTTGGTAAAAAATTCCAGTACTTAAATTATTCTTAAACCCTGTTTCTATACTATGCCCTCACTTGTCACAGAAACAGATGAACTTGTCCTGCAACTTCTTTAATTTATCGTTTGTGTTTTCATGTTCTAACATCACATCAATTGTCATGGAACTTTTACCTTTAATCACAAGGATTCTCACATTACTGTGTATTGTTCTTCACTAAATACAAACTTCGTTTACAAAACGTAATACTGAAATATCTGTCATTGTTTAACCATTTTAATGTTCTGCATTTTACGTCATCTTGATGGTCCATCACGCAGCTAACTAAATGGCCCTTTTTTCCATGATATTTTCAAACAAGTTGTATATTTTATTTGTTATCCGACTTCAAAGTTAAAATTAAAATATTTTCGGAAGTCTTCGAATTCCCGTGACCGATATGTTGCCAGTATTAATGTCGGAAATCGTCGGGATTCTGTATTCCAAGATGGGTTAACTGTCTACATCCGTCTTTAAATTTGTACGGAACCCTCAGAGCCTACTCGCACCTGGTCAATTTTTATCATTATTTCCTAAGCAATTCACTAATTACCTGTGACCTAATCATCTGCCGGTGCACAAACGTTCCGGTACTGTATGTTCCTCTGCACTTGTTTCGTCCATTGAAGACTTATATGCTCACTAATGCTGGTTTATCCATTGTTACTACCAGTTGGAATTATCCTCCATTGCCAGCCGATACACTTGACTACGCTTCCGACGAGCGCGGTAGGTGATTTACTTTTCCCTCTACGTTCATATTCCTTGCTTCCACTGCCTCCTCCACATTATTTCGCCAGTTGCGTCGCGGGCGGCCGCTTTCCTTCCGCTGGGATAGTATTCATCGTAGTATCCAATTTGGTCTCTTATCTTCATTCATCCTATTCACATGGCCAAACCACATCTGCTGTTTTTGTTGAACGTCGTCACAGACATTCCTATCCATTTTCATCCTTTGTGGGATTTAGTCATTTGTTATCCTATGCATCCCAGTACAGCCTCAGCTTCATCTTACGTAATCCACCTCAACATTGTTTTTGTTTCCGATAAGAGGCACGCGTCTTGTGCTACCATGAGGTATAAAATAATTGACCAATGTAACAGTTACCGGAAAAAATTCAGATACCTAAATCTACATAGATACTCCACAAGCCGCCATAGAGCACGTGGCGGAGAGTACTATGTACCACTACTAGTAATTTGCCTTCTTGTTCAACCCGCAAATAGAGCGAGGGAAAAACGATTATCTTTATGACTCCAAATGAGCCACGATTTCTCGTATCTTATCTTCGTGGTTCTTACGCGCAATGTATGTTGCCGACTGTAGAATCGTTGGGCAATCGGCTTCAAATGCCTGCTCTCGAAATTTTCTGAACAGCGTTTCTCATAAAGAATGTCGCCTTTCCTCCAGGAATTCTCATTTGAGTTCCCAAAGCCTCTCCGTAACACTAACGTCTTCTTCGGACCTACCGATAGCAAATCTAGCAACCGCCTCTGAACTGCTTCGATGTCTTCCTTTTGTCCGACCTGGTATGGAACCCAGACACTCGATCAGTACTCAAGAACAGGTCGCAACAGCATCCTACATGCAGTCTTCTTTACAAATGAACCACATTTTCCTGCAATTCCGCCAATACTCCTAAGTAGACTATTCACCTTTCCTACCACAATTCTCACATGCTCGTTCCATTTCATACCGCTGTGTAACGTTACGCCCAGGTATTTAAACTATGTGACTGTCAAGCAGGACACTACTAATGCTGTACCTGAACATTACGAGTTTCTTTTTCCTACTCATCCGCGTTAATTTACATTGTTCTGCATATAGAGCTAGCTGCCATTCATCACACCAACTAGAAATTTTGTCAAAGTCATCTTGTATCCTCCTACAGTCACTCAACTTCGACGCCTTATCGTCCCGAAGAAAATTTATTATATTCGAACTGAGAAAGTGTTCAAGGATTCTGCAGCAAATCGAAGTTAGAGATATTGGTCTGTAATTTTGCAGGTCCGTTCTTTTACCCTTCTCATATTTTGGAGTCACTTACTCCTTTTTCCAGTAGCTTGGGACTTTGCGCTAGGCGACAGCTTCATGATAAATGCAAATTAAGTAAGGGGGGTGAATGCTGTAGAGTAGCGCAATTTTTACGCTACTGTTCGCCTCGCATATTTTCAAAACCATTTAAAGACCGTCGGAGGGGGGGGGGGGGGGGATGACTGAAGGTTTTTTTAGTGCTCGGCAAGTCACTGAAACGCCATAAGACAGCACATGCGAGGCAGTTCCAATTCTGAAGGTGTCAGAGCCACGCCGAAATCGAGCAAACCCAATCGTCGGCTGACGAGTAAGCGGCGGCGGCGGCACAAAGCACTTTGTCCGGCACCGGATAATGCGTATCCGCCAGCCGCGTCGGCAGCGCCAACGCCGGCCGTGGAAGGCGACGAGACGGCGGATGCGCGGCGCGCGCACGCACGTACTGCCGCACCGCGCCGGCTACAGGCGGGCAGCCAGCGCTCACAGGTGGCTGGCTAGCTAGCTGTCTGTCTGCTGCCTCGCCGGCTCCTCCCTCCCTCCCTCCTCTCTGTCTGTCTCACTCACTCACACAGCAACCGACCGGAAGAAGACGAGCGATGCAGGCGAATCGGGGAAATTGTTTCCTCCGATGCGTCACGCTGTGCCTCACACATACGTCACTTCCCTTTCCGGTCCATCCTCCCATCCAATGCCCAGTCCATCTCCCTCCCACCCCCGCCCTCCCAACCACGACTCCATGGAGATGTCCCGGGAGAGGGGAGGGGAGCGGCGGCGGCAACAGCAGCAGCAGATACGAGGAGCAAGCATCCTACAGGTGTGTCATGCGGCGTAGCTGACTGTCAAGAATGGCTGGACCGGCATGGTGGTAGCGCGATACGTGCAGCCTGAAGTAAACCAGTAAACAGATCAATTTTCTTTCGACACATACTCAACCCTCCAGAACCGCTATTGGTTTGTAATGGGGTGTTTAACAGGTTTGAAAATGTGCGAGACGAACAGTAAACACATTTTATTCATTTGGGTGGAGAACACCGCAGCTGTTTTCGTAAATTACACTGAAGGAAGCACTGCCACCAGCACCAAGCATCTTTTAAAATGATTTCATTACTAGTTTCGGGCATGGGCCCATCGTCAGGTATCAGTGTTGACTTCTTTGCAAGTTTTACATTTGTGTCTTCCTGAAAAGCGCTCCTTTACATATTGTAAGACAGAGGTTTGATTTTCTTTTACAATCCATACTGATCAATGAACTGAACCATCTGACGACGGGCTCGGGCGCGAAATTAGTAATGGTAGAATAAAATCATTTCAAAAATCCTTGTGGTTGGTTGCAATATTTCCTACAGTGTAATTAATAAACAGTTAATAGAATATGACCGTCTTCAGCCACCTGTACAATGATGGTAGGCGGTGACACTGCATAAAGCAGGGGTTCTGGCTCCACGAACATCAACTGCTGAAGATGGAATGTTCTCAAAAATTAAAGAACGAAGATGTTGTGAAATTTCTTCCAGTAATGGTTCCATTCGTCAGTTACTATGTATAGTCATGGTTGTACAAGAATCATGCTTTCATTGCAATCAAATCAGTATTGCGCCTGATTTGTTACACTCTGTTAATGACTGCCGACGACTATTTTGTACTTGGAACTCATTTTTGTGGAAACTGCAATAAGAAGAACGTACAGAGCCAGTCAAAAGCATAGTCTAGTAGATCAGTTCACCAATTTGGTAATGGAGGGGAATGACTGTGTGTGTGTGTGTGTGTGTGTGTGTGTGAGAGAGAGAGAGAGAGAGAGAGAGAGAGAGAGAGATGGGGGGGGGGGGTAAAAATTGTAGAAGGAGAACAAGGCCGACAGTAAATAAGTTCAAATGTATGTGCATTGCTGTAGTTATGCGGGTTCTAAGAGGCTTACACGAGATAGACTAAGTGAACCGCAACAGTATCAGATGTAATGGTTACGTGCTTTCGTAAAGAAACCGCTCGGCCGAATCCAATGGGTGACCCTACAGACCAAACTGAATCAAGGCCTTTGCATGTGCCAGCAGTCTCGTGAGGCCCGCGGCAGGGGCCCGAGATGAAGCATAGCTTTCTAACAATGTGGTTCAATTCAATACGTGACCACCGAAATTAACTATTCAAATTTTGTATGCGATTATTGACTTTCGGGGTACAAACACTATCATGACTTTCGAAAAAATTCTTTACTTTTAGGAGCTTACATGTTACATATAGTACTCATTTACCGCACGAATATCGCAAGGTTTCGGCTAAGACTTTTTGTTTGACACAGAGAAGCGAAAAACAAAATGCACCACACGTAACTGTTTAACTCGTTTCACCAACATTGTGCTTAACACTGTACTTCTCGTTCTTCCGGCGGTTCACCCTAATCACCTTACGCTAGCATTCTTCCAGCGTCAATTCTAACCAGTACTCTTAAGGAAGGGATGCAGCAAATCCAGACATCTAGCAGACATACGCCAACATTGCGACCGTTATCTACAATCCTAACTCTATGCCACTTGCAGCCGAAGAAGCGACCAGCAGATGCATCAGAGGAGCGAAATATCTGGCGAAAGTTTGCAGAGATCGGATCTACAAACGTGTCAGTAACAATCCGTGGATAGTCACTTTGAGAAAATGAACACACCAGTCTCGACTGGATTATGATAACTGTGTGTGTGTGTGTGTGTGTGTGTGTGTGTGTGTGTGTGTGTGTCTCGGAGTTGCTATTGTCCCCGTGCTCCCAGTGACTGACTCATCGCACAGCACAAAAAGCGAGGCCTTACAAGGCTCTCCCCCGCCCTTCCCCGGCGCCGCGGCTGGCCCGCCTACCTTACCTGCTTGTCTTCGCAGCTGCCGCCCTTATCGCGCCGAACCACACGGACAACTCTGCATATCGCGCACAGAACAACTGTTAACTGTACAAATGTTTCTCCACTTTAGCTGTCGCATGCGCTTGTTCGCGCCAAGTAGCGGTTTACGTTTTCGACGAACAACGATGGGGAATAACGGTCTCAAATTCGTGCCGCTGCAATATGATCAATGACATAATTCGAAGCATTACGGATTCTGAATGCGAATTATGTATGACAAACTGCGTTCCCAGATCGAACCATAACGGACGTTATATAATAATAATAATAATAATAATAATGAAAACCTGATTTTACGGGGAATTCTGTATACATTGATAAATTCTATGTCCACATCAGATTGCAGAATGTTTACACAAAGTACCTCCCCGGTTCGATTCGGTTACCTAATAACCTCGTAACGTTAGTCAAGCACATTTTGTTGGGTACAGAAGTTGATTTGTAATTCAGATGCGCAGTATTTTACTATGCATTTTCCTTTCTTCTTAAATGGATCACCTGATGGTAACTTGGTAACAAGTCGAATGCGGTAATTATGTTAAATGAGGCATCTAAGGCTGAAATGTGTAATAAAAAACCGTACCACCGACAGAGTTCGCTGTCTCTTGCGAAAACGTTTTCGTAGTGAATGATAATAGGTGAGGCAAAATTCCGAGTGTGCAACTAACTGCAAGACTTGCAGGTACGAGGCCGTCACAGCAATAAAACGGTCACGAGGCGGTTATCAAACGAGGAAGGGAATGTCAGGCGAAACGAAGTGAGGACGGTTACATCACCGCACTGCACAAAGGCAGACAGCCGCTTCCCGTGCAGCAGCTTCCGCGCAAAGCGCTGATGTCAGCGCAGTGATGACTTGCTAATTATATGATTTCAATGATGTACAGGGACATCTAACATTCCGCGGAAGAGAAGTTTACGCGCCCCACAGAGAACGCTGAAACACAAACGCACACTGCGGACAGGATTCTGAATGAATACAGAGTGCTTTTTCAAAATACACAGATTTGAATTGAAACGCACCTTTCTACTATTACTAAAATGAATAAATCATTACGGAGCTCTGCAAGACTACGTTATTTGACGTATTGGAAGATACAACCGTATTATTGTTATTATTAAGAAAGGAGTTACATCACTTGTTCAAAATAAGTAACGATGGACGAAGTACAGAGGATATGAGAGGCAGAGTGGCAATCGCAAGGGAAGCACATAACTGCAAAACAGATATTTCTTAACATCTAGTATCAATGTTTTAGGATGTCTTTTCTGCAGGTATCTGTCTCGGGTTTTGGATTGCACGGAAGTGAAACTTGGAAGATGGGCCGGTTAGATAAGGAGAGAGTAGAGGCTTTCAAAATGTGATTATGTAGGAGAATGCTGAAAATTAGACGGGTAGATCGAATTCGAAATGTGATGATGTACGAGAATGCTTAAGATTAGATGTGTAGATCGAATAACTAATGAGGAGTTACTAAATAGAACTGGCAATTCTGGCGTAATTTCACTAAAAGAAGATATGGGCTGAATAGTTATATGCTGGAGACCAAGGTACTATCAATATGGCAATGGCTGGATCTGGGCGAGGTGGAGATTGGGGGGAGTTTAAGTTCCGGACGAAAGAGCGAGGCCTGCCTACAGTATGTACGTTCATAGTGTATACGTTGGAGTAGTTAAACACAAAGGTTTGCCTTATCGCGTAGCGTAGTGAGCTGCATCAAACCAATCTTCAGACTGAAAACAATATTCTGTTCTTGAAGCAAAATGAAAATACGAAATTGATAGCAATGTTGTATATCACATCCGCAATTTTTAATTAGAAGACAACAAATGAAATGTTACTGACAAATGCAGAGTTTTATCACCTATTTTTCTACTGGGCAAGATAGGGCAAGTTACGTACATGAAACTTTGCAGCAGATTAAAACCGAGTGCCGGATCGAGACTGAGCTACCCAAACACTACTCACGGCCCGTCCTCACGGCTTTACTTCCCCTAGTATGTTTCCTACCTACCGAACATCATCACAGAAGTTCTCCTGCGTTAACTTGCAAGACTAGCACCCCTGCAAGAGAGTATACTGTGGAGACATGACTTATCCACAGCCTAGGGAATGTTTCCAGAATGGAATCTTCACTCTGTAGCGGAGTGCTAGTGTTCTAAGTTTCGCATGGGAACTTCTGTGAAGTTTGGAGAGTAGGAGACTAGGTACTGACGAAAGTAACGCTGTGAGGACAGGTCGTGAGCAGTGCTTGGGTAGCTCAGTCGGTAGATCACTTGCCCCCGAAAGGCAGAAATCCCGAGCTCGAATCTCGGTCCGACACACAATTTTAACCCGACAGGAAGTTCGTATCAAAGCACGTTCCAATGCACTGTGACAATTTCATTCAGGATGTATACAACAACATCATCGCTTACGGTAACCAATTTCTTCAAGGTCTTTCATTGACTGAAATACGAGAAGTCGCCATGCGTCGAACTTTATGTGGTGCACGATACACATTCTATACCGTAGCCAGCAACTCCTGGTGTTCCGGATCATCGCGAAGAAGACAGAGTCCATCATTCAGCGCCTCGCACGGCCTTCCGTGAAGCCCGCAGACGCGGCCGTATCAGCACCAGTGGAGGCCTTGACATTGGCCAGAGTTGCCGCCGCAGCTCTGGTTAGCGAGAGGCAGCGCGTTACTATATCGGGCGACATTCCCCGCCTGTCGCGTGTTTTTACATGCGGCAGTCTCGTCGCGACGTACAATTACCGCATCCGGCGGCTGTATGTGCCGTCCTCCGCACATCAGGCAGTCCTGCCGGCTGGCGTTACACGGGAAAAAAAAGACACGCAAGCGCATTGGGTGTTTCCAAAAGGGTCAAAATACAAACTAGGGTAAGCAAGAATTGGCTATAATCTACATCCTCGCGTTCCTCATATTCCAAGCTTACTATTTTTCACTCCATCTTTAGTCCTCCTCCCCCAGAACAAACCGAACAAAAGTAACCAGTTTCAGGAACATATTTTGCCTGCTATGCGACAGTGGGTGTCAATTCGCAACACAAGGTACAATATCGCAAGCACGAAATAGCTCTGTTTAAGTCTGTCCATGTAAAAACGAGCAGGTAAATCCTTTAACTTACTTTATTTTTGCATTTTAGATCAAAGTTGGCTGCGAGATAGAGGAGTAGCTGAGTTTCTGGTTTCCTACTAATGCATTTTTGACAGCTTTACAGCTGACAGTATTTGTTTCATCAGAAGTGACTAACTGGTGAGCGCTTTTTGTGGGTGAAAGGGAGAGGATGCAATGTTGTGTTTATGACGTTCAAGTCGAACGCAGGAGTCACGCAAGTGTTACAAGAATCGAAAATCAATCTTGGAAAGTGATTTCGTAGAAGCTTTGCTACGTTGTCTAGATTTCTACCAATGATTGGAGTATATTACAATTGTTTCACTCACACGGAAATCGAACGTTTTGTAATTACACACACATACATACACAATACTCCAAAACTGGTCTGAAAATATGCTTGACTTTCGTTCTTCATCGGATGAGGAACTAAATAAAACTTTAACCACAGAAATATCATCGCATTTTCCGAAACAAGCATTACCAAGGGGGTTGGAGGTGCTTTATGACCACCTAAAAAAATTTAAAATATATAAATTCGGTAATTGTTGCTGATATATTAAAAAATACTTTTTGGAGAGGTATTTTGTGTAAGTAGAGCCCAGACGCTGATAATATCTTTCAGCGCACGCACAATAACGTGTGGGCTGCTACCAACGGTGAGGTACTTTACGACCACAACAAATTTAACAAATGCAAATTTCGCTATTGTTGACACTTTTTCGCAATACACTTCTTAATTAAATGTTGATGTTTAAGGTCCAAAAGATGAAAATATTGAACATGACTGACTGGGGAGCGTGACATCTACCACCGAGGCCTAAATTTTCTTGGTTAAGTTTACCTGAAAAATTTAAAACATTAATAGAACCTGGTATAAGAATTAATAACTTTCTCAAAATTTATAGTTTAAAATGACTATTTTCAAAAGGTAGGCATAACATACTCGTGTCTTTCCCGCCCCCACCCCCTCACCGGTACTGCAAGGGTTAAGGAGATGGCGCCCACCAGAATTTACAGAGCTTGCTCAACATCTAGTGTGCCGTTACCGGTGGCTACACACGAAAACGCGCTCACGTAAGAGTTCGTGATTCGTAAGTGCCACAACACAGCTAATCTGTGTGGTATAGTACGGGAAATTTCAGTCACGAATCCTGTTAAAGAAGCATGATAGGCACAGTGCTAGGCTTGCAGACTTTCTACTGCCACCTGACGCTAACTGAAGATCACGTTTATTGGACGACGCACGTATACTTTCGTTCAAGATTTTTACAGTCTGTGCCGTAAAACGCTGTCGATACAGCTGATTTACATAATCCATATCACAATTAGCACATTCCCTACCTCTGAAGTCCACTTGTGTCATTACATGAGCAGGAAGTTAACGGACTAGTCCAGCAAGCATCTTCACTTTCGTTCATGATTTCTCATGGTCTCAGATACGTTACGCCGATTCTTCATATATTTAATACAATATGAAGTAACGGCTAAACATGGGTATGTTTCTAGTGATAAATTATTCCGTCTATGAATTGTTCAGTTAACCAACTTAACATGCAACCATAATTACCATTAACAGCATTTTTTTCTCCAAGACAAAAAATAAACATCTCATTTTTTTCCTTTAACTTCCTCCATGTACTTTGTGCATCTGATTATGTTTCTCCATACGATGGCGAAGAGGGCCGATTGTTACTTTTTAACAGCAAGTGACAGCTTTTAACTTGTGAGCAACACACAACTCAAACTGTTTGCTAACCACACAGTGCTGTTTGCTTTCGTATGAAAGCAGCATGTGTCATGCTGCCTACCAGGACTACCGTTTTATCATACTTTCGTTTGGGAACAGAAAGTAATGGTATATCAGTCGATATTTTTTCAATACAGCCATCTGTTACGGCACGTTGATAATTTTTACTTTTGGGCCGTCCGCCTAATTACATCTGAATGAAAATTTTCGTCCCACACGCGTTTCGCTTATTCTTCGCAAGATATCTTCAGCGACCTAGAAGATGTACATATTTTTTATTATGCTATTTAGTTTACATTCTGAGGCGGTTCAAAAGTAAAAAATTATCAACATACCGTAACATTACACGCAACTGAGAACGACAGGACTACGAAAGTTGAAGATAGTCATCTGTGTTCTTGCATATGAGAAAAAGGGACCACTATTGGAAACGTACGTTTAGTTGAATAGCTACGCCCACAGGGCGAGGACGGTTGTATCAGTTCTTACTGCCATCAAATAGCAAACTCAGTCCATGCTTTATTGGGATGACAATGTTCCTCGAGGTCACCATGTTCTAGGACCTTGCCATCACCGTTAACGAGATGATCTACGGAGGAAATTTAAACGAACCCCCATCACACACACACACACACACACACACACACACACACACACACACACACACACACAAATGAGTTTTGTCCTTTAAGAAAAGTAATCATTGTTCGGAATCATTTCTTCTCCTCTCTCTCTCTCTCTCTCTCTCTCTCTCTCTCTCTCTCTCTCTCTCTCAGCAGTTATCGGTTACAAGACGCTAACGACACTCAGAGTCGGCGTTGTCACAAAAACAGGTCTTATTTTCGTAATTCCGAGAAAGGATAAAAAAGGTTAATTTGCCGTGGCGGCTGGTGTTTCCGTTGGAGCGCGGCGCGGCGCAGGGCGCGAGATCGTCCACCTGTTACAGTGGCCTTCTGTGAAGTGAAACCGTACACCGGGAATACAATCTGGCGGCGTGACTGGCGGATCAGGCCGGCTCTTTAAACGCCGCCGCGGCGCGGCCACGTGGAGACCGCGAGAAACGCGTGACAGCTGGGACGATGTGTTTGGCACAGGGTGTAGCGGCAGCGGCTACGGCTGCGCCGACCGGCTCATTCATTCAGCGAGCGAGCGCCGGAGACGCCCGAGTATTTCTGTCTGTACCGGGCGCGAGCGGCTCCGAGTCAGATGTGAGCGCAATTGCCACGTGGAGTAGCGCGGCACGGGAGACAGCCTTCACGGGGGACGCAACTGCCACGTGGAACAACGTGACACAACAGCGCGTCTTCGATAGTGCGCCATAGGGGGAGGGGGTCACTTCCGGCCTCCTTTAGGCTGCTAACCGTCCGCTCTTCCTTCATCTCGTCACACGCGATCAAGTAATCCCGCCTGCCGATCGTAGCCACAAGCCATAGTCATTGGGAGGTCTGATAGTAATGCCACTGCTGCTGGTGCTTGCAGAAGTGATGGTTGCTTATAACGGCGATCACCATTTTTAGTGTTTTATATAGGTCAGATTCATTCAAACAATAACTGGTTTAGTCACTGTGAAATGTAACGGGATTATCTTGTCCGAAGCTACAGATGGAAGCACGCACGCTTATGTCGTCAATTCCAGGAAATGCATTGGTCTCTCTCGTTCCACAATGGTTTGACTAATCTGACTATTCTGTATCTCCCATCCCAAATTCAAAGCAATGTAGGAAACGAAGTCTCTTATTGGCGACCGTATTTGGTTCGCAATGAACACACACACAAAATGTTCAATGTCCTAAGTTTTTCCCCAATATGCCGTGCAAATATTCCAGATTGTAGTGTTTCAGTTGCGTTAGACCTAGGCTAAGCGAGTTCCTTTTTATCTTCCTGGCAGTATGAAACTGTGTGGCGGAGAGGGACTCTAACCGGGGACCTTTCCGTTTCGAGGGCAAATGGGCTATTGACACAGCTATCCGAACGCGACCCCTGACCCGCCTTCACTACTTCCCTTCCACCAGTATACTGTTTCCTACTCTGGGAAGTGAAAAGAACGCTACTGAGACGGTTAAAAACGAACAGCTGTTATGCCACAAATGTACAAACAAAGTCTTTTGGAGGGGAAATTTATAACGGCTTTCCACTACACTCTTTGCAATGTTCTCTCTGTTGTACTATGCAGGCTGTTTCACAATCACGTACCACTTCTGAAGATTGTAGAAGGAACTTAGTACATCAACTTTTAGATCGGAAGCCATGTCAGGAATCATCATCCAACGACGCTACAGAGCGTCAAAGTTACGAGCGCCGGCACCTGTAATGCATGTATTCAGATTCCATGATGACGTCACAAACATGATGGAGAAGGATAAATGTATCAACCTGAGGTAAGGTTCCCTGTACCGGAAACGAACGAGTCTGAAGTTATAAGCGTAAATTTTTCTGATACTGTCTACAGGGAAATACGTGTACTGGCAATGTTGTTGTTAGAATTGTAGGGTAGGTAACTTTCATAAAAAAAAGTCCAGTAAATATACGCTCTAAAAAGCATACCTGAGGAGCTAGAGTACTTGGTCATCTTCGCTACTGCGAAACATCTCCACTACTGAATTAGTGCTCATAGCTCCTAAGGGATGCATTTTAGAGAACATACTTACTGGACTTTTTTTCTTGTTTTGGTCTATACTACCACATCTGAAGGTTGCCTGCCCTACAATCTTAGCAACAGCAATACCAACACATGTACTCCACTGTCTGAAGTATCAAAAATGTTTTCGCTTATCACTCTCGACTCGTTCGTTTCCAGTGCCGGGACCCTTACCTCCAACTGATACATTTATCCTTCTCCACCATCCTAGAACGTTTATAACCTCACTGAATCCCCTTGTATCTACATACATTCACAGGCGCCAGCGCCTGTAACTTTCATGCTCTGTGGCATCATTGGATGACGTTTCGGGACACGGATTCCTATATAAAACTTAACAGATGAAGCTGCCTCTACAACCTCTAGAAGTGTGTAACATGAATTTTGTAACACCCTGCGCATTTTATACGTTCTCCAAATATGCTCCGCTAAGTGTCAAGAGTTCTGAATATATAAGCTGCTCAGTATTTGAAATTGTACGCACTGTTGTCTCGTAAATTGTCTCGGGGAACAATACTGCCACCTGTGGAAGTCGAAAAACGCAGTACCGACGGGAACAGGGTCGGTCTGTGTTTACACGCTGTGTATAGCGGCACAGAATTAGACCGGCGCTAACGATAGGACGAGTGCAGACGGAGAGGATGCCGGATGTGGGGCGGGCGGAGCGTCTAGAAACGTGTGACCTGGCGGGTGCAGTGTATCCTAGTCCTAGAGACGACCTTGTCTCGAGACCCCGGCGCGGTCCGCCCGGCTGCCGGCCGCTAGAAATAGACGTGGCTGCGTCGGGGACGGCGGCGAGACGATTCAGGAAGTTCCAATACAGCCAAGTCGGCATTCCGATACATATCCCCGGCGCCTTACAGCCGTGCCGCCCCATTCGCTCTGTACGCCCCGTCTCCGCTACTCGAGTTGCCCGTAAGTGCTCGTCAGACACGAGTATGTTCTCGGCAGACGACGACGAAGACTACCACCACAACCGTCGTTATGCTACTTCTCTATTGCGTCGAACTACTTCCTCGACGTGCTTCGTTTTCAGTTCAGAAACAATAGATACATAACCTCTTAATTACTGACAAGTCTTCGCGGGAGTGCAGCCGGATGCTATTTCCTGCGTGTGTGGCACAATGCTTCGACGACGTGCCACCTCTATCTCATTCTCGTCGTTGTAGTCAACTATTTTGTTGTCAGTACACCAGTAACCCAATAACGACGACGAGTGACATCGCCAGAATACTGAGCCTGAAAACTTGGGAAGCCAAAACTCTTCACTACCGTGCATCATTTCGTAGTCACCTACACTATCCTGGCCAAAGACGTCTTAAAATAATTTAAGCTTTGTGCCACGAATTAAGATTTAGAATAGAATTTCCACGTCCGTAGACTTTCGGGGCTCTAAACCGCTGAGTAGAGCAGTGTATTTTTTGTTTAGAGTGAACAGTAAGCACGAGGCCAACAGTGGCAGGCGATTCCAATCAGATAAGGCAGCTATTTGTTACGCTGCGAGGACGCGGTGAAATGACAGTAGGTATCAGATTATCTACTGGCGAGACAAACACTGAACGGGACGAATTCCAATAAAGTTATTGACGACAGACCAAATATCTGAGGTGCACACACTAATGCGTATTAGTAATATCAAGTTTATTTTGAATTTCTCTAACACCCAAACCTCCAGATGTCAGACACTCAGATCGGTACCAAACGTTGTGTCGATAGAGTATCAACTAAAACATCGATTTAGTTCGCGCTGTGTGCTGTCGTCCAGTACAACATGCGTAAACGATAATTAAAATAACACCACAACTACGGAGTACAGAAAACGCGTATATGTGAGCTGTTAATGTGAAGATCTCTGTTGGGTGAGTTGTTAGAGCGTAATATCGTCGTACTAAAGGTCCCGAGTTCGAAATCCACTAGTAACTATTTTTTTTAACAGTTTACGCGTGAAATTATGCGGGAGAACATTTTTCTGACATGTAAAAGGGCGTTTCGGAGTTTGTAGCAGTGTTCTTTTGGCAGCCTGCTTTCGCTTCGTTAATCGAAAGTAGAAACCTATGGAGTACAGTTGTGTTGATAGGTACGGTGTTTGGTACCGATCTGACTCATTCGACATCTGGAGGTTTGGGTGTAAGCATTGCTATAATTTAACGTATATGATAAAATGTAAAGAGTAAACTACACTTATTTCAGTCTATTATCACAATTTTTGCCCTCAGACATTCTAAGTGCAATACATTGTGTGTTTCTGTTGAAATTAAAATTATACTCAAAAAACAATATTATTATTATTATTATTATTATTTTAAGAAAGTATTTCATTTATAGGTTTTTGAACAAGGAGAGCGAGAACTTCAAACCATGATGTACAGGTGAAAATCACCCTATCATTCGCCTGCAATAAAAAATGAAGCGATTCTGTTCGACTGAAATGAAGGGCGGAAGGAAAGAGTTTATTTTGTTACTATAAACATTGTTCATTAAGGCAAGGAAGTAAGAGCAATTAACCTTTTCAGAGAAAAAAGTTGTATACACTGATTAAAACTCCAGCTCTCTTCCGAAAACATTAAACCATTATATAACATCGTAAAATATTCACATTTTCACTCTCCTTCACACTTCAACCGACACGAATCTGTCTCTACTTGTCTGGAAACCTAGGGAACCTCTATGTAAATCGATGGTTAAGTGTAGTGTCTAGTGGCTTCCTGTTAAGCAATGCGAAGCCCATCGACATAGCATTTCATTTCAGACAATGACATGTCTAGAGATAATTGTCAACTTTATACAATGAAACGATTACCTCGATTTGTAACCGGGAGCGCAGTCTTGCTCATTATTGATTAACATGTGAATGGAGCATGAAACCAGGCAGTATTTGCCCCATCTCAGTTCCCAACAGATACATGACAGAGAACATTAATAAAACCAGTTGCACCTACTACCGAGTGTAAACGTAAACGAGAACTTCTGTAATAACTGGAAGATGATATGAAACCGCACAGTTGAGGTGGTGAATCCAGTGTTGCCAACAGTAGTGGTGCGTCAGGCTGTTAAGAGCTGCGCTGTGGGAGAGGTTCGCACTAGGTTCATAGGCGCCGCGGCAAGTGTTTGCCCGGACCGTTGCCTCGCCACCTAAACAACCGCCCAGCGCAAACACTGGCAGGCCGTTCCGATAACACATTTCTTCTCAGGGGCTTTGGAGCGTGGGAGAGAATGCGATTGCGTTTGGATACGCACAACTTTAGTCCGCACACTACCACAAACGCATGTGACATCATATGCTCCGCAGGATCAATTTGTAGTTAAGTGTGGTAAGGTCAGACAGAATAACGATTCTGAATACACACACACACACACACACACACACACACACACACACACACACACACAGGAATTACAGACATTGGCTGCGAGTGGGTACTGATTGAAAATATGGGGATAGTTGAAAATTGGTGCCGGACCGGGACTGGAACCCAGGTCTTCTGCTTGCAAATGAGATGCTCTGGCCTAAGCCACCTGTAATTCTTAAGTGTTAATTCATAATGGCTGCTGGATCAAAAATATATAGATTCTGAAAAGGTTGTAAGTTGCTATAGTTGACAAGTGCAGTATAACTAACGCATGTTGCTATTTCACATGCCTACAATTATACTTCAACTATTACTGTTTATGCTACACAGGAAATACTTTACGGACTGTACAGTTATCAGAAAGTAGGTTTGTCCCTATTATACTTCAAGCAAATGTGGTCAGAGTTGATGCAAGGCCATCGAATGAAGTAAAAACGATCGTGTTTACAACACTTTGAAAACGAAATCAGTGAACGAAACACATAGGGAAGGTGAGAATAAACATTTCATTCTTTGCAATGAAAGTGAATGACAGAGTTAAATTTGTTGGAAGGGTTCTGGGAAAATGCAGGGCATCTTAAAGTAATTCGCAGCCAAAATGCTAATGCGACCAATTCTTAGAGTATTACTTCGGTATTTGGAATGTGTATCAAGCAGGGATGATAACAGGTTTCCTAAGAATTCATCGAACGTGCTGCTAGGATCGTAACTGTTCTGTAACGCCCACGAATAAAATTAACTGAGATGTTCGGGGAAACTTAAATGAGAATCATTGGATAAATGTGGCGTTGTTCTCGCAGAACTCCGTTACGTACATTTAAAGAACCCGTAGAACCAGTATTGGAGTAAAGATGTGCTATAATTCTGCTGCCACCATCATGTACATCACACGTGGTTGTGAGAATAAGATAGAAAGTACATACGAAGCCATAATGACAAGTCTCTTTTCTCCCCTCATGCCGTCTCAGGTGCACCGATATAAAATTCAGCTCTAATGGTTACAGGTTTCGGGCTGACACGTCCATTCTCAAACCGCACATCTTGCTATTAACCGTCATTATTCATACAATATGGTGCTAAAAGGTCCGAACAGCTTCTGTATAGCTAAGTATACAGTGGGCAAGAAGTACCTTCACTGATTTTAGCGTATGTGTTTGTTGCAATTAACTGCTGACAAATATTCCCTACGGTAGTTAACACGACACCTTCACAGATATAGCCATCTTACATACGCGCGTGCGCACACCGCTGCCAGTCAACTTTCACTGAATGCTGCATTACACTTCAAAGTGACACAGATACATGACACTACTTTCCAACACAGTCACCAAGTTTCTAACCAACATTAAACCAACAGTTCAGTTCTTCAATAACGGAAATCCGCTTCTTGATCAGGGAGCCATTCGAGAACCGCTGTGTGAACATCCTCTTTGTCGAAAAAGCTCTTTCCGTTCGGATGTTCTGTCAGCTTCCGGAAAAAAAATGGGAACCGCATGGTTCACGATTTGGACTTCCCCACCAGCGTCACCCACATATGAGCAGCCTAATCAAATCGTTGACACAGGATGTGATACTGCACTTGGTCCACAAATTTATAGAATTTCACGCTGAATCTGTGTGCAATTCTTTTCGCCCACCAGAATCGAAATATCGCGTACTTCGGCTTTGGTGTACGTTTCCACTTGGCGTGCCATTCAGTCGCACACAGTGATGCACGTATTATTTGTACTGTGCCCACAGGAATCCATGAACGTGTGCTCTTTTCTGACAACGCGCCACTCTTGTTGCGCAATGGTCTTAGCGTGGGACGACATTATGTCCCAAGGTACCATCAGCCATGCACCGCACAGATGCTTGCTGAATACACGTACGTAGATGCAGGTGTTGAAGGCGTATCGCAACGGCCACGGCCGCAACTCACGAGATAATGAAAGTACAAGGCCTAGGGCGGCGTTGGCCGCTTGATACACAGCGGCAACTTGATACCGCACTGAGGATTGCGCCAGGGCGTGCCTCGGCGCGCAGATTGGCGAGCCGGAAACCAGCGTGTAACTCGAAGCCGTGCACCGCAATGCGCGGAGCCCGTGGCCGAGAGACGCACCGCGAGCGGAGAAGCCTTCATACTGCCAGGTTCCACCCTCTCGGAGGTAAACCACAAAGTAGCGGCGCGCCGCCCAAAATAAAACCCGCTCTCACAGCCCACCTTCGCGTGCCAGCAGCTACGCCACCGGTTAATGCACTCACTCGCCCGTTAGCTGTCAATCGATTTGGTTGTTACTTCGTAGCAAGCAAGCTACGTTGCAGCTATCATGCTCTGGTATGTGTTAAAATTTCCTCTGTCCATTATTGAATCTGTCGGCGCTAAACAAATCAGCATAGTAACAGTCATGGATGTATCTTAGAAACGTAACTGCAACGTCTCCTGGAAGAGGTACATCCCTGGAAAGTAGGTAGCTCAGTATTTTTCCGAAGTATGGAATGACAGAGTTAACTGACTCGTGGAAGTACACAAACCTTTAGTAGTTCCTGTAGGTTTTTAACATTATCAGTATCTACAGTGGCATGAATTGGAATGGCACCTGTGCCAAGAAGGAATTGGCCGGGGGAGGGGGGGCAGAGGGAAATTGGCCGGGGGAGGGGGGGCAGAGGGAAATTGGCCGGGGGAGGGGGGGCAGAGGGAAATTGGCCGGGGGAGGGGGGGCAGAGGGAAATTGGCCGGGGGAGGGGGGGCAGAGGGAAATTGGCCGGGGGAGGGGGGGCAGAGGGAAATTGGCCGGGGGAGGGGGGGCAGAGGGAAATTGGCCGGGGGAGGGGGGGCAGAGGGAAATTGGCCGGGGGAGGGGGGGCAGAGGGAAATTGGCCGGGGGAGGGGGGGCAGAGGGAAATTGGCCGGGGGAGGGGGGGCAGAGGGAAATTGGCCGGGGGAGGGGGGGCAGAGGGAAATTGGCCGGGGGAGGGGGGGCAGAGGGAAATTGGCCGGGGGAGGGGGGGCAGAGGGAAATTGGCCGGGGGAGGGGGGGCAGAGGGAAATTGGCCGGGGGAGGGGGGGGCAGAGGGAAATTGGCCGGGGGAGGGGGGGCAGAGGGAAATTGGCCGGGGGAGGGGGGGGCAGAGGGAAATTGGCCGGGGGAGGGGGGGGCAGAGGGAAATTGGCCGGGGGAGGGGGGGCAGAGGGAAATTGGCCGGGGGAGGGGGGGGCAGAGGGAAATTGGCCGGGGGAGGGGGGGGGAGGGGGGGGCAGAGGGAAATTGGCCGGGGGAGGGGGGGCAGAGGGAAATTGGCCGGGGGAGGGGGGGCAGAGGGAAATTGGCCGGGGGAGGGGGGGGCAGAGGGAAATTGGCCGGGGGAGGGGGGGCAGAGGGAAATTGGCCGGGGGAGGGGGGGCAGAGGGAAATTGGCCGGGGGAGGGGGGGCAGAGGGAAATTGGCCGGGGGAGGGGGGGCAGAGGGAAATTGGCCGGGGGAGGGGGGGCAGAGGGAAATTGGCCGGGGGAGGGGGGGCAGAGGGAAATTGGCCGGGGGAGGGGGGGCAGAGGGAAATTGGCCGGGGGAGGGGGGGCAGAGGGAAATTGGCCGGGGGAGGGGGGGCAGAGGGAAATTGGCCGGGGGAGGGGGGGGCAGAGGGAAATTGGCCGGGGGAGGGGGGGGCAGAGGGAAATTGGCCGGGGGAGGGGGGGGCAGAGGGAAATTGGCCGGGGGAGGGGGGGGCAGAGGGAAATTGGCCGGGGGAGGGGGGGGCAGAGGGAAATTGGCCGGGGGAGGGGGGGGCAGAGGGAAATTGGCCGGGGGAGGGGGGGCAGAGGGAAATTGGCCGGGGGAGGGGGGGCAGAGGGAAATTGGCCGGGGGAGGGGGGGCAGAGGGAAATTGGCCGGGGGAGGGGGGGCAGAGGGAAATTGGCCGGGGGAGGGGGGGCAGAGGGAAATTGGCCGGGGGAGGGGGGCAGAGGGAAATTGGCCGGGGGAGGGGGGCAGAGGGAAATTGGCCGGGGGAGGGGGGGCAGAGGGAAATTGGAGAGGGAGATCTTGTGTAATGGTCGTATGGGTAAAACTGTAAAAAAAGAATTAAACAGACGGATGTCGGGGATCTCTCAATACGCACACCATTTACGAATGGGGCAGGATGTAGGAAACGATTTTTACAGACTTCATTTTCTTTGCCACAAGTCGTGCGTTGGCTTGCGGAGTACAAATGATGTATTAAACGAGAAGCAGTAAGCAGCATTGCAGATTTTCAGGTTAAGTACTTGTTGCCAAGCGAAGGCAGCGACGTGCCGCGAGGTGCAGCATTCCAGCGCCGGGTTTAAACTTGGCCGCGGTCAGCCGGCGTAGTGAGAGACGCGTTTTATGGCCCGGCCGGTCCCAAATGTCAGCGAGCTTGCGCGGTCCGCTGGGGGTCCGCGGCCAGACGATAGAGAGCACTGACCTAGTTCCCTGCCGCGCCGCGGCGCGCCCGCCTCCGTCGCGACGCCCGCCCGTCTTGGCATACGCTCAAGACGCCGCCGCCGCAGACGCAGACGACGGCTGCGACGCCGGCGCCGCGCCTTCCAGTCATTAGGCAGGTAGCGACGCCTATTCTTGGAATTAAAGTGAACGGACCGCCGGCGGCTGGAGCGCGTGCTCGCGGGATCCGGCTCTCGCCGGCCCATTGCGTAACCAAGTTCCTGGGCCCTTCGCCGAAAGACGCGCGCGGAATGCGAATCAAGTTCACGCAGGCGTTCGCGCAACCTTGCAGCAATCGGCAACTTTCCGCTCGTAGTGTCAGACACTTGCGACACTCGTTGCAACTGCTACGTTTGCAACTGACCTGCCTTACACCACGAAAGAGAAACTTGTTACTGCAGAGTTCACAAACACTTCTTTGCAGCAGATTGCGGGAATTCTTTAAAACAGAACTTAATTTTACTATTGGAACGTCGTGCAAGACAATGTTGTAGGTGAGATTCTTTTAAGGCATTGCCAACTTTTGATTTAAGAAACATGCCAGCAGTGGGAAGCTATTACGAAAGCGATAAAGACTGAAGAACTTTATCATACACAAACTATCAGCTATTATGATGAGCTCTGCGCTACCGTCACACTATTCTTTCCTTTTTCATTTAACTGTAAACAAGAAGTACCCGTTCCGTTACTTACCTCATGACATATTTCTGTTCATTGGGAGACTACTGGGGTAGTGCAATCAATCTTCCAGATGGTTATAATTAAAGTGCAGCTGGTCATAGAGGTCCAGTGTGGGCTGTAGTAATCATATGGCAGAGAAACTTTGTTGATATTTTACTGCGTTAATACGGAACCGATTTAAGCTGAGAAAAATTTTAGTTCCAGTTTTGACCACCAGGCACAAATTTGGTGCTGTGAATGCAACAAAGACGTACAGAAATTTTTCCATATGTAGTGGATTAGCAACGGCACGTAGGCAGAAAACATCAAATATATGATAAAGGCACAATGTTGATTTTATTATTGATCGCCGCTTACACAATCTGTTCAATAATAGCACCAGAGAAGCTGTACAACGCCAGGTTTACATCTCGTGGCAAAAATTGGAACCAATTTTTTCCAGCGTAAATCAGTTTTGCATTTTAACGCATTAGCATATCTGTCAAGTTTCGATGATAAATACAGCCCATACTGGACTTCCGTAGGTAGCTGCACTTTGTAATCATTTGGTAAAAACACACTGAAATATTACTCGTAAATTACTGCTCCAATGCGTATGGCGCCTATCAAATACACGACAGACGCTTGAAGATAGATGCCTACTATATCGCGATAGCCTACTTACGAAACTTCAAGAACCAGTATTGAAGACCCTCTAACAACATCCGACCTATCGATTCTGTGATGACTGCGAAGATTATTTTAACTACACCGTAAACTAGGGCATGGAAGCAATCATCCATCCTGCCCTCCTCGCGAATGGGTCGGAAAGAAGCCGTAGTATGTGGTATACTAGAAACGGCGGTCTCTCCATACACTTCACAGTGGATTGCAGAGATGCCGATCTCTCAAATCGCATCCTTGATGCGGGAAACTAACACTGAGAAGAGCGAATCATGTTCATTCACACACATTTTGAACACAGGAAAAATCGTCCACTGTAGGACAACCGATTAACTGTACCGCTCCCGTCCTACTCCTGAGACGTCGTATGACAAGGACGAACAGGTAACAACCGTAGGTTACTTAAGCCATTACCCGCACTTTTATCGGTAATCAATCTGTCTCGAAAGTTTACTTCCAAATTGCCGATGCTGTTTCTGTTTCTAACAAAGTATGTTTGTAACTACGGGAAACAAGCCACCGTGTTATCGAACAATTCTGCATTATCGAAAGAGGACGTCACAGAAATTTGTGTACTCGTGAACTACCTCAAGCATAGATGGGTCTTAAATAATAGAATGGATTACCTGGAAACCTGCCGAAGATCAGAGCGCCAGCTAATGAGCAGAGGCTGAACGGTTATTCTGTGTTCCACTTACTGTCTACTGTAATCTTTCGTCATGCCCTTTTACTTACTGTTTCTCTTTGTTAGAATCGCTGTTACTTGAACCGTGTTTCCTGTTCAATCACAGCGGCAGTTCACGACCTAGAATCGTAGGTCACGTAAAACTAATGAACTGAAATAGAATGTGGTAAGTAGACAGCTGGCCCAGATCTGTACGCACAGCCAAGTGAATTGTCATGAAGAAAGCGAGTATTAAGATGTATAAACGTCGGCGTTAACTTTACGGTAACTGTATTAACTAAGAGTATGCCGATTGCTACATCTGCAGCCGATTCCTGCGTTCTATAACAATACGGCAGCCTCTCCGAATGTAGTTACCAATTCTCGTTTACTATTTTATATTATCGTAACAAATTTAGAGAAAGGATTCCAATATTATATTTCAGAGTGTTAAAATATAAAAGTTTAAGATAATACGATATTGCAGAGATTGTGTTGCTCAGAAGCAGGGATTTCAATTTAAGTGTCTCTCCTGTATGGGAATATGCATAACGAACGTCCCCGTTGTAGACACATGGCTGACGACATATGGAACATTGGGTCTGGCCGTGAATAGTGCATAGCCTAATGGCAAGGCGACAGCTGGCGATACACGGGAAATCTGGGTTCGAGTCCCGGTCAGTCGCAATTTTTCATTGTCATCGTAACCTTATACAACTGATGGTCGTACATATTCGCAACTGCGAATACATTTCATGTGTTTGAAATAATGGCCACAAACAACTACACCTAACACAAAGATTACGTTAAGTACGAAACCTCTTATTCCGATATCAGAATATAGGTGTTATATAGACTGATGCAATGAATTTGAAAATCTTAGAGAGTCGCACAACTTTTTTAACACGTTTTTACTCTCCACAGGATTCGTAGTAAATTTTCAGCATGTCAAAATTTTTAATTTTTTTCCTGTGTGTGTTCCTCCACACGACAATGCTGCGCTGTTACTAGCACCAATTCAGTGTTAATTATGTGTTTGCTCTGTAACAATGCTTTTAATCGTTTTCTTACAGCCCTCAGCGACTGACAAGACGCAGAACATACAATAAAGATACTAAAATGTCTACAGGTCAGTCACTTCAGCAACAGCACTTCTCAAAGAGTCCCGAAGTGGCGACCTTGAACCACGGGTGTTACGCGGGGGATATGGGCCATCCACGAGGTTTCACGCTGAGCAGCCGTCAGTTTGGAGGTGAAATGCTTGTATTGGCCACCGGCTTGGAGCAAGCTGTCAGATTCACATGCCAGATTGCGGGCCGCCACTAACGAAGGGTCGGCGCCTCTGGGAAACACTGTGCGGCTTTCAGTCGCGTTCTGCGCCGTCGTGGGACAGTGGATCGTTAACGCTTAACGGGAGCGAAGCGGGTACGGAAGTCTATTTGACCTTCTAAGGAAACAGTGCTGCAATTCAAACTGGATTGAAAATACGTCACTTGGCAAGGGCTGTTGTTCTTTCCGCTTCCTTTTACAGCGCCATGGCTATCGACATCATGTTTTAGCTTTTAAAGATAGATAACAGATCAATTTGGACGAAAGTAGCACCAAAAGACTTCCCGCGTATCCACGAATCTACCACTGACAGTTCGCACATTTTATCGCAGCTTTTGCTCTCCAATTTACGAATGATCGAGGAAATAATGACTGACCTAATCTCTTATTCTGTTCTAACATTACTTAAGTCAAAAACAAGGCGAGGGACGTTCAAAGCCCATCTGGGATCTGTTTTTGTGCATCTGTGAGGCTCCAATGTTATTATGAAATTATTTTGCGCCTATACCAAGTGGAGATTAATATCGTAAGAATTAGAAAATGATTAGCATTTGAAGGGTGTCAAAAAAAAAAAACACATTGGCATTACGCCAAAACAAGAAAGATGTTTAATAAACATCGGCTCTAAAATGTATACCGCAAAAGCTAAGAGCATCTTTTCATGTTTGATACTATGTAATATATCTCTTCTACGTCAAAATCTTTGCTTTCCATATTTTGGGAGGAGGAAGGAAGGACGAAAACAAGATAAAAAGTCTCGTCAACTTGGTCTTTAAAATGCATACCTTACGAGCCATAACCACTTGTTCAGCCGAAGGGGATGTGTTTCACACTACCAAAGGTAAACAAGTGCTCGTAGTCTTAAGGTATGCATTTCAAATCCCATATTTAATAGACTTTTTTCTTGGTTTGGTTTATACTACCTCGTCCCAAAATACGGAAAGCGATGTCACAAAGTCCTTGCAGTAGAAGAGATCTTTGTCATAGTATTGAAGATACAAGAGCTCGTAGCATTCAGAGCTCATATTTACTAGATTTTACCCTTGTTTTGGTGTAAGAAACCTGTCCCTAAAGCTTGTCTTTTTTTGGACACCCTGTATATAATATCAGATCAGTAAATACATTTGTAAGCTGAACAATTGTTACTGTTCATGACGAACTTCCACTAAAGAAAATGATGCACTGCCAACAAATCAGGCCCGGACTATTTGCTCTGTGATTATGATTCCGATACCTGTAGCATTTGATTCATTTTCGAGGTCAAAAACAGACCATGCCTCCACATCTGACTTCTCGACATGCAGGAGAAGTGAGGGGGAAATTAACTGCATCACTGTTATTGTTGCAACGACTCTGTGCGAGCAGTTTGCCTTGGGTGTCAGAAGTAATATCCCTACATAGACCTAAATTTGGAGCAGTTCTACTAAACCAAAAAATAAAAAGGCCAGGCAGGAAGCTCTAAAATACGAGGGACTGCGCTCTTACTCGCTTCAGAGTAAAGGACTTGATCGGTCATAAAACACTTCCATCTTGCTCTAATGTCAGGAGACTGTGCAGGAACAAACAAGCCATTTGCTAACCCCTGCGGTAGATGTGCACGGTGAACACGCTGCACTTTACTCACCCGCTATGCTGAGGACGGTAGAGACGACTAGCACTATGGTGGCGAGCGGGGGCGGCATCCTGCAGGGGTGTTGCCGCCCTACAGCCGGCCGGGCCTGCGGCGGCGCGCGTCTCCTGCCTGCAACACAACAATGGCCGCCTGTTGGAACTGCTGATACGGCTGTTTATCTCGAACATCCATTTTGTGCATGTCTCTAGATATGAGTGAGAGAGAGAGAGAGAGAGAGAGAGAGAGAGAGAGAGAGAGAGAGAGAGAGAGAGAGAGTCCAAAAACTGGTTTCAAAATCCCAGACAGGGTTTCAACAAGTGATAATTATTCAATAGAGTTCCGCGATTGCGACCACATAACGTCGACTTCTTGCCTCGACGTTTCGGCTGACAACCATTCAGCATTCTTCAGGTGAATGTTTTGCACAGTTGATTGTTAGTTCACATCACTACCTTTATAGAAAAAAAAAATTGCGCCAAGACGCAATCGCAAAGGCAGCCGCTACACGAGCGTCCTCTTTCGAGTTCGCGTCCTCTTCGAATGTTGTCCCACCTGTGGCGCGCAGGCGCATGCGTAATGTGATTCTACATCCGCGCTTGCTGTCTGAATGCGCATTCTCGGAGTTAAAATTCAGATGTCAACATTAATAAAATTAAATGGTGCTGGGCGTGTTATTGGCCATAAAATGTTATCTTTCTGAAGCAATTAATGATTGGTTCCAAGTCTTATCCAGTTGACAGTGGCCATCACATTTAATTCGATCTTGCGCTAAACGTATTTCCAACAATTCCCTCATAATTGAATCCAGAAGAATCTCGTCGAGGCCGAGACTTCCGTAACAAAATAATCCATGGAATTTCCTGTGGGGACACAATGCGCAGAGAAATGCAAAAATTGTGCGTGTCATCTGACCAGTGTAGGCTTTGGCGCACTGGCAAGGTATTCTGTGGAATTCGTCGGCCATAACCGAGCACTGTATCTCCGAAGGGCATGCCATGGATTATTCTGCCACAGAAATCTTGGCCTCTGCGAGATTCTTCTGGGAATCAGATATTAATGTATCGTTGGAAATACGTTTAGCGTTACATCTTACGAACAGTGATGGCGACTTTCAACTGGATAAGGCGTGGAACCTGGTGATTCCTTTATTTGTCTTCAGAAAGAAAACTTTTTCTGACCAGTGACACGCCTGGGGACATTTAATTCCCTTAATTTTGACATCTAAATCTTAATTCCGCTATCGCAAATTCCGCCACCAGAGCGCGCATGTACTATCGAATTACGCATGCGCCTGTAGGCCATAAATGAAGCAATATGCGACGAGGACGCGAACTCGACATGTGTCACTCATGTAGTGGGTGCCTCTGAGCATACATCTTCGCGCAAATTTTAGCTATATATGTAGCTATGTGAAATAGCAATCTCCAGTGCAATACAATCACCTGAAGATGGTTGAATTGTTGTCAGCCAAAATATTGTGGCAGGAAGTCCGGCTGCAATCCCGAAACTTGACGGAATACTCTATAGGCCGGGAAAATGTCCAGGATCACATGTAATAATTACTCTGCACAAACTGGTGCAACACAGTGACTGAACCGACTTTGATACGGCAAGTAACTTTTGTGCTGAAAATAATGATTATTTAGTGGTCACAAACACGCAGGGAACCTGATCATAAAGCGAAATACGAGAACGGGTGAAAGTTTATCTTAATGGATCTACCAAATATCGAAATTTTGGACTGTCGCACAGTGTGGCTTTTTTTCGTTAGCCGTTGTTTGTGACAAGTGAGAGTGAAAACAGCTCCATGTCTCTCTCTCTTACAGTTTTTACTAATATGCCCATACTAAATAATCAGTCATAAAACCGAGTAATGTGTGAGTAACTATCATTATAGCAATGAAATTTGGTGGTGTAACTACCATCGTTAGTTTCGTTAGTTATTTACTTTCAAGTAGGAACCCACGAAGGCGACACCTAATATCGTGTCGAATCACCACCTGCCCAACGAAGTGCAGCAACTCTACGTGACGGACTCAGCTAGTCGTTGGAAGTCCCCTGCAGAATGACTGAGCTATGCTGTCTCTCTAGTCATCCATAACTGCGAAAGTGTTGGCGGTGTAGGATGATTTTGTGCACGAACTGACCTCTCCAGCATGTCCAAAAATCTTCGATGGGATTCATGTCGGGCGACCTGAGCGGCCAAATCATTCGCTCGCATTGTCCAAAATGTTCTTCAAACCAATCACAAACAGCTGTGACCCAGTGACATACCGCATTGTTATCTATAAAAATCCCACCATTGTTTGGGAACATGAAGTTCATGAATGGCTGCAAAATGTGTCCAAGTAGCCGAAAGTACCCGTTTCCTGTCAATTATCGGCACAGTTGGACCAGAGGATCCAATCTATTCTATGTGTACACAGCCTACACCATTATGCAGCCACCACCAGATTTGCACAGTGCCTTTTTGACAAATTCGGTATGTAACTTCATGAGGTCTGCGCCACACTCGAACCCTACTATCAGCTCTTACCACCTGAAATCGGGACTCACCTGATCAGGCCATGGTTTTCCAATCGTCTAAGGCCCAACCGACAAGGTTACGAGCCCAGGGGAGGCGCTGCAGGCGATTTCATGCTGTTAGCAAAGGCACTCACGTCGGTCGTCTGCTGCCATAGCCCATTAACACCAAATTTCGCCGCACTGTTCTAACGGATACGTTCGTCGTGCGTCCCACACTGTTTTCTGCGGTTGTCCCACGCAGCGTTGCTTTTCTGTTAGCATTGCCAACGCTACGCCAACGGGTAGTTAAGTGAAGAATTTGGTATTCTCGGCACTCTCTTCACTCTGTCAATATCTGAGTACTGAATTCCCCGATTTCACAAATTGAATGTCCCATGCGTCTAGCTCCAACTACCATTCCGCGTTCGAAATGTGAATTCCCATCGTGCGGCCATAATAAACCTTTTCACGTGAATCATTGGAGTACGAATTACAGCTCCACCCCTATGTACCTTGTGTACGCGAAACTACAGTCATTTGTATTATGAGCATATCGCTATCTCATGAGTTTTGTCATCTCAGTGTATGTAAGATAAACCAAGCTGCGACACGTGTGCACTCGGTCCAGCAAATACGTCGAATTTCCTCCAACAACGATGGGCTGTAGTCACTTCATGACCACCACCACCTAAAAAGTGCAGCATTCGTTCTTGTGAACAATTGTATTTACACACCAGCATGAGAAGGGAACCAGACCCTCCTCACTATCGCCACTCGACCAATCTTTGTCACTGATCAAACGCAAGATTCAATCAAAGTCTTCCGCAATAAATGGCAAGGATTGTACATAACGACTAGAATTTGGATATTCTGGTCACTCTATACCTTTTCAACCTATTTTACTCATTTCTTAAAGCAGGGGACTGTAGTCTTGCTGCTAATTGTTTCGGCAATTTTTACGTGGTACAAACACTAACACTTAACAATCCTTGTTACCGCGAAACGAAATACCGATTTCGGGATTGTTTTTAAAATAGCTAATAACCACGCGGAGACAGAATGGCGGTTGATAAAATACATTCTCTGCATGTTGCTATTTTGTGATGACAAATGGGAACTTCACACATCATATGAATTCGCAGTTGCAAATAGTGACCACCATCAGCTGTTGAATGGAATAACGACAATGAAAATTTGTGCCGGACCGGGACTCGAACCCGGATTTCCCGCTTATCGCGAGCGGTACCTTAGCATTTGGCTATCCGTGCACGACTCACGGCCAGACCCAGACCCTGACCTCCATATGTCGTCAATCATTCAACCTATTTTACTCATTTCTTTGAGCAGGGGCCTGTAGTCTTATCTGCAGAGAGCCGTACGGTGGTAATATTCCTAAGCGATAAATTAGATACTGTTCAGTGAACGGAGGAGGAATCTACTTGCATAGTTTCTGGATTTTTCTAACTCTCCTTTATTTCACCCACGTTCACAGAACGTTGTTTCCTATCGTTCAGGCTCCAGTTTCTGTGGTAGAAATTCAAGAAAGGTGTGGGTGGCCTGAAGAGAATAAGTGTGCGTTGGTGCATGTTTGTAACAGCTGGTGCAACTGCATCGTCAATGCTGATGGCGGCCTTCGTTTGCATCTGAGGGAGCATGTCTGAATGTCTAAATGATCAAACAACTCACTGGTATTGGTACTTAAAGAGCTCATTTCTTCACGCATAGGGAAACAAGTGTTTTTCATTTCTAAGGCCGCCTGTGTTTACCCATCATATGGCTTTTAGAAATACAGTATGACAAGGACTAACTTCCATCGTGTTTTTCACACGCTAGGGTTCCATTAACAAGTAAAATTTTCTTATCCGAATCAAACTCGTATTTCTTTTGTCAACGTGCAGTATTCCGGAGGGTTTAAAAGCATTAAGGTCGAAATACGCCATGCCAGTGGAAGAAACGACCGTAGGTCAGAATACAGGAAAATCTCATGAGTAAAGACGAATAGAATGACTGGCTGGGAGACCCCGAAGGGCATCTCTGATTTATTCAATTATACACTGAGGTGACAAAGAGCCAGGGGATAGCGATATGTACATATAGAGATGGCGGTAATATCGCGTACACACGGTATGAAAGGGCGGTGCGTTGTTTCAGCTCTCATTTGTACCCGGGTGACTCATGTAAATAGGTTTCCTTTGTGAGTATGGGCGCACGACAGGAATTAACAGGCTTTGGACGCGGAATGGTATCTGGAGCTAGACAGATGAGACATTCCATTTCCGAAAGCGTTGGGGAATTCAATATTCTGCACTGTCGAGATTGTGCCGACAATACCAAATTTCAAGCATTACTTCTCACCATGGACAATACAGTGGTCGACAGCCTTCAGTTAACGGCCAAGAGCAGCGACGTTTACATGGAGTCGTCAGAGCCAAGAGACGAACATACTTTGTGAAATAACCGCGGAATCTATGTGAGACGTACAACAACGAACGTATCCGTTAGGACAGTGCGGCGAAATTTAGCTAGTGGGTTATGGCAGCAGACGACCGACATGAGTGCCACTGGTAACAGGACGGCGTCACCTGCAGCGCGTCTCCTGCGTTCGGGACCATATTGGTTAGACCCTAGATGACTGGAAAACCGTGGCCTCGTCAGGTGATTGGAGATTTTAGTTGGTAAGAGGTGACGGTAGGGTTCGAGCGTGGCGCAGACCCTGCGAAGCAATGGAACAGGGTCGTCAACAAGCCGCTGTGCAAGGCGGTAGTGGCTCCGTAATGGTGTGGGCTGTGTGATCATTGAATAGCAATGATCATTGAATAGCAATGATCATGTTCGGCTACTAGGAGACCATCTGCAACCATTCATGGACTTCATGTCCCCAAACAATGATGGAAGTTTTACGCATGGCAATGCGCCATGTTACCAGGCCACAACTGTTCTCGACTGGTTTGAAGAGCATTCTGGACAAATCGAGTGAAAGGTTTGGCCACCCAGATGGCCCACATTAATCCCACAGAACATTCATGGTACATAATCGAAAGGTCAGTTTGAGCACGAAATTCTACACCGGCAACACTTCCGCAATTATGGACAACTATAGAGGCAGCATGGCTCAATATTTCTCTAGGGAACTTCTGACGACTTTGTGAGTACATTCCACGTAGAGTTGCTGCACTACATCGTGCAAAAGGAAGTCCGACACGATTTAGGACGTATCCCATGACTTTTTCACCTCAGTGTAATATTCGTTTGATCTCAACGTATATCGCAAGGGACACACCAAGTTCCGGAAAAAGAAAACGACAATTTAGAGAGAGAGAGAGAGATGTCCCCGAATTTCACTGGAATGTTACCGTAACTCTTTCGAGTGCGGGTGTAAACACATCTGGTAGTAGCAAATTAAGAGTTCGTCTGACGATCTGAGAGGACCGGAGAACGACGCCATGGTAGAATTGTGGATAACAGTCGCGATACTGTACCGTCATAATCGACGTCACACTCCACGAAACACAAGCTGTCTTTTTTACCTCTAGCCTATAGCGGCACCACAATAGGCATATAAATAGAACTCCGACCCACTCTGTGGGCAGTCACGCTTGCGATGATACAGGCAAATTACAGCGACCCTACCCTTTCCCTAAAATTAAAACAACTTCTTAAAGCCGGCAATATGATCTTGTTCCCCACTTCCTCCCAATCTGCCCGGCGTTCCATCGAATTAAGTAGCCTATATATTAAAGTTATGTCCATTAGCATTACACATAATGGCAGCTGCGAGGCCGTTTAGATCGCAACAATGACGCCCACTGCTGAATTACTGGCGGAGGGCCGTGGTGCACGGCGGCGGCGGCGGCATCGGAGTCGAGTGTACATTTTCGTGTCGAGCACGGAGAGGGCAAAAAAGGCCTTCCCGGAGCGCTTAAAAGGGTCTGATACACCTGCTGCATATACACGGCGACCATCACTGAAATGATACTTTGTGCCCTCGCACACACGCCGCAACAAAAAGCTCACGCGAGGCCGGCGTATCCTTGGCGGTTCTGCACCGTTTAGGAGGCGCGTCTTGCTGACAAAGGCTGCGGGCGTGTGCCCTGATCCGTTGGTGATTCCTCCTCCCTCTCCGCCCCCCGGCGCCTTACACTCCCACGGTTGGCCGCGCATGTAAGCAGCGAGTTGTCGCACTACCAATCAACGGCGCGTTTGTTTACCGCCGGGAGAAAGACCGGTGCTCGACGCAGTTTTTCAAGCGCGGCGGTGAATTGGAAATGACAATGCGTGCACAGCTGCGCCGCTGCCCAAATGAAGAGCGAGCGCCGAGTCGAGTCGCGCCGAGCCGCCCCACGAAGTACCCACGCCTGGGGCTCACAACAAAGGCATTCCACTGCCTTATATATATAAAAGGCAAGCGAGTGCCTCCATACTGGGATCCGGCTTTTGCCAAAGGGCGACAGATCCCCAAGACCTAGACACACGTTCGTTCTCTGAGCGGTGGTTTTCTTCGGCGACATCATAAATAACGCGCCAAGTATACAAGTCTTCATACGCATACCTACACTTCAAAAAATAGACGCGCACGCCTCCTGTCAGAAGACACTCATCGGAGATTTGCATTATGAGATGAGCAATATACTACGCAAACATACTTAAAAATGGTACAGCAAAGGCAATCGGAGTGTGTGTGGGGTGGGGGGGGGGGGGGGGGGGGGGGAGGCGGCAGCATGCGTCCTACACAAGGCATTATATTCGCATCTTCAGTGAGAGGAAAAGGAAAACTGTGTGTCGGATATGCACGTACCCTAATCTCTGTAACTCAACTTTTCATGATCGCTGAGCGACATATTCGATGGCTTCAGCACAATGCTCGTTCAATCTTCTTTGAATACTGGTTCTCTGAATCTACCTACAGTGTTTCTAACTACATCGTCTTTCCTCTTTGTGAAAAGACCTGTATTACGGAGTGAAACGCAGTCTTCAGTTTCTTCAGCCCCCAACAGTCCTGTTTCGGTCTAGTATTAAACTGAACTTTTCGCCTACACGAATATACATTTGAATAAATACTGCCTCGCATACACCGATTTCGAAAAGCCATGTCTGTAACCATATTCGGAAGGCAGACTTTTGTCAGTAAAGAGCTCAATATTAATCTTCATGTTACGGCGAACGCATCTGCCACTGACATCTGCTACCGTATCATTATTCGTTTCCTAAAAATTACATCGGGCGTCATTAAATACGTAAACAGCTTTTAAAGTGGAGCTGACACAAAATATATGCAAGTGTAGTCAGTACGAGTCACTCTAGTAAATGCTTAATGTAAGAGGTACACGTGTTTCTTATGCGCTCACAAAAATTAAGTGAAGTACACCTCAATGCGTAATGCAGGTGCGTAGCTGTAACAGCAGTGATTTGACCCTCGCCGAAAGAAGGTAATTTAAGGACCCAATTATTTATTATGTTCATAATTAATAAAAGGAGACCAGAGCAGGTGAATTTTGTAAGTGCGTAAATCTCAACGACGGAGACTGCTGTTACAAGTTCTGATCTACAAACGATTTCGGATAATCACTCTTAAATAAGAGGTCATAAACGAACGGTGAATGATGAACAGGCGTTTAGAGTGAAAATTTTGTCACAAATCTTTTCAGCGCAGCGCAGAAGGGCGAGCACTCGGGTAGACTAGTCAAGAGCAGGTGAAGTGAATACGCAGCAATGACCTTCCCCGTGACACATGATTAAGAATTACGTTTTCGACTCAGGCAAGTAGTATGAAAGAAGATGAGGCAACTGTTTTAAATGATATCTCGTACGACAAGAAAGCATTTTAGAGGAAGCTTGCACTGTAAACCATAGAACTGCGAAAAATGGTGCAGTATACGACGAGGTTCTGACGTAGGATGCTGTGATTCCCACAAATTCGTTTAAGTGATTGTCTTCAACACAAAAATCCATCAAATATAATCTCTAAATATTTGACACGCAGCATTACATTTTACTGTATTTCGGAAGAAAGGTTACTAGACACTTCATTTTGACACCAGTCTCTCAAAAGTTTTAAGCTTCGGATGGCTGGACGAGAGATCAAGGATAATAAGTTTGAGTGACCTCTATTAAGTGGATATAATGGAACATACCAGACAGACGGGCAGATACTCTAGCCAGGTAACAAACACGTGGACTAATAAGTCAAACTGAGTAACGTTACCGACCTGGCCGAGCACTGCAAGTGACAGAACAACTGAAAGCGCAGTCACAGAATTAATGTGCGTAGATGGAGGAGAAAAACGAGGAGCAGACATTTAACAGTTCATATATAATGGGGAATCATCCGTCATTTCACAAGTCTATCCGTCTGCGGTCGTCTCAAGCAGTACATTACCGAGCCATAAAATTTAAAAGAATTCTAATAATGAACTACATCGCAAATTGTAACCAGCCGCCACCAAGTCTTGTTGAAGAGTGGGCAGACCTTAAGTATGGGTCCAGAAGCCAATGTCAAGACAGCGCAACTCCGATAGACAACTGAAGCATCCACAGCCCTGCAATTAGTTTTCGCAATATATTTACACAGATCTACAGTTTCAATACTATCCTGCATTACTAAATATATTCGGACACATGAACTGAAGTCAATGGATTTATTTTCTTCACGATACCATTATGCATCTGCAATTTGAGTGCATGGGCGAAGTCGTTTAGTATCAAACAACCCAGTCGTCTTCGTCCCCTCCCCCCCCCCCCCCACACACACACACACACACACACACAAATGTCGTTTGTAGTTTCTCTTTTTAGTGTAACACAGTGACTGAAGCAGTATTTTCGCTGTATTACTTTATTATTGCATAGTGGACAATATGTAATCAACGTTGTAAAAAGCCAAACAAGGAAAAACAATCTGATTCAACCTAAAGATCACGTATCAGTTCATGCAGTACTCGTGCCACAATGTGTGACATCGCATGGGTGTGTGTGACGTCCTTAGGTCAGTTAGGTCTAAGTAGTTCTAAGTTGTGGGGGACTGATGACTATAGATGTTGAGTCCCATAGTGCTCAGAGCCATTTGAACCATTTTGTGTGACATCACTAGGAAGAATACCAAAATCATTTATTGGCACTTTCCTTACACAACTCTGGCGTTGCGTTAAACACGTTTAAATGTTGACAGCGCTCGTGTAGACAGACAACAATTTCTTTTTAATCTTCTAGTACTTAGTATTCCAGAAAGAATCTACCATGGCACTATATAAAGAACGGAGCTCAAAATAATGAACGAAAATAAAATACAACCTTAGTTGCAATCTAAGTTAATTTGTCCAATTACCATGTGGATATTAACAGCGTAACATGAAAAACCTAACTTTGTGAAGTTATGAGCACCCATACAGTAAACTTTCAAATGCGTCGTTGTACTCTGTCCTGTGCGTCTGATGGCACATCTTACTGTAAACATTTTACGAGTTACACAGTGCGATTTTCGCATATGCGGTGTTGAACTTTTCCGAACAGGTAATTTCTTTCAGCAGCTAGATTATCTCATAGATTCAGATTCGTAAACTTATGTCTACAGTAGACCGCTGTCGGCTTAGGGGGTGCGGTTCAGTAAATGCCTGGAAATGTTTACAAGTAACTCTGAATGAAGACTATTTTCGCAGACTATATATGATCACAATGTAGGCTACATTGGGAAAAATACACTCGAATGTCTGGGGATGATTGTATAATGTAGCTCCACTCTGCTACTTGTTTGAGCTTTTGCCATGTATGTGCGTTGCAGAAGTACTTGCGTATGACTTACGAATTTCTGTTGTAAACTCGTTGCACTACTGTCTAGTGAATCAGTACTGAGAACGTTACGCACCTGTTGTCAAACGTGTGATATTTACCGTAACTAGGCACTAGGTTATCCCATTATCAATTGCTAAGAACCAAGGAAATGAATCAATACATTGCAATACTACACATACTAACAACAACGTAAATATCTATATTGTCTTGCAGTATAGCATACCATAAGGTTACTACGTCACTAGGCACCGTCAAACGTAAGAAGCCAGTAGCAAACATGCATTGTCAAACATGAAACTCATTTTGGCCTTGTGGGAGTATTATGAGATGTTTAATTATGAGTTTTATGTTTAACAACGCAGGTTTGCTGTTGGCTTTTTACGTGTGACTATGCCTAATGGCATCAAAACCTATGGAATTTTATACTGCAGGACAATATATGTGTTTACATGATTGTTAGTATGCATAGTATTGGGATGTATTAAAACATTTTCTTGTTTTATAGCACTTGATAATAGGATAACGTAGCGCTGAAACACGTTGTCGTAAATGTATCACATATTTGATAACTGGTGTGTAACCATTCTCAGTACCGATTATGGAGTTTCGTTTTAAGTTAAAACTGTTCCTGAAATTAGGAACAAATGAAATAAATAGCACGGGAAATGTGTACAGTTTCATAACTTCAATCGATTCCATATTTAAGACTTCTGTAAGCGAAAAATAGGCTCGTATTTTTAAAATAGAGATTAGTTACTGACTAGTGTTTGTTCCAATTAAGACAATGTTACAGTTCACAACTGGGAGAGATTTTAAAATAATGGGTTGGTGCATACATGAGCAGCAATGGTTACACCTCCGGGGAGCAATTAGTAGTACTCTACAACGTCGCTGTTACACTAGATGCACGACATTATCTTTCGTGGATGCGCGCAAGTCTTTCTACGGGGAGAAGTTACTGCTTTGTCTGGTCTCAATCATTCCTTTCTTTCCCTTTTGTTAGTACGAAGGCACCATTTCTCGTCACCAGTAACGATACAGCACGGTATTGTTCGGTGCTGTTCACGAGCCAATTGATGAGGAGCAAAGCAGGGAAGTACTTACGGCCATCCGCTAATTTTAGAGATTTTCAACTTACAGCAAGCGTTACCTATACACCCTCCTGAAAAAAAAAAAAAAAAAATCCCCTTTGCATGTAACTGCCACACGATGGTGAATTGATCACATTTCATCACAACTGCCAGTTCTCGAGTACACCGATATGGATCATATTCAATTAATGAGTTTAAACAACCTTCGTCAGGCCTCAAAGATCTTCCTGAACATGATGTCAAAAGCGTCCACAGCTCCACTCACTATCTCCAAATGATGAAATTTTAACTTAAATAGTAACAGTGAACGACAAATAAAAACAGAATCGATAAATATCCCCATAGCGAACGGAATACCTACATGCAAATCGAAAACGTTAGTATCTTACGCACCAATCTGTTCTTTCTCAATTTGCAGATAGCACACACAGTGTTTCCTTTATTCTCATAAAACATTTACTCATTTATAGTAAAACATCTTAAGATAAAAGTACAACATCTTAAGATAAAAGTACCCCAACCGCTGCAACATTAAGGGACCGTTATGCGGAGAGTACAGCATTTCATATTTTAGCACCAGGGGATCGAAGCGCTGTTGGAGAAAGAAGCAACGGGCAGAGCGGACTGGAGCACAGGTAAGGAGGACGAGGCGTTGAACTCTACGTCACGGCTGGTGCATTAGCGGTCACTCGCATTCACCCCATAAACACAGCCGTAATACCATGTGCGTAATATGCGTCAAACACTGCATGCCAACACAAAAATTACGCCTAGAACAGCGGATCACTCTTAATAATCAGTCTAAATATTACGAGAGATAGTCCAAGTTGAAATAACAACATCGAAAAAATAAAATTACGTAATTAATTTTTTTGGTTTGGAAGTACACGACTGCCGTCCTGGTACGCATCGAAACCCTTGCGACACCGTAGCTAACACACCTCTACACCAGCCAAAAACATAATAGGGCAGCCCACAGAGAAAGTGGAGTACCGTACGCTAATTCGTCTTTGCATTCCAAGAGGAACAACGCTGTCAAAATCGACGCTAAGTTCGTGGAAGTGTATGGCAACAATTTGCAGATCATCTCTCGGTGAAGAAACGGAAATTGCAAGCGAAGAGAACGCCTTGGTGGTCGAACACTTGAATATCAAACGAGACGATAGTGGAAGAAGTGAAATTGTCTTATGGATCAGTTTTCACCCTCTTACAAGACATTTTGGACCGACAAAGATTGCCTGTCGCTGTGTTCCGCAATTGCTCAACATAAATTGAACAGGCGCGCCGAAACGAGGCATCAGCGGAAATGTTGCAGTTGTGTCAGGCCAGTCTAGATGACTTCTTTAACCGCCTTGGACGAATTCTGTGTGTATCAGTATGACCCCGAGACAAAGAGCAAAAATCAGTAGAAACAGATTCACAACCGTAGAAAACGGTGAAGACCCTAAAGTGATGGGGTAATGTGCTTCTGTCGTGGTGCTAACAGAAAATCGTCTTAAGAGGCAAACTGTCAAAGGAGCATACTACCAAAAACTCCTCATGGTTTGCGGCAGTGTCTGAAGTCGAAATGTCGGCGGGAAACTGGGCAGGGTGACGTTTTCGGCGCCATGACAACGCCCCATAGCTCATTCTACAAGGGACACATTAACATGTTGCTTCTGCGGGTTGTCCGGTTTTTGCTCATACTCGTATTGTCGTAACATGGCATCCAGTTACTTCTTCCTCTTTGTTTGTTTGAAAAAGCATTGCATGCAAATAACTACGAAATGGTTGTCGCGGTCAAACGTTTCCTCGAAGACGTCTACAATCAACTGGGTGCGTGTGAAGTCACATCCTAGTTTTAAATGTCAGTAAGTTATGTGGTTGTCTGTATTTATTAATGAACTTTTTTTTATTGTTACTGGATCCCTGGGAATACTTTAACCGTCCACATCATCATCTTTACGATATACGACGAGATGGCAGGAAGGTTGACCTTACAAGAGCGCACCCAGGTTGCTTCGCGGTTTGAAGTGTGGCGATCTATTACCGTCATTCAGCGATGGTGGCCATCATAGCACACTTGCGAAAACCATTACGAATTGTCACACTACGCTAATGGCAACGTTGTCAGTTGTGGATCACCCACGAGAAGGACGACCTTCGGTGGTGCTATCTTCAGAAAATGTTGAGACGTTGAGGGAAATCTTCAAGTGACGTCCTGGCAAATCAACATGCCACGCAGCTCGTGAGACTGGAATCAGCAGGCACACGGTGCGTCTTATGTTAAAAAAGGACCTGTTGTGGAATCCCTGGAAATCCCGTTATTTTCAAGAGTTATCTTGGGTGTGTTGTGAGAGGCAGGTGCAATACGAGGAAATTATGCTGTCATGGCATACCCATTGGGCAGATTTATTCAAAAATATTATTTGGAGCGATGTGGCGGTGTGTCACTTTAGGGCATCCGTCAATCGACAGAACTGTCATTACTGCGCAGAAACAAATCCCGGGATGACAATTGGAAAATCACACAGTCGATCAAAATTGAAAGTCTTGTGCGGTATGACTGCAGATCGTCTCCCTGGTCCACTCATATTACGAGACACCATAAACGGTAATTGGTAACGACAGATGCTGAATGAATGTTTGTAGCCCTTTCCTGTATATTAACCCTTAAAAGCGACATGTGGATATTCTTTTGCAGCAAGACGGAGCTCCAGCTCATGCTACCTGCACCATTCGTGACTGAATGGACGAACACTTTCCACGACGTTGGCTGGGACGGGGAGGACCCCATGAATGGCATCCGAGAAGCCTAGACCCCACCCCCTTGCGACTTCTTGTGTGGTTGCGCCACGAAAGAGATGTACCGAACGAACCCACGCACTCTGGACGAATTAGAGGAGAGGGTCACAGTTTCCTGAAGAAATCAACTAATGACATCTCTATCCGTTCACGTCGTTTGGCCGGCCGGTGTGGCCGAGCGGTTCTAGGCAGTTCAGTCTGGAACCGCGCGACCGCTACGGTCGTAGGTTCGAATCCTGCCTCGGGCACGGATGTGTGTGATGTCCTTAGGTTAGTTAGGTTTAAGTAGTTGTAAGTTCTAGGGGACTGATGACCTCAGACGGTAAGTCCCGTAGTGCTCAGAGCCAGCCACGTCGTTTGGTCGACAACGCAGGAGCATGTGTGGTATTTTAGTGTAGTACTAACTTAACCTAATATTCTCACGGTCCTGAGAACGGATTACACACTGTCCTGCGTGCAAATATTGATTAATAAGAATTTCACGGACATTTAAAATTAGGGAATGTATTCTCATTCGTCCTGCAAGGTCTCCGCCATGTCATCGACCGTTGGAAAAAATATGTCGCTTTGAAGGGTTAATATACAGGAAAGGGCTACAAGCATTATTATGCTTCACAGTCACAGTTTGAATTTTAGCGATCATTAGAACTTTCGTATTGCCCTTTACATGCATCGCCAACGCAACCAACACCAGATAATTAGAAAATTTCGTTAGAAATCCTGAATTGCAGCATTGTAACACGATTTTGTATGTGATGACCCAGCAGACTGTTAGATCCTATCAGCCACGATTTAAAGGCAGTTAGCGTAATTTAATTGGGTTTCAGCTTTAATGTATCAAAATCGGTAAAACTGTACGCACGACTGCAGATTATTCTGGGCAATTAACAACAGTGAACAATTTGATGAGACTGTAGGGAAGATTTGGGACGACAGCTTCTCCTCAGTTCGAAAGTAATTCCGGAGAAACGAGGAGCGGGTAAAAATCTGAAAGAGAAGGCGTTGTCGGGCGAATCGCGGGCAGCGTTGCGTAGCGTGCGCGCACACCTGCGCGCCGCTGCCGCTCTCACGCACCTGCGTCGTTAACTGTGTGCGTGAGCGGGTGGCGTCGGGCGCCGCGGCGGCCAGAGCAGACCAGCCAGCCAGCGAGCCGTCGGCCGGCTGGAGCCGCGCTGGGAACGGCCGGGGCCGGGGCTGGGAAGCTGGTAGCGGAACGGCCGCGCTGCGCTCATTTGTTCAGCTCGCTGCCAGACGCCACGCCACAGCAGTCGCCGGCCGGCGCGGCCAGTTTCCGGGTGGATCGAGGGTCAGCAACACAAGGGGGGTGGGGGGCGCTTGCGCACTGCCTTCGTCAACAGTGCGCCTCGGCCAAACTATAGGTCCACCCTTCACTATTATCACATGCTGACATGACGATGACCACTGTGTATTATATAACCCCTGTCTCGTGCAAATAACTATCCAATTTCCAAAAATCCAGGCACTCTGTCGCCTACTGGTTTACAGGACACTTGACTATTTACCGCAACACGGTGCACTCTTTGTCTAATTGAGCACCGTGAAGTAAAGAACGAGTTCGATGTCAACACCGGTAACAGTGCGTTTCACACGGATTGATTCGAATTCACAAGACTACATTCTTCTACAGACAGAGGGTGGGCAAAAATATGGGAACACTCAGAGAAATGAACGCTTGAGCATAAATGCAGACGCTAGCCAAGCGTGCAGATAGCTCTGTCGTATTTGACAACGAACGGCAGCTCTGCGATGCATTAATACGTTGAAAGTGTCAGTCGTGACCAGAATAGCGCTCCGTGTAGCCGTGAGCGCATTATGTCGGAGCAAAGTGAATTCGAACGTGGGCCAATTATTAGTGCTCGTGTGGTGAGTGGTTCCGTAACGAAGGTAACCGAAGGGTTCGGTGTTTCAGCAGCCACCTCTCCAAGAGTAATACCGCATACAAGAAAAGCGGAAGATCACCACCGTTAAGTCACAACATGGAGTGTCGAGTGGGCGTGAAGGATGGATACTGAACAGGATTGTGGTGGAAAATACGACGGCGACAGCTTCAAAAGTCACAGCAGAACTGAATATCGCCCTCGCGGACCTTTTGAGCAGCATTACAGCACTAAGGATGCTCCGTAAGTAAGGTGCAGGACGATTTGGAATTACAAAGTCTTCAGTGACGCGAATGCCCGTAAGAGGAAAACAAGCCATCCACTTCCATCATACTAGTTACCTGAACTTGCCACTATTCTGCAGGAAGAGTGGAATAAAATTACCTTCTAAACCATACAGGACCAGTATTTGACCATTCCGAGACGAGTGAACGCTATTTTGAAAGCCAACCATTTTCCTACGCCGTGTTACACATAGTAATGTGTTTTCAGTGTTTCCACATTTTTGCGCATCCCCTGTAGAAACTACAGGCAGATTTTTAATGTACGCATCGTAACTAAATGCTTCTGCCGGCGGCAATTTTAAGTTTCCGGTTCATGTGGATGCCGATAGACGTCACTGTGATGCCGATAGCTCGTTCATTACCCACTGTGTATTCAGTCGAAATGAATAAAAAGTGAAGTCGTCTGGCGCTGTTGGCTGGGAGGTCCGAAAGAGTAGGCTCAGGCGCTTAGCCGGAAAGGGGTTTCTTCCGCCAAGCATAATGGTCCCTTTTATTGTGGATATGTGACTTGCCTGTTCACACGTGCTTGTAGAGTATTTGTGAGTGTAATGGAAGTATGTACAGTGCAGTGTTACATTTCTGGCGGATGATGATGATGGCGTTTAGAAGGGAGGGGGTTAAATCCGGTGCTGGCATATAGCCTACTGCTGTCAACTATCACCAACCGCGGGTGTGCTTACCTTCCTAATCGGACGGAAGAATCACCATCAACACCCTCACTTCAGAAGACACTGCAAAGAGGTTTGCAAGTTAATCCATGACACTGGTACAAAGACTGGAAATCAGGAACTTTCCAACACCACTTCTCTTCCTTTTGCAGGCCAAATTTCATCCACTACCGGAATTTGAACTGGCTTACCTCCGAGACGAGACGCATCGCACAAGCGTATGATAGCGATCTCGGCTGCGGAGGCGGGAAGTCGAGACGGCGTTAACACCTGAACAGACGGAGTTTTCCTCGCCTGTCTCCACCAATTCCATTCAGTTACAAACTGGGCGGCCCAACGTCCGCATGGAGCAGAGCACAGCACCGCACCACCCTACAACTCTAAGTATTCGACGATGGTACCAGCAGTTTCAAGACACTGGTTGGCTATGTAAGGGGAAATCCAAAGGTGGTTATCTGTGCTCGTTCAAGACGTAGGAGCCCTCAGGAAAGATTCCAGATCAAACATATAGGAAAGTGTACTTAAACTATTAGGTTTTAGACATCTTTTAAGGCGAAGCAGGGTACCATAAGATTCAATACTCTTATCACTTCTGTACAGACTTCGTACTGCATACATTCCACAGTACATTATGTTGAACGTAGGATTGGTGCTACAGTGCCATCGACACTACATACCGACGCGACGCCACGCCACGAAGATAGTCAAGTGGAAAATAACTGCCATTTCATCAGGCAACTAAAACCGCGGTTACAAAAGTAGAAAAAAAGATCTGGACGAACACTTTCAAAACCTAACATAGTATTCCAGCACAGAAACAGGACTGGACAGATCACAGGGGAACTTGGCTATCAGCCTACTGGTACAAGTCGACGAAAGAAACGACCGAGCATCTAGCGCACCTCGCAAAAGCAATAGAAAATAAAGAGAAACGTAGAATGGAACTGATCAGACTCTAAATGGGCAGGGCAAGTGGCGCAAACTTAGCAACATTGGTACACACATATGAAACTTCCAAAATCTAGTAATAGAGTATGCGTCCCAGTCCGGATGGCTCCTAGCACCTAACCCTAAGCCTAAAGAATTTTCTCAACTGAGAGAATAATCCTACGAGAACATTAAGCTCGAGATTAGTAATATTAATATCAAATATAGATACAAACAGAATAAATAGTGCAAAACTCGCCACAGGAGAAATCAACAAGCAATTCCGCACCAAGAACTTCACAGTTTAGAGAAACCATCTAGCAACTCTACAATAGGAGCCAACAACACAACTAACCTAGAAGTGAAGAAAACTGACACATAACGAAAGAAAAATCTCTGCAGGCACATACTAAAAGACGACACAGAAGAGGATGACATAGAACTGAAAAATAAAAAAAAAAAACTAATCGAAAATAGTGGATCAATGAACTTTGCTGAGTTTAAGGTAATTTTCCCCAGCAGTGTGTTGAAAGCCACGATTGAGATATCCCTCCCTACAGAACGAAAAGATCAAAACCAACAACTAAGACTACAGAGAGAACAAACTCCACCCCTATGACAAATAAAAACAACCACAACAGCAAAATACAAGAACAAGCTAAGGAGTGTTTTGTGTTTCAAACAATACACAATTCAGTTGCCACAATTGTCCACTGAACATTTGTGAGAGGTTAATACATACTTAGATCCTAAATATAATTGTAGAAGTATCCCAAAGTTAAATGTACATGCATGTAAAAAAAATATGGACGATTCTTTTGAGAAAAAATTCTTGTCTTATGTAAGTTAAAATTCATCTCAAGTTTCTATCTTTCATCACGAAGAGCATATAGTCTCATGAAATCTGACAAATGTTTTTGGAACGTCGTGTATTTATCGGTATCATTTCTAGCGGTAAAATCAAATCAAAGTTACTGTAAAAATATATCACGTGCTCAACTGTACAACTTATGAAAGTTCTAATCTGTTATTCCGTATGTCCAATACAATGCCAATTTCGCAAATTAGCTACCTGTTCCATTAACGCATACTCGGCTAACCTGCATAGGCGTAATATCCTTACTAATTGTTCAAGCCTAAATTAAATAGTATTCTCACAGTCAGTAACATCGCTTCACGTAATATTATCATCATCATCTTTTATTACGTTGGTTTTGAATACTTTTTAACTGGAAACAACAATGAAATGAATTTTAGTTTCTACACGTCCAGTCACATTACTGTGAACACCTGTCAAGGGGCTGAATAACCACCTTTTTCAGCTTGGACCTGCATGACCAGAGCCAGAGGGGTTCTGGAAGGTATGACAGGGATGTGGCGCCATGTAGACTCCAGTGTCCTGGCCAACTAACTGCCCTAGCTTTCATGGTTGAGGCTCCATGGCGTGAACATCTCGATCAAGGTTGTACCACAGATTCTCGATCGGACTTAAATCCGAGGGGTGGGGGGGGGGGGGGGGTGCACAATTGGTGGCTAGAAGAGTACGGTAAACTCACCCTCGTGCTCTTCGAACAACGCACGTATATTGCAAGCAGTGTGACACGTTGCACTGTCGTGCTGGTAGATATTGTGTCGAGGAAAAACAAACAAAATGTAAGGGTGGGCATGGCTCCCAGGGATAGATGCAAACTTGTGTTGATCCATTGTGCTTTCCAGAACGATGAGACCATCCAGGAATACCACGAAAACATTTCCCAGACCATAACGCTCTTTCCTCAGGCATGGGTCCTTCCGACGATTGTTTGCTTTCAGATGTTTCACGCCGTACACGCGATGGAGCATAAAATATGATTCATTTGAACACGAGTCAGCATGGGTGCATAAACCAGGCGCCAGTTGCGGAGGCCCCTAAGCTGCAACGTTCACTTAACGGTCGTTGAGAAGACACTGTTGATGGCCAATTAGTTCATCCAGGTGGTAAGCTGAGCTACAGTTGCACCTCTATTTGCCCGTACACATCTCCGCAGCCAGCGTTCACCCTGTTATCTACGGCCCGTGGTGCACAACAGTTGCCTTGCTGCCAGTTTTGGATAGCGTCATTTTACCATACCAGTCACACTTGAACTACGGCGGCATGCGAAGAGTGTACAACGTCTGGGAGTGGTTACTTCACACTGAAATCGAAGAGAGGCAGTGGTCGCGTTAAACTGACGCGAACGTGTAATAGGAAAGTCGAGTGATTTCCTTTATTTACTTTCACGACACCTAGGAATTACTGAGAATTACAACGATTGAACCTGCTTATAGAAAAATAAATTACAAATATGACTACAGATGACCTACCATATTAAGAAACATTAGAACTAATGAGTAGTACCTCCATCGCTGAAAAGCAGTAACCTTTCATTACTCATTATCTCAACGAAAGAAGGTTGCTACGAAATTTCGAACGCCTTCAGAAAATAGAAGATAGTAATACACGCTTGTGTCAATTAACACGGAATTAGTGCGTTTCTTTGGCTTATTACTAATATTTTGCACCCCCGCATCAGAGATATACAGCTAGCTTCGACGTTAAGTGACGGAGTTTCTTCCTATAACAGAAATGATCCCTTGGTTTATACAAGGTAATCCAGAAAAGGTGCATTTTAAGTCAGGATAGTGCGAAAATCCAACCTTTGGCGATTCATCACTCCCTGTTATTTATTTTAGCTGTTTATACTGTGTAAATGAACAAGTGACAGTGCAGTCGCGCACAGAAGACAGTGCTGCTCTCCGGAGAGAGGTTCTTGCTCTGTCGACGATTTTCCTGTATGCAGTGGTTCTCAATATAACGTCTCCTTTCATTTTCTAGTATAATTAACTGCCCTTCTTCCGCTGAAAACAATATCGAGAAAGCCTACAAGTCGTAACTGGGTATCTATTACAATGACAAGCCCCAACAAAGGCCATTACTTCTTCAGGTCGAGACTATACGGCCTATTGTTAAGTTCCTTCCAACTGGCCATTGCGAAAGGCCGAAGAGCATAAGACTCCCACTGAAGAGAGAGCATGGGAGTCTGTTTTCTGAACTCCAATTTTCACGAAGATACAATACCACTTTTTCGAGAAACATCAAACTTACTTAAAGCTTCAATTTTTTTGTAAGCTTTTGAGTTAAGCAGTCGATTTAAATTGTATTAAATAGATTCCAGACTTGGATCCTTGCTCTAAAATGTTGACATTATGCGTAATCCGTGAAAATTGCCTTCCACAGCAACAACATTCAACTATTCTGCGTGTATGCTTACCATCTTGCACCTACTTATCTCCAACTAATATCCCATTGGAATTATCAAGGGAAGTTTATTTCATGGTCTTTATAGAGAAAAAATGAACAAATGCCACAACTTCAAATTATGAGAAAGCTCTGATTTCATTAGTGTTGCGCTTTCCTAACTACCGCACACTCGTGTTGGTTAATTAATTTCTTTGGCGCATCAGACGTGTCAGGTTCTTCGTATCAGTTACATGGCTTTCTTTGTTCACAAAAACAAACGCTGAGAGGAGACGTACTCTACTTCAGCTGGTGCGTTCATTGAAGTCATATTGACGCAGTCTTAATGCTCGACACAAATATGTGCTGAAGTAAGACTACGGTACTTCCAGAGATTCAAGTTTTATCTTACCGTTACAGAGATAATTGGGCTACACACAGCATTCTGTAACGGAAAATGGAATGCACAAGCGACTTAAATGGGCTATATGCAACTCTACCAAAATTTATGGGATGCAACACCTTCTGAACACAGAGCGCTATGTAACTTCTGTAGCTGATGGTAAAAATTCGTCACAACGTTGGTTTCAAACGAGACATAGCAACGATGTGCTTTAGTCGTCAAAATCAACACACAATCTAAACTTCATGATCAAGTTTCCACGGAAAAAAAGCATGCGTCGTATCATCATCATCATCATCATCATCATCATCATCGCTTAAGCGAAATGGTAAAAGGTATTTGAACAACACACAACGAAACGCTACACATGATATCTACGAGTCTGATGCTGAATTTTTTTTCTTAGTGTCACTACGGCAACTCAGTCATTCGAGGAAGCAGTGACGGTCAGTGATTGCACCGGTATCTTCTGATCCGACATGCACAATTGCAAGCGTGAGAATACGGCCTGCGAATAAATGGAGCTGAAAAATAACGGAACCTTCGCCACCACGCCTTAGTGCTAACGTCTAAGATTGGTTACTGCATTGTACAGGGAAAAAATATGTAGCCATGGATGCCACGGTCATTGCAATAATATCAAGTTTCTTCTTGTTTGCAGTTACTGTACCAGCCTGGCGGTACTTTTCCAATGCTGACACAAACTAGTAGAAGGAAGTTTGAAAATCATTTTAAAAGATCGATTTCAACTTGGAAAAACAGCCGTATTACAGTATTTCCAAATGATCTGAAATAAGAAGGATTTCAAAGAGGAGGTAGTGTGCCTTCACTGACAACCAGCGAAGTTCTTACGTAATTTGTTCAAGAAACACTATACGAAACAGCATGTTATAAAATTCGGTGTTACCCTAAATCTCCACCTGTATACAGAACGCCGCATGGTATTCGCGCCGAGTAACCAGCACCAGTATCGCCGCCTCCCGTTCCTCTATGTACTTACTGACCAAGCAATTAGAGTATGACATTGTCGGCGAAAGATTTTACTGAAGGAATAGTCATGATAATGCATTGCAAGACATTTTCTTACTGGACGAGGATTTTACGAGTCGAGAGGCATGCTTGTTGTTCCCTAGTGCATGGCCCTTTTTTTAAAGAGCAAGGAAATCATTTTGTGACGTTACCGTATGTTTTGTCTTAAGAAGTATCACATTTCTTTCTTTTCAGAACAGACGTAGTGCCCGGACCTTGATTTGGACGAGACAGTCTCTCCCTGGCACAGCCGCAAATTTCGGAAGGCGCTAGCAAGCCACGCCAACCTTCTCGCCCACCGAAGTCCCAGAAGCAGCAGTGGCAAAATCTTCAACATTTTCGCAATATTTTGCATACTACAAGATGACATGGCCAAAAATGCAACATAATTCGACATTTATTGTATTTGCCCTTGACCGTATTACACAAACATTTTACCCTTTGCAATGATTATGCAACGTGCCGTTATCTATTTCTTCCGCAAGTCAACGTTTGTCTTACCACAGAATGCGACTATTTGAAGACAAACAATCCAACAATCGTTTGCTCTTCACATCATTATGGGCGAATGATAAGTCATTTATCACATCGATCAGAAAAATAAACAAGAGATTGCAATACGCAAAGTTATGAGCGTAAGGGTCTTTGAACACTTGCAGGGACCCCGCACTGGCGCGAGCGTAAGAAAACAGGAGCAAAAAGTCGCTGAACTGGTTCACTGATAACGGAACCCGTACACCATGTTATCGCCCACAGGCGGTAGACAAGTGAGAGACAGACGAACACACCGGCAGCGCCGCTTTAGGTCACCACTACTTACGGGCTGTAGTTTCCCTGACAGGCACGAGCTGGCGACGAACAGCTGTTTCAAAATCTCGCGCAATTCATGTTGTAGTTACTCACATGTTACAGCGTACCACTAACCTTGCAGTGTATGCGAGTTTTAACGTTTCATTCAGGTTGCGTAAGAAGCATTCTCAATGTAAAATCTAAAATCGGAAACAGAACGTATTTCTTTAAGCATTATTCTTTCCATTTTAAATATCCGATGTATAATATAACAGAAGTTGTATAATATAACAGAAGTTGCAAGTCTTTCCGTTAAGTTCCACGGATCCCAAATGAGATCTTCACCTATAGAACTACTACTCAGTTTACAAAATCAATTTCCATCGACGGCTCGGAACGGTGCCACAATTTGACAACTCGTTACGGGCACCCATGTAGGCCTCCAAAATTTAAAGAGTCATTGCCAGTACAGAAAGCTGCCCGCCTACGCAGCGGCTCAGTTTAAGGCCACGTCTACGTAACTTCACCCAAGCAGTCTTTCCACTGACTGTTTATCCCATGACATACACTAACTACTGACTTAAGTTTTGACAATTCATAGTGAGATTATAACCAGAATTATTAAAAGCTGTAATACGTTATGTGCTATATACAGTTACTCACCCGAGAATCTGGCTAGGAACCTGTAGAAGCGAGACGCTAATGTGGCACATAAACATGTGAGAGTTCTTGCTACTAAAACCTCTGCAGGACTCCAAGGGCCGGGCGACCACTCATCTCGCGAGAAATCCGAGTCCATAGTTTGGAACTTTGGCGATGAGGCAAAGCCCAAAGGACTATTATCATAGAAGTGTTCCTTCATTCTGGGGCGTTGAATTCCGCATCCCAGACGTCTACGAAACAGGACGTCGGACTTCCCTTTACGTGAAGGGCACCGTCCCCCCGCGGGGAGAAAAGCAAAAGCACTCCACCACTGAAGAACACTGACACACGTTCTGTCATCAGATAATATCCACCAGTTCGGCAGCTGTATGTAGTTTCGAAGGAATCATGTCACTTCACTTGTGCCTCTCACACACACGTTGAACTCGTACAGACGCAGACGGGAATGGGCGCAACGGCACACACCCTCCTCTCGCTTCGGCGCTCCAAGAGCATCTGTCGACTTTTACCCACACGGCCGGCTGCCGAAGTCCGAGCCGAGTGCGCACGAGACGGCCCGAGCGCGGCTCCCCCTCTACTCAGCCCTTCCCTATATATACCTCCCACTTCCGCACCGACAAAATTTTCATTCGTAAGTCACCGCGTCATTGGGAACGGAAGCAAGATGGGATACAGCCTGGAATATGGTTTCTGAAACAGAGGAATAGCGACTGTTCAAGATAAACGGAGGTCTACTAGAAGGAAGTACCTTTAATCTCCGCCTAAGATTGTAAAAGGCCTTTAACAAGTATCTTTTACAAAAAAGGCGTTTCAAAAAAATCTTTGTGTTCTGCGCCATTTTTATCAAACACTTAAAGTATGGCCATGGGCCGAGCTTTTGTAGAAGATTTTTCAAATAACTTTGACAGTGCAATACTAGCCTAGGAGACGTCACTCCGCAAACCTTACTGAATGTCAAATAACGAGCCCCTTTACTTTTTACTTAAGTTCAGGTTAGACAGGCTAAGCTTTCGCCAAACAGGTAGTATAAAATGTTAAGCATTCATAGTACTTTCTCAAGGACACTCAACGTAAATGATACAGAGTCCCGATTCGTCTAACGGACGACCTTGTCGACAGCTATAAAATACGCCCAACCCATCAGCAACGAGACGCACCTTCCTTTCCCAAACACCTGCACCGCTCCTAAATTTTAGCGCCGTATCAAAAAACAAACTATAGAACAAAACATTCGAACTGAGGACCATTTCAGTGAAATCGTTTAATGCAGTTACCAAAGCGGAGGCAAAGTGCTTTGTACATACATGTATACACAGCCCGACGTTTTCGGAGCGGCAGTGTTGCTTAGTGATGACGTCATGGGTATGACGTACCGGGCTCGTGTATCCAGTGAGATTACCTTGTAGGGCGCAACTCCCGCTCTAATTATATCTCGTTATTCAGGCAAAAAGTTTTCACTGACGTACTGTTTTACTGGTAAGGACATAACGTTTTTTAAGCTATATGAAGTCCTGTGAACTATCAACTACTATATACTTTTTCAATACCGTCTGAAGAATAGTTCCACAATCACGGAAATGTAACCCCCCCCCCCCCCCCCCCCCCCACACACACACACACACACACACACACACACACACACACACACACACACAGACAGACAGACAGACAGACAGAGAGAGAGAGAGAGAGAGAGAATGAATTTCTGAAAGATGCATTATTATGTACCAGTGCATCCTCCTTTCTTTATTGGCGACAAATTATGCACCATTATGTTGGAATCATGTTAACGGGAAACGAACGACTCTTTAAGTGGACCAATGTCAGCCGTGTTGGTTGACTACTATCCGTGTGTGACGAAAATTTATGGTAAATCTACGCTTCAGGCGGTCTGGTAGAAATGCCTACGGATACTCCGCACCTTCACGTCAAATGTATCGACAGAACGATACGATTGCCCGCTGTCGTCAACATTATGAACAAAATGGGAATTACTGACACCCGAATTAAGCAAATGAAGTGTCTATTAAGGTACTGGAAACACGGAGTATAAAGTAGAATATAAGTTTTTCATTTGGCTCGTGAAGAAATCCTTTGTGCATCGTTCAAAGCGGTAAAGAAGTATCCACAAATAGCTGGGCACAACTTGACGCGCCCTGGATAAACACGTCGGCCCGTCTCAGACGCGCTACTAAAGATAATCGGTCAGATATCCTTCAGTCGTATGCGGATTTCTTGTTCCAGCAAAAGAGAAAGCTTTTTAACTACGATATGAGTAATGAGTCTTTGAAAGATAAAACGAAATTCATAGATAGGGTAAGATTTTCATTTATTTGTCACTACCGATATTCGAGGTTGAGTAGCTTTATTAATTTAGTGAGGCATGTAAGCGGATGTTTCATACAATCAACACCACATAACCGTTAACATTTCACCGTTATTTCAGTTTATTAACAATATCGTGTATGTTAAGTATCATGCAGTATGCTGATCACCCACAACATTATGACCATCCACCTACTATTTACATAAACCTGTCCAGGCGATGGCAGCGTCAGTTGGCGAGGAATGACTGATGTCACTCTCGCACATTACATGTAATATCAGAGAGCGTACTGTCCAGTTGCAGATGGGGAAGGCGCGCGCGATCTATCGGACTTTAAAATAGGGCGGACTGCGATGGCCCGGAGGCTCGGCACGAGCATTTCGAAAAATGCACGACTTGACTGTTTGAGGAGCGCTTCGGTGACTATCTTCAACACGAGGCGATCCTTATTACAGGTATCTGATGTCACTGGCTGCGCAGTCTGGTTAAACAGGACAGGCGGCGAAGTATGGCGGAACTACCATCAGAGTGAGCAGAGTACAAGTGCGAACACACAGTGCACCTAAAGATCGGCCTCCGCAGCCTACGACCCACGCATGTGCCAATGTTAACACCACGACATGGGCCTGTACGACTGAAAAGGGCATGCGACCATCGGCACTGGACTTTGGAGCAGTGGCAGAGCGCTGCATGGTCTGATTAACACCGATACCTTCATCATGCCAATGGGAGGGCGCAAATCCATCGTTTACCAGGGGAAGAGCTCCTTCACACCTGTACTGCGGGACGGAGACAAGCTGGCGGCGGCTCCATTATGCTCTGGGGAACAATGGGTCCTGTGGAGCTCGTTCAAGGCACCATGACGGATAAGTAGTATGGTACACTGGGGTTGCAGACCACGCACACCCCTTCATGACGATTGTGTTTCAAGATAGAAGTGGCATTTTTTCAGCAAGATAATGCGATATGTCAAACGCCCAGGGGTGTAATGGAATGATTCGAGGAACACAGTAGCGAGTTGCAGTTGATGTGCTGGCCCCCCAACTCGCCAGATCTGAACCCAATCGAACACACATGGGATGTGACAAGGTGGCGTCAGAGCTCATCGCCCCCTCCGGCCAAATACCTGCCTAATGGTATACAACAGCAGTTAGTAAAAATTGGGTTCCTGTGCGAGAGAAGAGTAACAAAAGCCCAAATATCTTAATGGCGGTCTTCCATTCACACGGTTTTGGAACGATGCCCGTAACAACTGAACGCTTGATTACTCCACTGTCGTTATGAGGAAGAGGTGAAGCCTTATCTAACAAAATCTCAGCCGTCGTAACGAACGAAATGTTTATGATATTTGCTCATAAGCAGAGGGTCTGGCATGTGCGTCACCAATTTTGATCAAATTTTTCGGTGATCTATATCTATTACCAAATACCACTAGTTTTTGAAAGAACTGCGTTCAAAGTTGGTGACGGAAAATCGAATCGTTTTTTTCAATGCTACACATCGTAAGCTCGTCTGAAAAACTTTATTAATATAATATGGGGTCCACCTTTAATAATGTTCGAGTTACTAACACTTTTATTTTTTCATGTTATAGCTTGGTTACTCGTCATTCCATGTGCGTAGCAGAGAGGTCAAGGCATTATACTATCGAGCAGCTTGTCTATGTTCGATTTCTGGTTGTGTCTTTTCTTTCGTTCGATATTATTTTCGGTGTGTCTGATAATATTGTGATACTGGGAATACCTTTCTTTCCTTTCTACAGTAAAACATAGGGAGGTGTGATTAATAATCAAGTAAGTTTATGTAACGTACTGACTTATTTTCATCGTAATACATGACGCACTAGATTTTACTTTTTCTGACAGGTAAAGAATTTCATAGTAGGACTTCAAAATCGTGCGACATCACAGAAGGCACATAGTTACGAGACTGGGCGAATGGTATCAAAACTCATGCATTGGTCCGTAACCAGTTGTCCACGCCGGTCTTTCAGGAGATGCTTTTATACGTTATGATTGGTACACAGCCCAATCGATATCATACAGAAATGATTTCAGTAATGTGAATCTGATATGTTTTCCACGAACCAAGTAGAGGACAGAGGGGCTAGACCTTACCGAGGTAAGTTGTTCCGATTGAAATAACTCCGCGAGGGAAAGAGGTATGAATATGAAGTAAACATGTTGTGAAATGAAAAGCCACACAACATCGACGGCAGCCATCATAAACAGACTAGTGGTCCCCGGAACTTCGTAACGACAGCACGTGTGTCGCTGGTTCACGTAAGTAAATATTTTCGTATTTCATGTTTTTGATCATCTCACGAATTTTATCGAGTAGCCTTTAGTGCTTCAGTGTTTTATTGTAAGGATTTATCTACTGTTTTGGTACACAACGTGTAAATTACCTATGTATCGTAACGTAACCAATATCTTGCTTTTATTTCAACATGTGCGATTGGGGCTGGATGTTCCGTTTTTTTGGGGGCACGTTGTGAGCTAGGAACAACTTGCCACAATTCATTAGTAACACCAATGGAATACTACCTCGTGCAGTGACTCCCATAAACGTAATGAGCGCTTTCAGAAAAGCTGGCACTTCGCCTTATGACCCCCAAAGTTTTTACAGGAAACGACTATGCTCCATCGTATATCACAGATCGCCCTTTAGCTTTAGTAAACGCATCAGCTGTGACTTTAGGCATTCCACATGACACCACGAACAAGAGGTCGGAGCAGTATCTGCGACTGTTATTAGCATATACGTTAATGCATCTGAAATTGTAAACATTAGTACAGATACAAGAAAAATCGTTGATTCGCAGGTCAATCAGGGGTTGTTAATCTGCCTGCAGTTTCTGGTGTCAGAAGAACAACTCTGAGATCAAGTCCCTTTCTCTCCAGAGGCAGTATGTCTTTTTTCGAAGGCACCGCCAAGTCTTGGAATAAACACGAGACGTCTTAGAAAATCCGCTATTTTAATCGATACTCCAGTAAAACAAACCTTAGCAGAAGAGCAAAGCAAGACAAGGAAAGTGCTTTAACAATGAAAAAGTGAGAAAAAATAAAGGAAAAGGCAAAGGTAAAACAACACGAGGGAATGGTAAAGGCAAAGGGAAGGGCAAGTCTGTTAAACGACAGACCTTTCACTACTGGTTTGTAAAACCTGAGAGTGAAGATGACAGTTTAAAGCATTATCGTCTACTGCGCTGTGCCAGTTATTTTAATTTATGTTCTGGTGAAGAATGGGTTCAGTGTCAAGAATGTAATAACTGAGCCCATTCCCGATGTAGGCAGAGTCAAGGTTTATTAAACTACCTATGCTCGAACTGTGATTGTGATATACCTTCTGATGATTAATTTTAAGTATATATGTTTTCTGCCTATGACGGCAATATTTTGAACCTAAGACAAGGCCAATATGATTGAAGAATGAATTATCAAGGCTGAATAGTTACAAGTTATTTGATATGCTGTTGGCCGGCCGAAGTGGCCGTGCGGTTAAAGGCGCTGCAGTCTGGAACCGCAAGACCGCTACGGTCGCAGGTTCGAATCCTGCCTCGGGCATGGATGTTTGTGATGTCCTTAGGTTAGTTAGGTTTAACTAGTTCTAAGTTCTAGGGGACTAATGACCTCGGCAGTTGAGTCACATAGTGCTCAGAGCCAGTTGAACCAGTTGATATGCTGTTAATTACTAAAGGGTTAATAATCGTTTCAGTACAAATTATTGTTACTTGTTATATAACAAACAATTGTTTACCTGATGATTCGTGCGGCATTGTTTATTATTACTCAGGGTGTATACGGGGACAAGGAAAAAAAATTCCCGGATTATTCCCGCATTTCTCCCGGATATCACGTTTAAAAAATATGCTTTTTCCCGGGCGAAAATACACTTTTTCTGTGCTAAGTGACAGTAAGTTTTCCGTAGATTTTCCCTCGGAACTGTAAAACTTATCAATCCTTTGAATGGTTAACGTTTTATACAATCGCACAGAACTTCCCGGAAAAAAAGAAAGGACGGGGCAAAGAAGTTTTGGAGAGACTTTTAATTAAAAAAAGAAATAAAATTAAAAAAAAGGAGAGAAGTTTTGGAAAGACCTTTGATTTGCAGCAACATATACGCTGCATATTTTCGTATTACGAAAGTATAAATTCGAATTGCGCCAAACACAGCGCGTTAGTTTCCGGAGCGTTGAAACCGAGGTTGCGATGTCCTTTTGTACCTCTTCAAGGGACCTACGCCCCCTGGTAAGAGGCGGCGCACGTCCTGGATGGAAGGATCTTAATTGTGGTTCCTCTCTTTTGAGCCCAACCCGACGGATACCTATGGTAGATCGGGGAAAACCACCGTTCAGGTCGTGTTGTCGGCGGGCCCGGGAGGTGCTTGCGCCTGATGTACTATACTAGGAGCCTTGTAGGCTCAACACAAACCGTTAGCGTCATTACCTTATTACTTTTACCACAAGTACCCTTTCATTAGCAACTTTGAGCCAAGCACAAAATCAGTTACCTCTCTATTGTATATCGTAAATAATTTAGCAGGCTGGACTTGGAGGTCTTAGTCTTAGTTTCAAGCTTTAACGTACTCTAATCTCTTCTAGTTAAGTTAGTTTTTAGGATGGTAGATGTTAAAGGCATGGTGAGCGACGGCCAGCGTCTTGAGGGTCATTCCAAGACCCGGGCCGCCGCCCACAACCAGGCGACGAGCAATTTTATACCTATCCCTTCTATTCAGTTCTCTCCCTTCCTTCTTTCTAAATATTTAATTTCGTTTTGTTTATTAATATCTTACTTGATTTTGTATTAGTTATAAGTTTTTCCAATGCTGCACAAAAAAGAGATACCAAATGGATCTAAACAAATAGAGCCCGCCTCCACGTGGCGGGACACGGGCAACTCTGTGAGTGGGGACGGGAGCCGGGGTGGTGTTACTTTCAGTCACTCCGGACCCCGGACCCAGTCACAGCGGCTAAGTGGCAACATACGACCCACCATAAGAAATTAGACGGTGGGTCATAAAATATAGGCAGCTAGTGGAAAAAAGTGTCCTTTTGTAAGCGAGTCATATCTCAAGCCACGAGATCTCGTTAGCCGATGACAGCAGCTATTCAGAGCATAGGACACGTGTTATAGTCAGCCAATAGCAAGATCACTGGTTACATAGTGCGAACACGCAAGAGGAAAAGTTAACGGTTTACATTAATGTACACAGTACCGTATATCTACAAGAAAAGCTAAGCTTTCACATATAATGTTAGTCTCTATGATTAACACGCTACAACAGAAGCTAAGCTTTCACATGTAACATTGATCTTTTTTGCGTGTGTTATATTTTAAGACACATCACACAAATGTGCCAGTAAATTTAAAATTGTGACATAAATGTCTCGGCTCGAAATTCTTGTGACTGGTCCTCAAACTCTTCAGTTTCGAACGCTGTGATTTAGATATCCATCCCACTTTCTCACACGTAACATAATTCATCTCGCGTAAAAAGAAATTTACTTTGAAAGTAACGCTTTTCTAACCACCGTACGCAATACTATCCGGAGACTGTTAGAAATAGGTTCGATTTACCAGCTGTCAGAGAGCGCCTGAAAACAGGCATTATTGTGCGTGTGCAACTGCAGTGGTGCAGGAAGAAACAGTGCATCAGAGGATACTCCAAACAGCATCGGAATTTCGTAAACCATACTAAAATGCATAATTCGGCTTGAAGTGCAAATTGGCTTTTCCTAGATTCACAATGAAGTAGGTCCCATCTGATATTAAGCTTTTCAGTGTGGTTTTTGGGATGTAAATTTTCTTGGAGTACCAGTGCTCTACTATCTCATTTTTGGTTCTTTATTACCGCATAATGCCATATATGGCAGAAGATAACGTGCACTTGAAATTCAGCTAACAGTTGGAAATAGCCAATACTGTAGAATGAAACACTTCGTTTCAAATAAAATGATTGCCTCGGCGGAAAGATTAATAAAGCCAAATTTCTTTAGCAAACTTGCAAAAATAACTTCACTGTTCTGCAAGGCGATTAATGCTTGACTGCTACTAACTTGGAAATAAAATCAGAAAACTCTAATTAATAATATATTTTTGCCCTCCGTAATTATGTGAATGTATTTTAATTCACTTGATAGCTCCCGGCCACAGAAATCCATTTTGTTTTCATTTGACGTGGGAGCTGTACACGAAGAGAAGCAGCGAAATCACTTAACCTAAACACGGGTCACGTGGAGGTTAACCCGCTCCCCACGACAACTCTGTGCAAGCGTGAATCTGGCAGCTAGGGCGCGCAGGAAAAATTTTTCTCGTTTGTATCTGGCTGCTTGCTGCTACTACCGATACAGCTAACAGCCAAACTTTAAGTAGCGGGAGAAGGTGCTGCTTATACGCGAGTCAAATGCGCATGCGCAACAGACCACTGGCAATTGGTCAAACGAACCTAATGTGAACAGTTGTGACGTCATGCTCATAGCAAGCAGTTTATTGTTACTAAGAATTACAGTCTGCGCCCCACGGCCTTTGACATATTTTTGCTATTTGCAGACGCTTGTGCGCGCACAGTTTTTTTTTTTGTTGTTTATATTTTATTGCTGTAATATTCTCCAGTAGCAGGATACAATAACATTCTTTGCTAGAGAATCAATTCTGCAGTCAAAATTACAAAAATTTAACTGAAAGCTAAAACAATGAAAAATTCCCGGAATTCCGAAAAATTCCCGGGTTTTTCCGGTTTTCTCCCGGATGAAAAAATTCCCGGGTTTTTCCCGGTTTTCTCCCGGACGAAAAAATTCCCGGGTTTTTCCCGGTTTTCTCCCGGACGAATAAATTCCCGGGTTTTTCCCGGTTTTCTCCCGGACGAATAAATTCCCGGGTTTTTCCCGGTTTTCTCCCGGACGAATAAATTCCCGGGTTTTTCCCGGATTTCCCGGTTGTCCCGGGTCGTATACACCCTGTTACTTAAATAAACAGACATGGTTTAATAATTTAGTTTTTTATTTCACAAAGAATAGCTTTAACAAATATCGTAACAACTTACCCCGGCTTGTTGGGGTAAGTTATTATTTTAAGTTGTTATTTTACGACTTTAGACATTAAAATATCACTAAAAAATGTCACAAGTGACCCAAATAACTGTCTTAATATCTAAGTTACATATGTAAGTTAATTATGATTGCATCGCATGAATACTAAAATCAAGTATTCTTAACGAATTTTGCGGTTAACTAAAAACCGGAACTTCTAGCCCCACTCTTCCCTACCGGAAAACATGTCAATGCAGCGCGACTTCGTTCGTGTGTTGCGCAAGGTGCGAAAAATATTTATAGATTTTTGCCCCTTCTACGGTAAATTTCAGTCCACTGATTGAGAGAACGCTCACGAATAGACGATCAGTTAGCATTAAGCAATAATGCACATTAAGTGTATTTTTGCACCGTGTATCACGATGCAAATAACTGTAAATACATTAAAATATATACTCATTTGATTATTAATCACACCTCCCGCTGTTTTATTTCAAAACAAAGAAAAGAAAGATACTACAACTACAACTACAACTACAACTACTACTACTACTACTACTACTACTACCACCACCACCATCAGTTTTCTTACTATCAGAAGTATTATCAGATACACCGAAAAAATATCTAATGAAAAAACGCCACAACCTAGAACCGAACACGGACCAGCCTTAACCGCTTCACCGCCGACCTCGCTCGGCTAGACTCATTGAATGACGGGAACCCAAGATACTGCAGGAAATATACTATTTTCCACCATCAAACACTAGGGAGTGTCTAGCAAAACGTAATACGTGTGTCTGTATTTTCAATACATAACGTCCTTGCGAAATTTGATCAAAATTTGTTACTCCCATGTCAGATCCTCCCCACGCAGTGGGGAAAGGAATCGGGCGCAGTTCTCTGTACAGACCCGAGTACTCTTCTCATTGAAACACTCAAAATGTTTTGCGTTATGTCAGTTCACAAGCTGCGCAGTTTCGACAGAGCGTACTTCAAGTAAGAGTTCAGCACCTACGCGACGTCACAAGCAGTGAAACCCGGCATTCGATGGGTGGGAGGTGTCCTCGCAACAACAGGGATACCGCGTCACTGACGAGCAGTTTCCTGCGCGGAGGTGACGCCCCTAAACACGCATAGCTGTAATGCGGCACCTTATCTCAACTGGGGGCTGGAGCTCACGGGTGTCAGCAGCAGACGTCATTCGTCGTTCTGGGAACGGGCGTGAGAAAATACAGCCGTTCCAACTAAGATTGGACAAGTGAGGGAAACAGACGCCAGTGTAATTCCTGCCATGGGAACGCCCTGTGGTTCCTTCTTCCCCCCAGTCATTGACCTGTGTGCCTTCTGGAGCGCTGTCCTGAAAGGGGAAATCGAGTTCTAGCGGCAAATTGAGAATGTCGTGCTGAATAAATATTGGCGGCTTATTCTGAAGCACTGAAGCCGTTATCTTAACGACTTGTTAATTAAATCTATTTTAATTACTGACGAATATGTATCCGTGTCCGCTTTTCGAACTAAAACGTACTTGTTTGCGTTCCTGGCGCAGTATCACTAGACAGATTGTCATAGTATCGGTAACTGAGTGGTCGCAGCTCGTAACCTTATCAGACTGTAATTCTAGTAGTGTTACATCACCAGCCCAATGATCACATCTGAAGGAAGAAAAAATTGTGTTTTAACGTCTAGTCGACAAGGTCATTAGGGACGGTGCACAAGCTCGGATTAAGAATGGAGAAGGAAATCAGCCGTGCCTTTTCAAAGAAACAATCCCGCTCAGGATGACCGCACACGGCTTTGAACCGTCGTCCTCACGAATGCGAGTCCCAATGTGTTAACCAATAGCTATGTGCTTATATGCCGTAGTCACTGCAGAAGGCTAGCTATTCCATCGGTTGCAAGACTGTATCTAACTGCACCTGAAGCCATACTGTTCATTTTCTCCATGCCGACTTTTTCAAAAACTGTGGAGAATTCACAGCGGCCCAAAACAGCCTCTAATCCACCAGCACACATACTCCGCAACTAGCAGCAGGCCTACTACTTTGTGAGTCTTACAATCGCAGTGTAACAATGTTAATGATTACTATTACATATTTACGAGGCGAAACAAGGGCCTGTATGCCCTGTCGTGTTATCTGTCGGAAGTTACGGAAACGTGGCGCTCTCATTCAGGAGCCTTCAAAAATACGTAACGTTTCGCATTCGTTTCATAGTTTTCGGCTGAGAAAAAAATGGCGGTGAATTACTTTCTGCGCAACCCTCGAATTTCAACATTTAAAAAATGTAAATTATTACGTTAAATACTTTAACTGGCGGAAGGATCACGAGAAAGTGTTTAAAGAAAAGGAAGTACATAATTACGAGCTTCTATTGCACATACTATTACTAAGAATATATTATTATGCTAACTATAACATTTAAGCTTTGTAACGAAACACTCAACACACGCAATCTCATTTCAACACTGCCTATTTGTGTTCTGGATAAATACTTTTCTCTCTTTAACTTTAGTATCAGCTTTTGGTGCGGAAACAGAGCCGAAACTAAGTGGCTGAACGTAGAATTAGAAAGGGAATGAAAACTTTCGCACGGATTTTCCAAAGCGCAGAGCACTCGTCTGCCCATATACACACCATCCATGCAGAAAGATTATTCCTGGGGTATGAACGACGTCAGCGCAGTAAAAACAGTGACAGCTTCAGCGAACCACTGTAAATAGCAGATGTGCATTTGGCCTGTCAGTTGTGAAAAGGCATTGCTGATTAAAGTCCGAATAAAATTATTTCTAGTTGACGTCGGTCACTTGCCGCCACACTGTTGCCACAACCGCTGTCAGTAGTCCAGGCAAATTAGGAAAATGGGGGAAATTTGATGTTTTGAAATTTTTGGGAAAACACTCTTGGGGGCATGAAAAAGTAAAAAACAGAAAGTTCCCTCCCCTATCGGGAGAGATTCTTCCTCTCCGGCCATTAATGTAATTTATTTTCCTTTTTCCAAACTTTATGAAAAACGGTTCATTTAAAGAAGTTATCTACACTCCTGGAAATTGAAATAAGAACACCGTGAATTCATTGTCCCAGGAAGGGGAAACTTTATTGACACACTCCTGGGGTCAGATACATCACATGATCACACTGACAGAACCACAGGCACATAGACACAGACAACAGAGCATGCACAATGTCGGCACTAGTACAGTGTACATCCACCTTTCGCAGCAATGCAGGTTGCTATTCTCCCATGGAGACGATCGTAGAGATGCTGGATGTAGTCCTGTGGAACGGCTTGCCATGCCATTTCCACCTGGCGCCTCAGTTGGAACAGCGTTCGTGCTGGACGTGCAGACCGCGTGAGACGACGCTTCATCTAGTCCCAAACATGCTCAATGGGGGACAGATACGGAGATCTTGCTGGCCAGGGTAGTTGACTTACACCTTCTAGAGCACGTTGGGTGGCACGGGATACATGCGGACGTGCATTGTCCGGTTGGAACAGGAAGTTCACTTGCCGGTCTAGGAATGGTAGAACGATGGGTTCGATGACGGTTTGGATGTACCGTGCACTATTCAGTGTCCCCTCGACGATCACCAGTGGTGTACGGCCAGTGTAGGAGATCGCTCCCCACACCATGATGCCGGGTGTTAGCCCTGTGTGCCTCGGTCGTATGCAGTCCTGATTGTGGCGCTCACCTGCACGGCGCCAAACACGCATACGACCATCATTGGCACCAAGGCAGAAGAGACTCTCATCGCTGAAGACGACACGTCTCCATTCGTCCCTCCATTCACGCCTGTCGCGACACCACTGGAGGTGGGCTGCACGATGTTGGGGCGTGAGCGGAAGACGGCCTAACGGTGTGCGGGACCGTAGCCCAGCTTCATGGAGACGGTTGCGAATGGTCCTCGCCGATACCCCAGGAGCAACAGTGTCCCTAATTTGCTGGGAAGTGGCGGTGCGGTCCCCTACGGCACTGCGTAGGATCCTACGGTCTTGGCGTGCATCCGTGCGTCGCTGCGGTCCGGTCCCAGGTCGACGGGCACGTGCACCTTCCGCCGACCACTGGCGACAACATCGATGTACTGTGGAGACCTCACGCCCCACGTGTTGAGCCCGGCCTCCCGCATGCCCACTATACGCCCTCGCTCAAAGTCCGTCAACTGCACATACGGTTCACGTCCACGCTGTCGCGGCATGCTACCAGTGTTAAAGACTGCGATGGAGCTCCGTATGCCACGGCAAACTGGCTGACACTGACGGCGGCGGTGCACAAATGCTGCGCAGCTAGCGCCATTCGACGGCCAACACCGCGGTTCCTGGTGTGTCCGCTGTGCCGTGCGTGTGATCATTGCTTGTACAGCCCTCTCGCAGTGTCCGGAAAAAATATGGTGGGTCTGACACACGGGTGTCAATGCGTTATTTTTTCCATTTCCAGGAGTGTATATGACAGAAAATATTTCTGGTGAAATTCTACTCGGGGGGTCAAATGCTGCATGTTCAAGCAAGGTAACTGGTTTATGAGTGCTAAAATTTGTAGCTAAAAAGTGAAATTTCTCATAAAACAGGCTTTTGTTTATATAGAACAATTTTTTTTATACTCTTACTTTAGGTTTATGCAACTTCAATTACTAGGATGTAGCAGTAGCAGTATTCTCTCTAGAGCAGGTGGTCGTTTCATATGAATCAGGATATTTCTGGGAACCAAGTTTTTCCCCAGCCATAGCTGGATTTGTAGGTAAACTCGGTAATAGTGGAGGTGTCCTGCATCAGCATTGGATGGCGAACGAGGGAATATGGCAGCATTGTTTGCCTGATACACGAGTACATTAAAACATTTAAATTGAATGGCATTTATGTTATCGTCAGGATACACTACTGTTTTTGTGTAGAGAGAGTGTATAAATTTCTCTCCTGCTTTTGCAATGGCATAAGCAGAGCAGGCAGGATTGTTGAATATCTGTGAAATATTATGGAGTTGGGGATACCGGTAAATAGTTTGAAAGCTTGCAGCTTACCTTTCCCAAACAAGGCTGAAGTGCTGTCGCAATCACTTACTGCATAAATAAACAGCACTGAATTCTTGCATTCATGAGCAAGTGAAAAGTTACGTGTATCTTTAGAACTCTAGCACCTCGTTCTGATGCTACCTTTACCTACCTTCATCAGGATTGTCTGTGTCGATTGGAGCAAGAGTGATAACTAGCACAGGAACATCTACTTCTTGACCAACTACAATCACTTGCTGGTAAAATTGAGGCATATGTTGCTTTTGCAACAAATGCAACATCTACATCTTCACCCACAAACCTGGTTTCAATACCAAAACTGTCTAGCTTTTGCACAAGCTGTGTAATAAACATTTCCTTGAAACTTCTTGGCAGATTAAAACTGTGTGCCGGAACCGAGACTCGAACTAGGGACCTTTGCCTTTCGCGGGCAAGTGCTCTAGCATCTGAGATACCCAAGCACGACTCACGCCCAGTCCTCACAGCTTTACTTCTGCCAGTACCTCGTCTCCTACCTTCCAAACTTAACAGAAGCTCTCCTGCGAACCTTGCTCATTCTGGAAACATTTCCTTATTGCTGAGGTTACTAAGAACGACAGACTGTGATTCAACGCATAACGTTTCGTCATTAAAGAAAATCTCTCGTGAGGTCCGCTTCATCGTTCGCTTTTGGCGTGCAGTAGTTTTTATGTTCAGAGAGATTTTCGAATATTCTTCAGGTTCCAATCTCGGACCACACGACGTGGTGGATAAGAAACATTCTATCCATAAGAAAGAACTTCGATTCATTATTGCCAATATTCCTTTCAGGTACTTAATTGAAAAGACTGTACAGCGACGACTTCTTTGTTTTCCGCATCAATCCACTGCTGTCAAACAGAGATACTGGTACATTCGATAATTCGTACGTGAAGCAAATCCTTTAAATCAGAGGAATGAAACGTGCACAGTATCTACTTTTTTTCCAAGCCTAATAGTTCACATGCATACAGAGAACCGAATTTTGGCGAGACAGTAATTACTGTTCGAAGAGCTTCTTCACCAACAGACATAGCTTTGTAGCAATTTACTTTCTGAGAAGCTACTAATCCAGATCCTAATGAATACAATTGCCCCTGTCCGCAGCTCGTGGTCGTGCGGTAGCGTTCTCGCTTCCCGCGTCCGGGTTCCCGGGTTCGATTCCCGACGGGGTCAGGGATTATCTCTGCCTCGCGATGACTGGGTGTTGTGTGATGTCCTTAGGTTAGTTAGGTTTAAGTAGTTCTAAGTTCTAGGGGACTGATGACCATAGATGTTAAGTCCCATAGTGCTCAGAGCCATTTGAACCATTTTTGAACAATTGCCCCTTATACACAAATGGTGTGTATAGTTGCAACGATACCTGGAATGTTCTGCGAATTTTCTCGTCAATTTCTATCCTCCCACTCCTCAGTTCAACATGTTGATCATTCGAAACTGAATTTAAATTACAGAACTGTTCCATAGCTTCACATATTTGATGGGCTATTGGTACACGGCAAATCCATCGGTTCAACACACTATCGGTAAAATCTCTTCCGTGTCAAACACCTCCAATACTCTTCAGGTTCTTCATAAGATTGGTTGGTTGGTTGCTTTGTGGGATTAAAGGGACCAGACTGCGATGGTCATCGGTCCCTTTTTCCAAAAAATTAAAACCGCCCAAAGAGAATAAAAACGAACAGCACAAAAGACGTCAGACGACACGGGACAAGAAAGACTCCGACAGAGATCAGACAAAACAAATAAAAACACACGGAGAGTGACGGTGGTTGGCCGACCATAGAGAAAAAATGAGGAAAAGCCAACCACCAAGAACACATTAAAAACTCAGTTTAAAATCAGAGGCTAAAAGCCAGAATCAACACTAAAAAACATAAACACTCAGATTACACGAAAAAACCCCCTGCCCGACTAAAACGCAAAACTAAGTCCACCATGGTAGAGTCGTCTAGTAAAAGGGCAGGGAGCGTATCAGGCAGCGCAAATGTCTGCCTGAGCACAGTTAAAAGCGGACAAGTTAATAAAATGTGCACCACCGTCAAAACCGCCCCACAGCGACAGAGAGGCGGATCCTCACGACGCAATAAATAACTGAGAGTCATTCGGGTGTGGCCAATGCGGAGCCGACAAAGAACAACCGAATCTCTGCGAGTGGCTCGCATGGATGACTGCCACACACGCGTCGTCGCCTTGAGAGAACGGAGTTAGTTTGGTGTGGGCAGATTGCGCCATTCAGTGTCCCAAAGCGAGAGTACTTCGCGGCGGAAGACCGCCCGCAAATCAGTCTCCGGGAGGCCAATGTCCAGGGTGGGTTCACTGGTGGCCTGTTTGGCCAGGCGGTCAACAAGTTCATTGCCCGGGATACCGACATGACCGGGGGTCCACACAAAGACCACAGAGCGGCCGCAACGGGCAAGAGAATACAGCGACTCGTGGATAGCCATCACCAGACGAGAACGAGGGAAACAATGGTCGAGAGCTCGTAAACCGCTCAGGGAATCGCTACAGATGACGAAGGACTCACCTGAGTAGAAGCGGATATACTCTAAGGCACGAAAGATGGCGACCAGCTCAGCAGTAAAAACGCCGCAGCCAGCTGGCAATGAATGTTATTCATAGTGGTCCCCTAGAGTCAGAACATAACCGACACGACCAGCAACCATCGAGCCGTCAGTGTAAACAACGCCAGAGCCCTGATACGTGGCCAGGATGGAATAAAAGCGGCATCGGAAGGCCTCCGGAGGGACTGAGTCCTTCGGGCTCTGTGCCAATTCGAGCCGAAGGCAAGGGCGAGGCACACACCACGGGGGTGTGCGCAGAGGTGCCATGAAAGGAGGTGGAACAGGGAAAAACCCAAGCCCAGAGAGGAGCTCTTTGACGCGTACGGCAATCGGATAACCCGACCGGGGCCGACGTTCTGGCAGATGGACGACTGACTGCGGGAACAGGACACGGTAATCTGGATGCCCGGGCAAGCTAAAAACATGGGCAGCATAAGCAGCCAGTAATTGTTGGCGTCGTAACCGCAGTGGAGGGACACCTGCCTCCACTAGTATGCTGTCCACAGGGCTGGTGCGGAAAGCACCAGTGGCAAGGCGTATCCCGCTGTGGAGAATTGAGTCCAGCACCCGCAACGCAGATGGGGATGCTGAGCCATAAGCCAGGCTCCCATAATCCAGACGGGACTGGATTAACGCCTGGTAGAGCCGTAACAGGGTAGATCGGTCGGCGCCCCAGCGGGTGTGGCTCAAGCATCTCAGAGCGTTTAGATGCCGCCAACACGCCTGTTTAAGCTGCCGGATATGAGGCAGCCAAGTAAACCGGGCATCGAAAACCACCCCCAAAAACCTGTGTGATTCCACCACTGAAAGAAGTTCGCCAGCAAGATAAAGTCGCGGCTCCGGGTGGACAGTACGTCGCCGGCAGAAATGCATAACGCAGGTCTTGGCTGCCGAAAACTGGAACCCATGAGCTACAGCCCAAGACTGCGCCTTGCGGATAGCGCCCTGTAGCTGACGTTCAACAGCTGCAATGCCAGTAGAGCTGTAGTAAAGGCAGAAGTCGTCAGCATACAGGGAAGCGGTGACAGAATTTCCCACGGCCGCAGCGAGCCCGTTAATCGCTATTAAAAACAGGCAGACACTTAAAACAGAACCCTATGGCACACCCGTCTCCTGGACGTGGGAGGAACTATATGAAGCCGCGACTTGCACGCGGAAGGTATGATACGACAGAAAATTTCTGATAAAGATCGGCATAGGGCCCCGAAGACCCCATCCATGAAGCGTAGAAAGGATGTGATGACGCCATGTCGTATCGTACGCCTTCCGCATGTCGAAAAAGACAGCGACCAGGTGCTGGCGGCGGGCAAAGGCAGTACGGATGGCCGATTCCAGGCTCACCAGATTGTCGGTGGCGGAGCGGCCTTTACGGAACCCACCCTGAGACGGAGCCAGAAGGCCCCGAGACTCCAGTACCCAATTCAAGCGCCGGCTCACCATCCGTTCAAGCAACTTGCAAAGAACGTTGGTGAAGCTAATGGGACGGTAGCTGTCCACCTCCAGAGGCTCTTTCCAGGTTTCAAAACGGGGATGACAACGCTTTCCCGCCATTGCGACGGAAACTCCCCCTCGACCCAAAGACGGTTGTAAAGATCGAGGAGGCGCCGCTGGCAGTCCACTGAAAGGTGTTTCAGCATCTGACAGTGGATGCCATCTGGCCCAGGAGCGGTATCAGGGCAAGCAGCTAGGGCACTGCGAAATTCCCACTCACTGAATGGAGCATTGTAAGATTCTGAGTGGTGGGTGCGAAACGAAAGGCTCCGACGTTCCATCCGCTCTTTAATGGAGCGGAAGGCCTCGGGGTAATTCGCAGAAGCGGAACTCATAGCAAAATGCTCTGCTAAGCGGTTTTCAATGACGTCGGAGTCAGTACAAACTGCTCCATTCAGTGAGAGCGCAGGGACGCTGGCAGGGGTCCGATAGACGTAGACGCGTCGAATCTTGGCCCAGACCTGCGATGGAATGACATGGAGGCCAATGGTGAACACATACCGCTCCCAGCACTCCTGCTTGCTTTGGCGGATAAGGCGGCGGGCCCGCGCACGCAGCCGTTTGAAGGTGATGAGGTGTTCAATGCAGGGATGTCGCTTGTGACGCTGTAGCGCCCGCCGGCGATCTTTAATCGCTGCAGCGATCTCAGGCGACCACCAATGCACAGTCCGCCGCCGAGGGGACCCAGAGGAACGGGGAATGGCAGATTCGGCGGCAGTAACGATGCTGGTGGTGACCGATTGAACCACCGCATCAATGTCACCATGAGAGAGAGGCTCAATAGCGGCAGTGGAGGAGAACAAGTCCCAGTCAGCCTTATTCATAGCCCATCTGCTAGGGCGCCCAGAAGAGTGACGCTGTGGTAGTGACAGAAAGATCGGAAAGTGGTCACTACCACACAGGTCGTCATGCACACTCCATTGGACAGACGGTAAGAGGCTAGGGCTACAGATTGAAAGGTCAATGGCGGAGTATGTGCCATGCGCCACGCTGAAGTGTGAAGGCACCATCATTTAAAAGCGAGAGATCGAGCTGCGACAATAAATGCTCAACGGTGGCGCCTCGACCTGTTGCCACTGACCCACCCCACAGAGGGTTATGGGCGTTGAAGTCGCCCAATAGCAAGAAAGGCGGCGGCAATTGGGCTATCAGTGCAGCCAGGACATGCTGCGAGACATCACCATCCGGTGGAAGGTAAAGACTGCAGACGGTAACAGCCTGTGGCGTCCATACCCGAACAGCGACATCCTCTAAAGGTGTTTGGAGAGGGACTGACTCGCTATGCAGAGTGTGAAGGACATAGAGGCAGACACCACCAGACACCCTTTCATATGCTGCCCGGTTCTTATAATACCCCGATAGCCACGGAGGGCGGGGGTTCGCATTGCTGGAAACCAAGTTTCCTGGAGAGCAATACAGAAGAAAGGGTGAAGGCTGATAAGTTGGCGGAGCTCAGCTAGATGGTGGAAGAAACCGCTGCAGTTCCACTAGAGGATGGTATTGTCCATGGCGGAGAAAGGCGTGACGGGACTGGGAAGGCAGATTACGCCGCTGGGTCACCTGCTCCCTCCGATGGAGCACCCGTGCAAGTGCTATCCATTGCGTCTGAGGGACCGGCGAGAGCGAGGTCCTCAGCGGACGCAAGGATCTCCACCTCATCGTCAGATGCAGAGCTTTTAGGTAGCGGTGGAGTAGGTGCCACCGCAGGTGTCTTGGTCTTACAGGTCTTCAAAGTCGTTTTCTCTCGCTGTTCCTTTGGTTGCCGTTGTTGAGAGGGCTTATTGGAGTCAGTCTCCGGGACCGAAGAGGATCGCGAAGCCCGTCGACCAGCGACCTGTGGCTTCTTCAGCCACTGGTTGGCGTCTGCTGTACCGCTGGTAGGAACCTGGGAAGGGAGTGACCCAAGAGATCCCTTCCGAGCGAGAGAAGCCGAAGAAGACTTACGCTTCTCCGGCTTAGAAGTGGGGACTGGTGTCCCCAGTGGTTTAGTGGGTGCTGCTCCCGAGGTAGATTGTGTGGGAGCAACAGCGAGAGAAGGGGCCCCCATCGTCAAGGGGGCAGGTGAGGTCCTCTGACTCTGAGAGCTGACTGTATGTCTTGCAGCTGAAGGAGCTGGAGCAGGAGTGACAGTGGAGGCATAAGATGGCATCATGCGCACGGGATGTAGCCGTTCAAACTTCCGCTTAGCCTCAGTGTAAGTCAGTCGGTCCAGGATTTTATATTCCATGATTTTGCGTTCTTTCTGTAAGATACTGCAGTCCGGCGAGCAAGGGGAATGAGGCTCTCCACAGTTGACACAGACGGGAGGCGGAGCACATGGAGTATCGGGATGAGATAGGCGTCCACAATCTCGACATGTGAGGCTAGAAGTACAGCGAGAGGACATGTGACCGAACTTCCAGCACTTAAAGCACCGCATCGGGGGAGGGATATAGGGTTTGACGTCACATCGGTAGACCATCCCCTTGACCTTATCTGGTAATGTATCTCCTTCGAAGGCCAAGATGAAGGCACCGGTAGCTACCCGATTGTCCCTCGGACCCCGATGAACGCGCCGGACGAAATGTACACCTCGGCGCTCTAAATTGGCGCGCAGCTCGTCATCAGACTGCAAAAGTAGGTCCCGATGGAAAATAATACCCTGGACCATATTAAAACTCTTATGTGGGGTGATGGTCACGTTAACATCCCCCAACTTGTCACAAGCAAGTAACCTGCGTGACTGGGCAGAGGATGCCGTTTTTATCAAAACTGACCCAGAGCGCATTTTGGACAAGCCCTCCACCTCCCCAAACTTGTCCTCTAAATGCTCTACAAAGAACTGAGGCTTCACGGATAGAAACGAGTCACCATCAGCTCTGGTACAGACGAGATACCTGGGCGAATACACGTCACTGTCATTCATTGCCTTTCGTTCCTCCCATGGTATGGCCAGGGATGGGAACGATTTGGGGTAATAAACGTTAGCTTTAAAATGAGCCCTCGAACGCTTAGAGACTGCTGGCGGCTGGCCGCCAGCGAGAGATGATGTACCACGCTTCATTGCGGGTCATCCGCCCTGATGCCACCTACTCCGACCAAGGGCCCTCCCCACGGGCGCCACCCAGCCGCAGCAATAGCCACCTGGCAAGATGGCCATTGCCGGGAGTCCTGATGCCCCAGGGAGATTGGCATCTACTCCTTGGCATACGTGGGGAGTTAACGGCGCAGGCATCAGTAGAGCGATCCCTGTGTTGTCAGGGGGCTACAACCAAGAGGGTAAATGGCGGCCCCACCACAACGGACTGGCTACCGTGCTGGATGTTAGGTGACATGTGGTCCATGGTCGCCGTCAGTGCAGAAAGTGGCCCTGCACATTGCTTGGCAGAAAGGGCACGCAGGAGCGTATCCATGCCCAAGTGATGTAGAGCGGGCAGGACTGCAACGCAACGACGAATAAGCTGGCGAAAGTTCTCAACGCAAGATGGACACAATGCACCAAGTAAGGCGCCCTTCCCCAATCGGCTCGCTCTTCGGAAAAAATTTTGAGATATGGAGGTCAAACCCGACAGGGGACCATCACATAAGGCCGAAACGGTTGAGACTCCTTTTAGTCGCCTCTTACGACAGGCAGGAATACCGCGGGCCTATTCTAACCCCCGAACCCGCAGGAGGGTTCTTCATAAGAGTTTGTTCTATAGTCATGTCGGTCCATAGTCCACACTAATACTTATTAGAGCGTCGAACCGTGAAGAAGCTGTCCTTGATGAATTTATAGAACTCCGCCGGTTTCATGGTAACTTTCGGGTTTACCATGTCCTGGCGGTACAACTGACACGCCTTAGCGTAAGTAAAGCGTCTAGTTGCATGGAATATTGGGAGCATAGCTACGTTTTCAGAACGTAGAAGCCCTAAATGAAGCCACAGTGCTATGTGAAGAGCAGAAACCCAAACTCCAGACAATTTCAACAATGTTTTTTGATTCCACTTCACGAAATGAGTACACCGCAAGAACAAGCTGCAATGGGGAGATAAATGAACGAGGCTTTGTAGCTGACACAATCGCACTGAATATTGCTGTGCATTTTTTTTAAAAGGGGACTGTTCACTACGTTTTGACAAAACCACACCATTCACAAATTCGTGTGAAGTATCTGGAACCATAACTTCAGCTTTCTCTGTCAAGTCATTGACATCTGGGTAATCGGCAACACTGTGAGGAGTCATTCTTGTATCTTCACGGATGATAGCTCATGCTGCTTCTAATATTCTCTTTCTCTCATCTTTTTCATTAACTGTTCGTTCATTGTACCACTGATTCAAAAAGTTTGTGGGCATTGCCGCGAAAACATACAGCTAGGGGATTTTTTTGGCATTGTGGCAAACAAGACCTCATCACTGAAGCGGTTTATTTGTCGGAGTTTTTATAGTCATTGTCTCTCGGTGCGGGAGACCTTCATTATCTTTCTGCAACAAATCGAGCAGTGAAAATTGACATTCCTCTGAACTATCTATAAATCTGCATAATTCTTGAAAAGTGCCATGAAAGTTGGTATCTTGAGGGCGGCCTATTTTCCGAACAGAGGAGGGGTTCGACACTAATTTATTATAGTAATCTTGATGATAACGGGCTTCTGCAGCTTCTAAACACAAAACACTGTTGATCCGTTCGACAACCTTTCTACCAAAATCATTGCGTTTCTCTGCTCTCTCAAGCAGAGTATGTTTCAAAGAGCGAACTTCAAACACTCCACGGCGTTTGTGGACTGGTTTTTTTGTTTCCGTCTCTATGTCATACTTTTCATGAAACAGTCTTTATTGAATCTGAATGGATAAGAGGAAGAGGATCTCAAACTTTTATCATCCGCTTGTGCAACATTCTGACTAATTAGTTTCCTTATATTACGTTCCTTAATATATTCACGTCTACGTATCTTATGCACTTCAATCAGTCCACCATTCTGTAGAAGATTATGAGCCCCATACTTCCATTCATTGCTGACGCGTATCAGAGTTTCCAAGTCCTTCGTCACTATTGATGTCTCTTCTTCCGAAACAGATTTACCACAAATAAAACAGATAGTAGGGTGCAGCATTATTGTTTCCTCAGTCCAGACAAAAGCAAAGAGACTAATAAGAAGCACTTCATAACACCACAAACTGATGAATACTGTCACAAAAACAGAACACACTGGCACTACTCTGGCAGATCACAACATTATCTCAACTGAACTGGACACTGGGTAGGGCGGAACGGCAGCGACAACAGTGGTAGGGGAGCGCTGAATGAATGGGAAGTGGAACTTTACGTTTTCTTTGGTGGCACGTACTTCTGATTTCAACAATACTGATCGCAAAAGAAATATTATCACGTAGAATATATAGACAACGAAATATTTCGTTTCAATACGTCGCTCAGCAACAAAAACTGCAAACTATTGCGTTAACAAAATTCTATTCCAATTCTTATACCTCAAATACCGATCTTTTTCGTGAACAATTTTGCGAGTAATATATTTGCTAGTAGGAGCTCTGTTTGACAAATGAGCCTTCTTGCGTATAAATTTAAAATCTGGCACAAACCGACTTTTGGAGGGGATAAAAGGGGGAGGCCGCCCCCCCCCCTCCCCGGAAGGGAAACTTTCCTGTTTCTTATTACTATACCCCATACGAGGATTTTCTCGAAGTTTCAAAACTTCATATATAAAATTTTTCCCCCATTTGCCGATTTTCTTACTAATTTGCCTGGGGTACAGCTATCGTTCTGTTATATGCGCCACACAAACATGGTGTGTTACTTCACAAATGCTGTTAATGTGTAACGCGAAGCAATGATGGAAGAGGCTACCGCGAGGTATTACGGAAATGGGAGATGCTCTATCGACAGCTGATTTTAAGCGACCAATAACTCAACTGCGGCAGACGAAGGGCTTTGTGTTCTAAAGTAACCACAACTTCATGATGTGCTATGATGCAAGAAAACCGCGGTCAACGATTTGCGGCAGAACTAAAATCACGATCGCTTTGTTCACGCTAACCTTTACGAGCAAACTCATAACAGAAACAAACTGTAGAATGTTTGTTTGCACAGCCCTATCTCCCGCAGCAAAATTTCAGTTTTAGCAGTAAAAACACACAGTAATTTATCGTTGTCACTATCCTCATACTGGCTATAAGGGATGCCACGATACCAACCGGTGAGCAGCCCTGGTTGGCATTTGGTTGCAGGTTAGAGGCGACACATGCAGATTAAAAAGAGGTCAATATGATGGAAATGACGCGGCAAAGAATTAAAATTAAATTTGTACCAATTACCTGAATGAAGATTTAATTTGATTTGATTGAAAAATCGCTGTATCTGACGAGACTACACTCTTCGACCTCCTACGCGCCAGATCTGCTAAGCTAATCACTACGCTATGTTATGTTATTAACCTGCAAAAGGCTATTGTACTCCGATTAATTGCAGCCTTCAAAAATGCGGCTTCACGCAATGACGTACGAAGCTTATCTAATGTAAGCCTATCTTATAATAATTATGTACTCGTAAATGACGCTCAATCTCTTCTTGTGTGGAAGGATCAAGTAGTGTTTGGTTAGTGCTATGTATGAAACGTGTATTTCGTGTGAGAGTGCGTGCGCGCGCTTGTGGACCAGAGCCAGGATTCGGGATCTAACCACATGAGGAAAGAAAGCCGGACAAGGAATCGTAAGCGAACTAATTGTTATGGCAGTTTGGCAATGGCAAACGGTTCGAGAGTGACGTTGAGTGCTCTGAATGGAGGAAACCAGATACAACGCATGAAGTGTCAACTGTCAAGTAATTTGAATTGGACTGCAGTTGACGTGCGACCGTACTACGTCAGCGTCGTCGAGTCTCGAATCGCAGTGCAGCAACGTGTAGATATATATAAAGTGTTCAAGACATTCTCCAGAATGTTTTAAAAAACGAAGAAGTGTGTGCAGAGTTTGTCTCGCACATTTTTACTCCCGAACAAAACGACGACGCATGTATGCCTGTCGCGGGTTTACTGAAATGCAAAACGCGGCCAATTATTTTCTGGAAAAAAATCATCTCGGGTGACGAGGCTGAGTTATCAATACGAACCTACCGCTAAAAATAATTGTCGAAATTCACATAAAGGGCCAACGTTTTGATGACATAACCGACATTCAAGCTAATGTGACGCGCGAGTTAACAACATCCCAAAGGAGGACATTAATGAGTTTCACAACTGTGCGTTGTGTATAGCTCTTCTGCCTGAATGGCAAGTTGTGGAACTCGAGTTATGGATTTTTCGTAACTGTAGAGTTTGTATCGAGTATTCACCATAGCTACTTCACCAAATCCAGTAACTGACATCGGTTACTCTATACATTGTAAGCCATATTGCCTCTTCACCCGTTCGCTCCTCAAGCAGTGTTGACGAAATACACTCATGAACATTGAAACGGTCGAATCCGAGTGTACGAACAGTTACGACGGCTGCTGAAAGGAATGTGCCATGTAAGGGCAAAAGCGCGTGTCCGTTATGAGTGGCGCAGCGGCTGATGTCAGGTTCCTTGAACCTGCGCAGGGAAGTCCGCGGCGCACCGGACGAGGCGTGCCGCTGCCGGCTGCGGCCGCATGCCTCGCACCTCACAGCACAGCACAGCACGGCACAGCACCGCAGGCGCCACCGGCAGCGTGGGTGTTCCGGCAGGAAGCGCGGCGCGTTCGCCCACTGAGCTGTGTCGCCTCAAGGATGTCATCGTCTGACGGCGCGCACCACCACCGCTGAATCACTCCAGCTGATTCAAACACTACTACAAACAACACTGTCACATACTCGCGCTTCCTCCTATCTCTGCTGATATCCTGTTCAGGAGTATGTTAGGCAATGTCGACCTATCCTTGTTTCTCTGGAGAGAGAGGGAGGAAAAAAAAAAAGGTTCTTCCATTACACAGCGTCAGAACTATCACTGACAGGCTTATCCAGAAGTTACCAGTTTCTTACACAGAATAGGCATTACAGGTTCGACTACTTACGAAGTCACCATCAGATAATATGAAAACGTTACGCAATAAATAAAGTACAATAGTAATACGTTGCCAAGTTACTTCGTAACCTACTAAAAACATCTCGTAACGAGTTGCTAAGGAATGCAAAGAAGTAGCGATATTTTCGCATTACCGGAGGCTGAATGATACACTGACGAGCCAAAACGTTAGGACCACATTTAATATTTTGCTGGTCCACCTGTTGATCAGCAGCTGTACGTGGTAAGGGTTCACTTCATCCTTGCTATGTTACCAGAGATATGTGTCGCCAGATGTCCACGCACGTGTCACGCTGTTTCCCTAAATACGGTATGGTAGTTTGTGGACGCCCCATAGCGTCTCAGATGTGTTGTATCGGTTTTCAGCTTATGCAAATTTGGTGGCCAACAGATCAGCTTCTCAAATATTTTCAGCCCGTTTCTGACTAAGTGATGCTGAAAGTTATCCTGCTGGAAAACGCCATCGTCGTCGGGGAAGATATCAAGCATGAATGGATGCATGTGGTCCGCAAGAATGTTCAGGTAGCCCGTAACTGTCATGGTGTCTCCAATTGCCAGCACGGTTCCCTACGAAAGTCCATTTAAATGTCCTCCATACCACAATGTTGTCACAACAGACTTCAGTCTTTGGCACAGTGTACGTTTCTAGTAACCGTCTGCGTGGATGACATCTTTTGAACACTTCCACTGACGTGGGCTAACAAGGAAAGTGATTGACTCATCTGACCAGTTGACACTTTTCTATTCAACCTCCACAGTCAAATCTCTATGATGGCGTGCCTACTGCAATCGCAACTGACTGTCATTGGGTCAACATGGTAACCCGCAGAGGTCTGCTGCGGAGCCCCATGTTCAACAATGTTAGCGGAACGAAAAACTTGTGGCTGCACCAGCGGTGTACTAAGTCGTCAGATCTGCCACAGACCACCGCCCATCATGCTTCGCAAAGCGAATAAGCTCCCAAACCTAGTTACTTGATGTGGCGTAGCAGTCCAACACTGTTGCCTATTCGGGGTTTCACGGTCTTTCAATTATTTTCAGCATAGTAAGCGAACAGCTTTGCTCTTTCCGAGATGCCCGTTGTCACCGGCAGGGCCATTAAAGAAAGGAAACGTGTCCTGTCGCGCTGGACGTTTTAAATCTGTAGCGTGCATGCTGAAAGCCACAGATGCTACCAAGTTATATATGACGCAGTACTGACGTAGTGGGCCAGCATCAGTATCTAAATACTGTTCTGAGACGATTTTCTTGATTTACACTATAAACATTATTATATAAAATCTACGAAGTGAGGCAAATGGCGATGGGATACAGGAGTGCAGGCAAAGAAATTCGTTATGTAAGTACGTATGAATCACGAAAGAAGTAAGCTATCCGTTTTAAGAAGCTGCTAGTGCGGCGTTTTTGTGACTGTTATAAAAACTGAAATTGAGAATGAAGTATTTTGTAAAATCCCGAACTTTATTGTACGGATAAAACACTGCTATTAATCAGGCTGTTACTAGTAACGTCCAAAATCTCGGAAATGCTATGGAAATAATCGCTCCACATGAACTCGATCTAATTTACAGGGGTTACGTGCGCCTCTAGAAATTTGCCAATATTCATAGCTTAGATCAAATAAACTTTAGATATTAAAACTAAAGCTTAGAATCCACTGTCCACTTGTGTCGAATGAACATCGATTGGAGCGTTGTGCTTGGAACACCAGCTCCTTCCCTATCTTCCTCCTCCCACCAACTCCTACCAAAAATATGCACAATGTCATTACATTATCTGAAAACATCACGCGCTCTACCTAAGTCTACCGATCAGTGAGTTGTCTGATTTTCAAGATACTCGGAGACAAATTAACCACATGGAAGACGAAAATAAAGATTTGTTGAAATTAAGCCAACAATGCCGATGACATGAACAGAAAATTCCAGATTTAAATAAATCGGAAAGTAAGCTAGTACAGAAAGCAATGTTTGAACATTATCACTGCTTATATTTTTGGTCACACCAGTGCCAATGGCTGAACAGAACGTTAGCTTCGTTGGGCTACATTCTGTTTCTGAAGAGAATATGGATACGGTGGACGATCAAGAAGTTCAACTACGTTCATAGACGCATCATCTGGGTTTGTCCTGTTGAAAAGAGATCTGCTTAACATTGCGTAAGACGTTCACTGTCCTTTATTCATACAAACTGTTTGCCGTACATCCAACCTACTGAATGGGTACACGGTACCGAAGATGATCGAATAAATATTGAAGATATGTGCGTTTACACCCAAATGACAAAGATATCTTATTTCAAGGAAAGACGGCATATCCAAAACACAAACAACACACTATTATTTACTTTGGGCCCATTATTTACACTACCGGGCACAAAACCTAGTAACGATGGAGTACACTTATCCATCAAATTCCACAGATCGCCTATTACGCTATCAACACGCTATTCCACTGACAGCACTCGCTGTTTGCGTGTATCTGTCCTAGGCACGATTACTCGTAATGGACATAACCGCCTGTAAATCATCTTGTCGCAGCAATAAAAATTTCAAATAAAGAGTGATAGTGTGTGTTAAGACAGTCGTGCACACGCTCTTCATATGAACTGTTTCCAAGAACTGACATCCGTTAGTTGATGTATACTGCACTGCCAGAAAAATCTTACTTCAGAAAGATATGCCTAAGGTCTTAGACCAAACTGAGCACTGAGGTACACGTTAGAGCGCAAAACTTTCACAGGAAATCTGTTGTCTTGGTTCGCCCAACAATGATGATGATCTGCCACCACTTACGATATTCTGCAAAAGGTACAGGGATCTATGGAGGGTCTGACGTCAATAAGAAGTGTGTGTCTGCTGGAGTGCAACATTTTTTCAGGCATTATTGGCGGCGGAAGTGTCAGATCCTACTGTAATCCTTTCGAAAATTTGAGTTCGTTAGTTAGCCAATAATGAAAGTGTGTGTGATTATAATGAGGAGACGCAGCTATTACTTACGATGTTGGAGAGTCACAACCTAAAATATGTGGAGCAACATTTTTCCTGCTCTCATACATGGTCCATTCTAACAATCACTCTCAACTGGTAAAATCTGAGACTCGTCACACATGGCTGCGATGATAACGTGGTGGAGCTCGCAGAGCCACATTATCTGGGACGCATTTCAAACAGTACGTTAAACGGAATTACTAAAGTCTCATAAAACCTTTATCTGAAAATTTTCCGAATCGTGATGTTAGTATGAATCTCCCGTGCAATCTTCTGCCGTAGAACAATGGGACAAAGTTCGAGCGAATGTATCGCGCCCTTAAAAAACACTGTGTGGTCTACAGTACCAGAGGACTTCATCAGATGAACAGTTGATGCATTCAGGTTTCAACAACTAGCGAATATTCAACTATTTGCTATAACATACTTATACTACCTACCTATGAACTTCACTAGTACTAAATTTGTTCAGAAGTTGAAAAGCCGAGGGAGTCCTAATGACAGCAAGAAACAGTAGAATAGAGGATAGGTACCTTTGTATTAATCAGTGCCAAAGTTTATCGTCGTCGGACATTGCTTTTTAAGATATTAAACCACATCCTTGAGTACATTTCTGTATCACCGTATGAGTGATTGTAGTGTCATACAGCAACAGGAATTGACATATCGAAAAATTAGTTAATTGGTATATTCCCAGGGAACCATACCCAGAAAATTCAATGTAACGTAAATGCAGTGTATTCAGCCAACAGATTTAGAAGACGGGTTGGAGAAATTATATTCAAGAGCACTACTTTCAGGGGAAAGAAAGATAAAACGCCCTCATCCTACAGTGACGAAGGGATGCGCACATTAACAAACGCAAAATTTTTACTTTCCTTAAATGGGAAAACGTATTTCACGGTAGAAAAAAACCGCTCTTTTTCGCTGTACTGGAAATTTATAGCGTTCCTGAATTGGGTGAACCCGAAGATTATTTCAATGACTTTTGCATGAATCACAAAAACCACGGCAACATTTTATTGAAGCTTGTCTCTCAATGTGTGAGGAATATGGCACACTGGGAATATGGTACACTGTATTCTCGGAAAGACAAGGTTCGAATCGCACTCTATACTCGTGCAGTGCCGGTACTTCTGTTCTAGCGACAAATTTCACTATACAACTGATGGTTGTCCATATTCGCAACTTCGAGTACAGTCTCTAGCACTTCAACGTTTCGGAAGCTTGAAGTGAGTTAGATACAAGTTGCTTTCATTAATGCACAAATACTGAATAGTTTTAGTATAACACACTGCCACACCTGTTTACATTTATGACTATGTATGCACAATGCAGCCACTGCTAAAGTGGCACCCACGATTGCTGTTTATTGGGTTCTCTCTAAATTTCTTTCTGCAGTTCAACGATTTCTGTTGACCAGCAGCGCTGTACAATACGTTAGAAAAAATTCACTGAAAGGCAATCAGAAATAAATACTTGTGTGCTACCTTCATCTTACAGATATTTTTAGCCAGCATCGCCAACCGTCAAACGTCTACAAACCTTCGTGGAGATTTCTGCATAAACTGTATTTCCTTACTTAAATTACAGGCTCCTTTACTTACGCTGCTCCTCACAGGTAGGCGACGAACTGATCGACTGAAGGTCGCAGCAGCCGGCCGAGCTTAGATTGACGATCGGCCAGGTGAAGCTAAATGTGCATTGCGTAGTCTGAGAAAACGCTGCCTAACTACCTACAATGAGTGCAATAATCGATACCAATTTCAGTTTCCAGGAATCAGTTGACTAGGGTGCACTTCATAATAAATCACTTATTGAACCACCCGCAATGCTGTCATTTCTGAAAGACCGTGTTTTTTGTTCTTTTTCTAATTTTCCTTTACGAAGTAGACTTTTTCTTCGTTTAGTACTTCAAAAGAATCTTTAAGCCTTCGGGTTACTAGTACTATTTTTAAAAATTACAAGATTTTACCAATTCAACACTTTTCCAAGTTGGATCCAGAGATGAACCTAAATTGTGTCAAGTAGAAAATTTAACGCTACAGTCTTATATTTTTGTTATAAGGTATCATCACTATTTCTACTTCATACACCCATCGTAGTGGGCACGCAAATCTCGGCAAAATACAAGCACTTCACTTTTTATTTGACATACGAATACGCTTCAATTTCCTCTACGGGCCAGCAGTTTCTCTTTCACCAAAAACTAATTCATACGAACAGCCAAATACCCTCGACACACCATACTGTTGAAGCTGCCGACTACGTGATATGGCGCTACTGTGGAACAATTGACGAGTTAATGGAAGAAAACCAGCATCAGTCGTGTTTTCTATCACTATTCCTTCTCTCCTTTCAATCAATTCGAGTGAAGTGCTTTGGTTAAGACTATAGTTTATCTCCTCCTCCTGTCAGGCGCCGGAATTAGTGATCCGCCTTTTGTGATCTTCCTGGAGGTGAGAGATAATGTCAAACAGACCGAGCATTATATGTGACTGTAGGCTTTCCCGGAGTAAACTGTTGGTGAAGGTTTCTCGGGTCTCGCGACGTTTCGGGAAGAGTCATACTACCCATCTTCTGGCGATGACTTCCCGGCACGCCGCGAGATAGCAACGCAACCACCCGGCTGGAGACCCGACAAACCTTCATCAGACAGAGCATTCATTCTTTCATTTGACACGTGCTCTGCGCTGCACTACACAACACAACATAGCAGATCGCTACCCGCACGCAATTATGTGATGTAAATGACTATTCAGATCAAAGTATGGTTTTACCATCATACTGACATACTACTTGCACCGCCTGGCGAGTAGTTCACACTTCCCTAAGGTGAGAGGCTGACACAGTAGGTGTAACTGATATTACAACGGCCATTGAGAGAATGTTATGTTTACTACTACTACATTATAAAGTGGTCTCGTCAATTTTTATGTAACAGACATACAAACAGCAGATCACTTCGATTATTCTTTCGTAGTCCTTAACAGCAACACGGTGATTCGTTAAGTCGACACCTCTGAAACGTTCGAGCGAGCAGCTCCTCCGACCCACGACTTTAACATCACGCATAAAGCCTTCAGGTTCACCATCATGGCCAGACGATTGCTATTGACTGGTTGTATCGCTACGCATAATACAACGAGGTTGATGATGACTCGTGAACGCAACGTGGTCGCTCATCTCATTTTATAGTCTGGGACATACTCTTTAGCTCGCTGCAGAACTCAACGCATGTTGATCTCTTCAGTTACCAAAACTCTCTGAAAGACTGCGCAAGATAATAGCAAAGGAAGCAGCATGATAGTCTTTGTTCGCCAATAAATACTTCGTAATCACACAGTAGCGACTAGTAAGCTACACATCGTGATATTAGAAACTATGTACTTTTTACCGATGCATGGTTTCCATCCAATTATGCTATGAATGAAGAGCATTAAAAAAATCACGAAGAAACGTAAATACTGAATTCGAGCCTACATGACAAAATGACAAAATAAAAGTGCCGAAATTTGTGATTTGGAATATATATACACATGCACACACATTTTACTAATTATTATTATTTCTTTCTTTTCTCAGACGTTATGCCTGGTCAAAAATGGAAAGTGACGCGGACCTTGATCAAGCGTGAATTCCTTTTAACTGTACGGTGTATGTTATATTGCATTTAGGAACTTTCGGGTAATTGAACATGTATCAATAATTACGGATTTCTGTAGTTGTATATATAAGTTTGGATGTAGCTGTATTGCGTTGATGTACTGGTGGATATTGTGTGGTATGACTCCTGTAGTTGATACTATAATTGGTATAATGTCAACTTTATCCTGATGCCACATGTACTTGACTCCCTCAGCCAGTTGGATGTATTTTTCAATTTTTTCTCCTGTTTTCTTTTGTATATTTGTTGTATTAGGTATAGATATTTCGATTAGTTGTGTTAATTTCTTCTTTTTATTGGTGAGTATGATATCAGGTTTGTTATGTGGCGTTGTTTTATCAGTTATAATGGTTATGTTCCAGTATAATTTGTATTCATCATTCCCCAGTACATTTTGTGGTGCATACTTGTATGTGGGAACGTGTTTTATAAGTTTATGTTATAAGGCAAGCTGTTGATGTATTATTTTTGCTACATTGTCAGGTCTTCTGTGATATTCTGTATTTGCTAGTATTGTACATCGCTTGTGATGTGATCTACTGTTTCTATTTGTTGTTTGCAAAGTCTGCATTTATCTGTTGCGGTATTGGGATCTTTAATAATATGCTTGCTATAGTATCTGGTGTTTATTGTTTGATCCTGTATTGCAATCATGAATCCTTCCTTCTTAGCCATGTGTTGGATGCGTCTTGATCGATGTGTGGCTGTGTTAGATGATACTGGTGCTTGCCATGTAGTGTTTTCTTTTTCCAATTTACTTTCTTCGTATCTGTTGATGTCGTGTGATCTAAAGGGTTGTAGAAGTGGTTATGAAATTGCAATGGTGTAGCCGATGTTTTTACATGAGTGATTGCTTTGTGTATTTTGCTAGTTTCTGCTCGTTCCAGAAAGAATTTTCTTTAATTGTCTACCTGTCCATAATATAGGTTTTTTATGTCGATAAATCCCCTTCCTCCTTCCTTTCTGCTTAATGTGAATCTTTCTGTTGTTGAATGTATGTGATGTATTCTATATTTGTGGCATTGTGATCATGTAAGTGTATTTTATGCTTCTAGGTCTGTGTTACTCCATTTCACTACTCCAAATGAGTAGGTCAATATTGGTATAGCATAAGTATTTATAGCTTTTGCTTTGTTTCTTGCTGTCAGTTCTGTTTTCAGTATTTTTGTTAGTCTTTGTCTATATTTTTCTTTTAATTCTTCTTTAATATTTGTATTATCTATTCCTATTTTTGTCTGTATCCTAGATATTTATAGGCATCTGTTTTTTCCATCGCTTCTATGCAGTCGCTGTTGTTATCCAATATGTAATCTTCTTGTTCAGTGTGTTTTCCCTTGACTATGCTATTTTTCCTACATTTGTCTGTTCCAAAAGCCATATTTATATCATTGCTGAATACTTCTGTTATCTTTAGTAATTGGTTGAGTTGTTGATTTGTTGCTGCCAGTAGTTTTAGATCATCCATGTATAGCAAATGTGTGGGTATGTTCCAGTAATATTGTATCCATAATTTGTATTATTTAGCATGTTGGATAGTGGGTTCAGAGCAAGGCAGAACCAGAAAGGACTTAGTGAGTCTCCTTGGTATATCCCGCGCTTAATCTGTATTGGCTGTGATGTGATATTATTTGAATTTGTGTGGTTATCCAAATTTTCATTACTATGTTCAGGAACTGTATCAATTTAGGATCTACTTTGTATATTTCCAATATTTGTAGTAACCATGAGTGGGGTACACTATCAAAAGCTTTTTGGTAATCAATGTATGCGTAGTGTAGCGACCTTTGTTTGGTTTTAGCTTGATATGTCACCTCTGCATCTATTATCAGTTGCTCTTTACATCCTCGTGCTCCTTTGCAACAGCCCTTTTGTTCTTCATTTATAATTTTGTTCTGTGTTGTATGTGTCATTAATTTCTGTGTAATGACTGAAGTTAATATTTTGTATATTGTTGGTAGGCATGTTATGGGGCGATATTTAGCTGGGTTTGCTGTGTCTGCTTGATCTTTAGGTTTCAGTAAGTTATTCCATGTGTAAGTGTATCTGGGACACTGTATGGGTCTGCATTGTAACTGTTAAATAATTTAGTTAGATGTGAATGTATTGAGGTGAACTTCTTTAGCCAGAAATTTGCTATTTTATCTTTTCCAAGGGCTTTCCAATTGTGAGTAGAACTAATTGCTTGGGTGACTTCATGTTGCAAAATTATTACTTCAGGCATTTGTGGTATCATCTTGTATGTGTCTGTTTCTGCTTATATCCACCGTGCATGCCTGTTATGTTGTACCGGGTTTGACCATATGTTGCTCCAGAAGTATTCCATGTCTGTTATGTTTGGTAGATTGTCTATTTTAATGTCTGTGTTATCTACTGTCTGGTAGAATTTCTTTTGGTTTGTGTTGAATGTTTGGTTTTGTTTCCCTCTATTTTCACTTTTTTTGTATCTTCTAAGTCGTTTGGCCAATGCTTGTAAGTTCTGCTTCTTTTCATCTAATTGCTCTATTGCTTCTTGTTGTGAGATTTTACCTAACCTTTTTAGTTTTTTTTTCTGACATTTCATTTCTTATAAATTGTGTTAGCTGCCCGATGTCTTTTCTCAGTCTTTCTATTCTGATCTGTAGCCTGTGTTGCCATGCTGGTTTTGTGGGTTTCTTCTGTGTGTTGGTTGGTCTGATCTCTGCCTAGTGTGGATATTTAGTGTAGTGAGCGCTCCTATATAAACCAGTAGTTGCAATTCTTCCATAGTTGTGTTTTCATTTATTTTGTTGTGTATGATTGTGTTGATAGTAGTTGTTGTTTTGAGTTGTGGGTTATTTGGTGGTCTATGCAAGAATGGTTTAATGTCTGTATTTGTGTCTTTGTATTCTATATATGTCAGCTAAAATTTTTCTTCTATATCTAAAACGTGTGTCACTTCGTGTTCTATTTGTGCTTTTTCTGGTGGCTGTCTTAAGATTTCGTTTTCCTCTGATTGTTTACTTAATGGGTGTTGTTCTTTGTTTGTTTGCTCTGGGATATTTGAGTCCATTACTGTATTTTCTTCTTCTTCTGATTGCACATTATTTTGTTCCAGTATTTGTTGTAATTGTTGTTTGATGTTTTCTGATTCTGACTGCGGTATCCTGTTATTTTTTATCATTACACGGATCTGATCAGCTAGTCCCTGTTCTGTCAAAAATTTTAATTCTGGGTATCTGGTAATAAATGTTGTGTATACTTGTGATCTGTATCCAGTTGTGTTGATTCCTAGGTTTGTTGCTTGGTAATAACAGAACATGAGGTGTCGATTAACTTCATCTGACCATCTCATCCTCTGTCTGTTTTCCTTCTAGGATGGTTGCAGGAAGCATATCCTGCAAAACACCTCTATTTGGATTTAAATCATTTTCCAGTTGGCTAGCAGTGTTGTTACCATTGTGGGTGGGCATAGGGTTCAAGCGTCGTCCCCGACCATGACGGCGCTTGTCCGAGGCTTCTTTAGTTCTGCCCTGAACCAACTTATCACACTAAAAGGGGGGTTAGCCCAATTAGTGGTTTGTTCTTTTCGTCGCCTTTTACGACTGGCAGAACATACCGGAGGCCTATTGTTCTATTATTATTATTATTATTATTATTATTATTATTATTATTATTATTAGTAGTAGTAGTAGTAGTAGTAGTAGTAGTAACTGTTCATGTTGAAGTGTACGACAAAATTATACGAGTAACTAGCGCCCATGCGTTTAGCAACACACAAAACTGCAGGATTTACAGTAAAACGTCAAGTCTCGTAGGTAATAACAAATGCTTCTCTTGTCAGAATACAGAACAACTACGCAGAGAAGACAGCGCACTAAGATTGCCAAGCCGCAACGACAGCAAAACTGTGAGCATCCCAGTCGGAAGACAGTGATGCCATTCTAAATTGTGTCAGATGTCTATTCTTCCCGTCTAAGGGATATGACACACACCATCCATGCCAGAAATGCTTATCTGAACTGTCACAGTTTGTAACGATTTACCCAGCGCCACCTCTCCACCAAAATGACGCCTGACCCGGTCTTTCCCAACAGTGAGGTAACAGCATACTAAGTAACGGCACATGGTGCTACAGTATTTTCACTATAAGGATCTCTTGTCGGCGTATCAGCTGGATTCCCTCTTGAACTAGTACCCACCAGAATAACACTTCATACTCTTGCCATTGCAACGGAAAGATATAAGTAATTTGAAGGAGACCTAGTTATACGCCATATCACGCGTTAGTAAGAGAACTAATGCTTTAAGATAATACATACATTACTTAAGTTTTTATTTCATGGGCTTCATAAGGAAGCTTAGAGTTTAATTTTTATAATCAATATTCACTTGCTTTGCTTCCCCACGCAAAAGACCATGTTCCTTACTCAACTAAACGCTGCAGCCGGAATATACAAGCTATGTTGTTGGACCGGTACACGTGACAGGACACTTAGCCGCTTTTATGGCGTTTTCTTCAAGACACGAGAGTGAGTAAACATGCCGCGCCCTGCAGGAAACCCCTCGAACGAATGAATCAATGCCCAGCAATGTGACGACTCTGCCAGCCGGCCGCACGTTGATGGTGACTAGCAACATTCGAGACAACTGCGAATTAAAGCTTCCGAGAACAAAGTGACGTGCTGCAGCAGGCGCTCAATGCAAGCAGTTCCGACACAGATTTGTCGCTTGCTTCACGAGTTTTTACAGTGGTCTACAGCAATGATATTCATTATGAGTAGAGTACGCTCTCAATTAGCAATAGTCTAAGTCATTTAGAGGTAGCGCCGGCAGAGTGTATGTGTCATTGTTACGGATGGTTCGAAAACCTCAAACCATCTTCCGCCCGCTCTGATGTCGAAAGGATCAGTAATTAAAAAATATGAAATATCATTCACCAAAGATGGTACAGAACGTACTTCAGGAAGTCACAATTTCCTACTATCTGTTTTCAAATGTCATGATTGCTACAGAAAAATACAATCTACTTTCTACTTTTGCTTCCTTGGAGCCCATGGGCGTATGTTCCAGCTCAGCACGGAAAGAATTAAGTAAATAATAGGCGGTCAGCTTGCAGAAGTTGTCCTCGCAAGATCAGGCAAATAGTGATTTAGGGGAACCTTGGAAACCCATAGCCGAAGAACAACAGAGAAAGATTTGAGCCAATCACCACCACAATTATCAAATGTTTTACCGCAGCCCTCTGTGGAAGGAGTATTTAGAAGTTTCACCGGTTATGAACTGTGGTCGTAAAAAGTAGGTTGTCAAACTTATTCAGCTGTTTTATGGCAAGAACCAACATTGCACTCGATAAATAAGAAATTAGTATTTCTTCTAAAACAGAAAGTAGCGAGCGGAACAGGGGTCGTCGTACGGTAGAGCTGAAAGCTGAATAACAAAAACACACGGAAATCCGTCCACCAGTGAATATTTTATTCAGCAGTTCTAAGAAAACCGCCTGCAATTACGTAGAGGCATATCAAGCTTTAATGAAGTCAAATCACGGCAGTAACAGTTTACAGCTTCGATTCGCGCATGCGATAGCATTAATGCCGTAACTGGGCCACGAAGTCGTTCTGCTTTCAAAGCAATACGTACATTTAATTCTGTTCCCTTTCTCAAGTTTTTCGTTTTCCCTAACGTCTTTCTAACATCGTGGGACTGTCCGATATACGGGTACAGTATAAGGTCACTGTACTCATGTGACCAGTAGTTACAACGAGATAATGAAAACGGGGAAAAAAACCAGCATATTAACTACGTTGCCGGAAGCTCTGCTGTAAAGTGTTTCGCACTGGGCGCGCTCAGGCCGCTCCTATGCCGACGAAGAGCATGCAGCACGTAATTAGGAACTTAAGCCAGTCAGACATGGCTGCTACAGCCGCCGAGCAGAACAGTTTCTTCTTGGCTCCAGCACTTAAGATTGCATAGCTGACTGCATTAGCGCCGTGTGTGTGTGTGTGTGTGTGTGTGTGTGTGTGTGTGTGTGTGTGTGTGTACGCGCTTCTGTTACTCCATCGCCGGCCGTTGGGGCCGAGCGGTTCTAGGCGTTTCAGTCCGGAACCGCGCTGCTTCTACGGTCGCAGGTTCGAATCCTGCCTCGGGCATGGATGTGTGTGATGTCCTTACGTTAGTTAAGTTTACGTAGTTCTAAGTCTAGGGGACTGATGACGTCAGACGTTAAGTCCCATAGTGCTCAGAACCATTGGAACCATTTTGAACACATCTACACTTGGCGAATACCACTTCTGACGAACAGGGAAGACTGAAAACCATCCAGCAATGCGGCCTGAGAAGTGTAGATGCAAGTCATTACTTCTCTTCAGTCCAGTTCTGTTCGCGAATGGTGACGGAAGAATTGTTGTCGATAAGCTTCTGTATTAGCTCGATTTCCTCGGATCTCACCGTTACGCTCTGTTCGCTAGATCAATGTTGGAGGAAGTAACGCGATGCCAGCGTTTATTAACAGGCAAACTGATTTTAACAACGCTGATTAACAATGAAGCAGTGTGAACTTCAATTTGGACTTCTGTCAATTACAATATTTTTTTTCTGCGAGTGAACCTGTCATACTCTTTCCATGGAATGTATAAGGTTCTGGTATATCCTGAAGGAACGACTACAATACGGATTATTTCTCTTCGCAATTTCTTCATTTTTACCTTCAAAGGAACATCGTAGTACCCAAGGTTTAATATCCCTTAAACGAAGCGATTACTGATTCGGAAAAAATAAAAAAGGAGAGAAAAGAACGAATAGGTTCCATAAAATAGCGACCATTCCTGGGGAAAATCTCATAAAAAAAACCTAGTCATTACAAGTGAATTAATTTTGAAGTATAAACATCCTTCAGGCACGAATTTGGCATGAATCTTTTTAAAAACAAAAATACTGACCGTTTCACATTTGAGAAACTATCTTCGGACTGCCATTACAAGCTCAGGAGTCTAAAAAAAACTAATCAATCGTAAAGAGGCGCTGTTGTTTCTGCTGCAGTACTTGGAGATACATTAACATCATGCTTACCGGAAACGCTAGTGCTAACCTTTTGTACCGCAGTTCTGGACACTAGACGGGATTAACTTTTGGTTCGAATTGCTGTATTTGTTTGACAGAAGTTATTCTACGGACTACTACGTTTTTATTTGAGATTAAATCTTTCACGTAACATCTTAGATGATATATACACTCTAAAGGCCTGCTATAGATGCTGACATACGGTGCAATCTTTTCATCCAGATGCTGCATATGAACTGGAGCAGTTGAGGCTGAAACCGTCAATGAACTCCGGTTTGCCGTCGCATCTTCCTTACATTTGGCCACGTCAGCGTCTCGCGCGGTAAGAAGATCTAACAAATGAAATAAGCTGAACCGACCCTACTTCCTGGATTTTTGTGAGCACTGCACATAGCGCCAGACGAATGGATCGAAAGTCGTCTCGCGTATCTGTGGCTCATCGCTCTGCCTCCCCCAACTGCGGTCGTAGCGGAGCAATAACGTCGGTGAGGTTAACGTATGGGAACACGACACGTGCGCGCCATGAAATGCTGAAAGAGAAACGCAATTCCATACAAACACACGTGGTGAACAATTCCGGCCTATGCAGCGGGGAGCAAACTGTGAAAGCCAGGGGGCGCTGATGTAATAAGGGAGCCAGTAATAAAACTGGGCACGCGACAACGTTCAGTCGTCAAAAGGCACAAGTAGGTCGTGAGCGGCGGACCGCACGCAAGCTTCCTGGGAGGTAATAAAATCAAATAAAATGTACCAACCTCCAGATAAAACCATGTTTACGAGCTTCATTATTGTAACCACGTACAAAGTTGCATTAAGCGAGTCTGATTTAAGTACTGGGCTATACATAGTGGCTTCTTCAATAAGTGATTTTATAACAACTTTCACAATTTTAATTTGCTTTTTTTTTCTGAATGTCAAGCCCAAGAAGTTAACATGATCGCGAAACATTAGTCGTATCCATCGACCATCTAGAAATCAAAGGCGGAAGCATTAACGAAGGTGAGAGAGAGAGAGAGAGAGAGAGAGAGAGAGAGAGAGAGAGAGAGAGAGAGAGAGTGTGAGAGTGAGTGAGTGTGTGGTGTATGTATGTGTTTGTTTTTAAAAACGATCTAACAGAAGTTTCATGCTGCCTCTGAGGAAAAACATGATTTTCACTTTCTTCTCCGCCTAATACGATAGTCGTTAATCTTATTAATGCGAACTTCAAAAGAAATTAATACGGCGATGTTCATGTGTTTCCGTGCAATGCCGACAAGTCTGCTGATATATAGTTTCTTCTCTTCTGGAAAACTTATGTAACTGCGTCGACCCTAATAAAACAATCCGAGATGTTTGTGCTGGAAGTGATATGTTTGAGTAAAAACTAAGCACAGGAATTTACTATCATTGTGTACGTAATCAATATCGGAAATTTTAAACATACTACGTGAAACCCAAAAATCTGTAGCTCTCTGACACTATATTAACTTAATTCGATGTATCTCTCCACTTTTTCTCTAAGGCCGTCACTTCGTCACAATGTTGGCGCAGCTAAATTTTCATCATGAAGAAGTGTGTACAGATTCCTTCACAAACAGAACTGTTTACTTTAACTATTCGTGTAGTTTGTTTCTTACTAAGTACTCTACCTTTATATAGGTTTGCCGATGATTTCAATGTTTGCTTCCTTATTCTAAATCATACGCATCCTCACCACAATTTCAACTGGAGGTTCCGTGGGCGGGGGGGGGGACGGTGTTTTTATACTCTGTACAATACACTGGACTACATGTATTCAGTGCATTTTGTAGTAGTACTATTTATTCTTTTACCTCGTAATCTAGGCTCTCCTTTATTGAAGTAACAATTCAAATGAACACACACTCTTTGATATGAGCCACTATCTTCACTGTGAGGAAACGCTTTGCTGTTACGACTCTGACTCCCAGTCATTAAAATAAGCTATTATTTGTGTGGTAACACACTTGATTCGCATTCGGCGGACATTGGTTCATATCCCAATCCGGCCATCCTGATTAAGATTCCGCTAATCTGAGTAAGGCAAATACCGTGGCGACTCCTTAAAGAAATATACCCAGGTGCCTGTCTACTCACATCCGAGCTTCAGTTCCGTCTCTCACGGCATCCTCGTCGTTGGGACGTACACTATGTGATCAAAAGTGTCCGGACACCTGGCTGAAAATGACTTGCAAGTTCGTGGCGCCTCCCATCGGTAGTGATGGATTTCAGTATGGCGTTGGCCCACCCTTAGCCTTGATGATAGCTTCCACTCTCGCAGGCATACGTTCCATCAGGTGCTGGAAGGGTTCTTGGGGAATGACTGCACATTCTTCACGGAGTGCTGCACTGAGAAGAGGTATTGATGTAGGTCGGTGAGACCTGGCTCGAAGCCGGCGTTCCAGAACATCCCAAAGGTGTTCTATAGGATTCAAGTCAGGACTCTGTGCAGGCCAGCCCACTACAGGGATGTTACTGTCGTGTAACCACTCCGCCACACACCGTCCATTATGAACAGGTGCTCGATCTTGATGCAGGATGCAATCGCCATCCCCGAATTGCTCTTCAACAGTGGGAAGCAAGAAGGTGCTTGAAACTTCAAAGTAGGCCTGTGCTGTTACAGCGCCACGCAAAAAACAAGGGGGCGTAAGCCCCCTCCATGAAAAACATGACCACACCGTAACACCACCGCCTCCAAATTCTACTGCTGGCACTACACACGCTGGCAGGTGGCGTTCACCAGGCATTCGCACACACACCCTGCCATCGAATCGCCATATTATGTACTGTGATTCGGCACTCCACACGTTTTTCCATTGTTCAGTCGTCTTATCATTACGCTCACTTCACCAAGCGAGGCGTCGTTTGGCATTTACCGGCGTGGTGTGTGACTTATGAGGCAGCCGCTCGACCATGAAATCCAAGTTTTCTGACCTCCCGCCTAACTCATAGTACTTGCAGTGGATCCTGATGCAGTTTGGAATTCCTGTGTGACGGCCTGGATATATGTCTGCCTATTACTCATTACGACCCTATTCAACAGTCGGCGGTCTCTGTTAGTCAACAGACGAGGTCGGTCTGTACGCTTTTGTGCTGTACGTGGTCCTTCATGTTTCCACTTCACTATCACATCGGAAACAGTGGACCTAGGGATGTTTAGGAGTTTGGAAATCTCGCTTACAGACGTGTGTCCCAAGTGACATCCAATCACCTGACCAGGTCTGAAGCCCGTGATTTCCGCGGTGCACCCAATTCTTCTCTCTCACGATGTATAATGACTACTGAGGTCGCTGATATGGAGTACCTGGCAGCACACTACACCTAATATGAAAAACGTATATTTGTGGTGGGACCATGGTCCCCGTCTCCTTACTGATCAACCAGGCAAAGCTGTCCCATCTGAGGTTTGAGCAGAATGTCAGCCTTTTTTGTTTTGTTTTCGAGTTTTAATTTGCCTACGAGAACGAGGTGAAAGCTTACTTCAATGTTCACTGTCTGAAAAGAAAAAAAAAGTGAAGGACCTACAAGACATGCTCGTAAGTCACTGTAACTTCGTTCACGTGCAAACAACCGGCAGTTATGTATACGATTAGAGATGCAGTTCTCACTGACACGTGTAACGACCCGACTGCTTTCGTGTTGGTCGTGTTAGCATTGTTACCAGGCTTGGTAGGGTCGACACTGAGGTGATGAAAGTCATGGGATAGCGATATACTCATATACATATGGCGGCAGCATCGCGTACGCAAGGTATAAAAGGGCAGTACATTGGCGGAGCTGTCCTTTGTTAATTCAGATCATAACCTCTTTTACATGAATTACCTGAGTACAGACTTTGAACGCGAAATGGTTGTTTCCGGTAATTCAATATTGAGAGATCCAGGCAGTCAGCCATTACCTCTCACCACGGTCAACGCAGTGGCCGACGGCCTTAACGACCGAGAACAGCAGACTTATCATAGTCAAGATAAAAGCAACACTTTGTGAAGTGTGGGACGTACAGCCAACATTTCGTTAGGATAGAGCGGTGAAATATGGCGCAAATGGGATATAGCAGCAACGACCGACGCCAGTGGCTTTGCTAACAGCACGACATCGCCTGAAGCACTTCTCCTGGACTCATGATCATATCGCTTGGGCCATAGACAGCTGGAAAACCGTGGCCTGGTCGTTAGTCCCGATTTCGTTGGTGCGAGCTGGTGGTAGGACTCGAGAGTGGCGCAGGCTCCGCGAACCCATGTTGTCAACAAGGCACTGTGCAAGCTGCTAGTGACTCCATAATGATGTGGCTGTGTTTAATGGGAACACATTGGCTCATCTGGTCTAAGTGAAGCGATCATTGACTGGTAATGGTTGTGTTCGGCTCTTTGTGACCATTTGCAGCCATTCATGTACTTTATGTTCCCAAACAGTGATGGAATTTTTATGAATGGCAATGCGCCATGTCATCAGGCCACAATTGTTGTTCACCATTGGTCTGAGAGACATTATGGACAATTCGAGAGAATCATTCTAGCCACCCAGATCGCCCGACATTAATCCCATAGAACGTTCAAGGGACATTATCGACAGGTCAATTCGAGTATAAAATCCCGCACCAACTACACTTTCGCAATTATGAACGGCTATAGATACACCTCAACTCAGTATTTGTGCAGGAAACGTGCAACCACTTGAGCGCATGCCACGATGAGTTGCTGCACTACGCCTGGCAAGAGGTGGTCCGACACGATATTACGCCATATCCCATTACTTTCGTCACCTCAGTATGTAAGGGCGTTAGATGTTGAGTGATTTCTGTTTAGGACACGGAGATGCCGCAGATACAAACTGTGGCAGGTGATGACAACACTGCCTTAGGTGTAAGAGGCCTCACTGTGGGCCTCCGTTTGGCCTCTAGTCGAATCATACAGTTCTCTGATTTAGGGGGCATTCGGATGTCACATTGGACCGATGTTGCACTTCACGGGAACTTGAGAATAGACATACTAGTCGGCCAGGTGCCTGACCGTAACGTACGATCGCCGTATTATACAACAAGGACATCGTAATCCCACTTCACATTTGCGCCTGCCACCTGAAAACTGGAAATGCACTTCTTGGAACATTCTTGTTCATCCCACACCATGATTCGGTGACCAGCTGCGCCAAGACTAGATCGGACGCGTTGCGTCCTCGTGTACTATCTTGTGATAGTACTGTGGTGCCATTTTCTCAACAGAACAATGGTCGTCGAGACATGGCCCCTATCCCTATGAAATGTCTGCACGATGTTGAGGTACTCCTGTTGCCAGCAAGGTCCCAGTCGTGTTCGGATGGAACACACGTGGGACACCAAGGACCAGCTTAAACAGATGTGGGTCAGTTTGGCTCAGGAGAGGCTACAATGGCTTTAGTACACTCTTCCGAATCGAATTAGCGCATATATATAGATAAGGGATGCAGCGTCTTACAGGAAAGTGGTCTCATACTGCGAATTTTTCGCAAAATATGACTTGATGCTATAATCACAGAAACATCACACCCCCTCTCAACCTAAGTTTCTTTTTATTTCCTTTCCCCCTTCCCAACTGGGTGATTCGCTTTTATTGTCATGCAGAGTACTTGTTGATACAGCGAACAGAAGCAGCGAAATAACAGCAGGCATTGTACTAGAAGCTAGATGAATACCCCTAGGTGTTAGCAGTCGCAAAATATTTTGGTAGGTAGAGGCGACAGCGGCATGGAGTATGGCGTTCCAGGCTGCCCTTTTGGCAAAGTTCGTATTTAATTTTGATGTGCGAGGGCGCGCGACTGTCGTTCCAACGGCGGCGGCGGCGGCGGCGGCGGCGGCGGCTTTTAGAACTGGGAGAGCAGGTCGGTCTTGAATGGGACCGACGGCGAGGGTCTGAGAGCTGAAAGCTATTGGAAGTCGGAAGTAGGCGCGGCAGCTGCGCGTCACTCGCGTGGACAAGCCAGGACTTGCGCTGTCCGCCCCCTGGCGCGAGGACTCAGTTGCGGAGGGACAGCTTTATTGCTCACACCAGATTTACAAGCAATCCGCAAACAAGCTCGAATCGTGTAGCTACATTAATTTCTCAGCTAAGTGAGCTAAAGTACTTTGTCTACAACTGAACGTTTGAGAACGATAATTTTACTTCTTCCAAGAATTAATGTCTTTGGAAAAGCCGTATATCTGCTGAAGGGAGAGGGAAGGAGACTTGGCTAAATGGCATTTTTGAACATCTAAGGCTAATATTTTTTTCATATTCTATTCTAAGAATAGAACTTTAACAATCTACGGGGAGTTGTGAACTATTCTACGTGTTAGAAGCGTTGAACTTCACTAAATTTTGATCATCTTGTGTTAAACTGACGGATTTTAAAGAATTCCCTGATAAAAACCGGTGCCCTGTGTTTCGTCCAAGTTGACAGAATTTTTCTAGGTACTCTAAGCTGTCGATGTCACTCCTTGTATGCTGTCTAACAAATCACTTGCTTTCCAATCTACGTTTGTGGCAATGATATTCTTATCAACACACAGAAAAAGTTTTGCATCATGTGTCATATTTCGTGGCGGACCCGTAATATTATAATAAAATATCCTCCACACTGCCCCAGTTCTCTTCCCCTCCCTCCCATCCACGTTTTTCTTTCCGTCTGTTCACAATCCCCGGCTCAATTAATATTTATTCCTTGTTTGTTGACACTAGAGAGCAAGGCGTGTTAGTTACGTCCCTCCCCCTTAAACTTTCCGTTATGTGGTTTCACTAATAAATATTTTAACACTTCTGAGAAGAGGTAACTCATGAAAGCCATGTTGCGCTGCATCCAGTAAATGGTAAAATGTAGAATATATAGATCTTTATGGAATACTTGCGTTGTCCGTCCCTATCGGCATACGTGACTGGACTGTCTTCCGACACTAGCCGAAGAAAGTTCTGCCAACTACCACACACCATCAAGCTTTCGATTTAACTTGTTAACTACTCGCAGGGCATACATATGCAGCTTCGACAAATCCGAAAATGACTGAGCACTATGGGACTTGACATTTGAGGTCATCAGTCACCTAGAACTTAGAACTATTTAAACCTAACTAACCTAAGGACATCACACACATCCATGCCCGAGGCGGGATTCGAACCTGCGAACGTAGCGATCGCGCGGTTCCAGACTGAAGCGCCTAGAACCGCTCTGCCACTGCGGCCGCCTGACAAAACCGAGGAAAAACGATGTTGCCGCAAGGAATCTCACTTAAAAATGGGTTTCACAACTCTACCGAATAAGGTGCTTGATTATGTAGGAACATAGCCCACTAAAACTTTGTGCGTGTTACGTACCACCCAAAAGGTGATGTTAGAATACCTACTGTTGTTGGCTTTCTTATGTTAAACTATCTGACTGACAAACTATATTCTCCTAGAAATGTATTTACGAAACCCTGTCGTTAACTAGTCATCGTTATAACTGGAAGCACTAACTTGGTGAATCAGCTTGTCAGCGGCATGTAACTCTCTCTCGCTATACGGAATGAGTTCAGAAATTTAACTATATTACAATCTGATATGACTATCAAAGGATCTTTACCACATTTATTGGAAGTGTATTTACAATGATCATTTGGTCTGTCACTATGCCACTGTTTATTTCGTATGAGCCAGGTCCCTAATAATGCATTTTAAGGTTACTTCGGTAACACGACGAGTTTTGAACATAGATCTGGTTCGATTTAAGAGCTGATGCCAGACAAGCTGCTATAAATGGTAACGCTGTCGTCGTTTGCCAGGGATGGAGAAGGACTGTCCCAAATATATTTACATGGGCGCCACCAGTTTTCCCTCAGTAACGTAGAATGCGATAATGCTCTTTAGCGCCTTTATGAACACAACAATACTATGCAAAAAAAGAAATCCATAGCTGAACCCCGAGACACCGTCCTCTTCCTACAACTCTCAGTAGTGCTAAGACAACTTGTTAATTTTCATCTCCAATATCACTTGCCACGAACTGCTTCGTGCACAGACGTTTCTCTCATTTAAATAGTAATGGAGTAGTTTGGTAATGTTCTCAATCGCCTTTTGGCACCAAGGAAATCCACTGGTAAGAACGATCACTACAGAACAGCGCCTTGTTTTGTTTACGCGTGGTCCCTACATGCGAAGGCCATGTATGCCTACTTGATCATCTACAGCACATTCGCATACAGATAACACATTTCGCAACAGAATGCAACGACCAAAGCCCATGACGCCGCTAATACTGAAAAAACACAAAAAACATTCCTTACGTGAGGAGAGAAGTAAAACGAAATCATCGTCTATTCACATCCACGTATTCAACTTCCGTTAGCACAGTCATCAGTTAGTGAACTAAGGCACAAAAAAGTACATGTAAATGCGGTAACGTCTGCATAGACTACAAGTTATGGTGAAGAAACAAATCTCAGGGAGACAGTTACCAATTTGTAACTTGAATTCCTAATCACAAACGTATCTTCTTCGGACATCAACAGTTAATGTCGAAAAGCCAAATTCATCAAATCATCCGACTGTTTCTGACACTACGTGTCAAAAAGGAAAATGTATAAAATTATTCAATGTTAAATTATAACCCAGTAAATGCACAGAACAAAATTAAAACTGACGGCTGACAATAGTGTCGAAATTAGTGGGGACAGCTGAATTATGTAGCTTTAGGTGCCCAGCAATGAAACGCAGTCTCCGTCTAAGAGGCTTTGTGTCTTGGGAGCGGTTAACGTTCATTACACAACATTTATGGTAGTAGTGGCTTCCATGGAAACCGTTGAGCTCCTCGGGATTACAGCGGTTCCTTCGACAGAAAGGCGACTCACGTACGTCAAAAGCAGTCGCAAATGTCACGAAGGTCACAGGTGTGGAGGAAGTTTGAATCCCAGAGCCACTGAATAATTCATCCAAGAGTGTTCGATACTGTTCGGGGAGAATCGACGAAGAACTGAACCGAACTTTGAGGTCGTCCTTGCTGTGTTTCAACACGCGACAAATTAACATGTGTGGACCAGTTCACATTTGGTTCTCTGCAAGTAGTATTGATTACAACTAGCTTAATTTCTAAACGAATTACCGTTTTTATGAAATAGTCTATTTTCTTGGGCCTACTACATACAGAAATAGATGATGTTCAGAAAAACCTCAAAGTACTCTCAATGTTGACACAGTCTCAATCACGTTTTAAATAATCACGCCATACCCAAGAACAGCATTTAGTTTTCGAGACAATTATGGCAGTATCAAACACGCATAACATTGAGTAAACATCTATAGATACGACGGTAAATTCCGTTGTTAATAAGGTATTCAATATGCACAGAAAGATCAATGATTTTTGAGACACTGACCAACATTTTTCTGCTAACTTTTTGACTCCACAGGCGGTTACTCTACAATTTCTTAGTTCTTGAAATTAATTGCTGGGTCACGGTATGATTTATTTGGAGCGAACTTTTATGTTCGACCGGCCCAAGTAACGGCGCGTGTTAGGAAACCTCTTCGGGAATTCGGGAAAGAGCGTCGGCAGCTATCTAATTCGTCTTGCGGATTTACGACGGGGGCCGAAGTGCTGGCCAGCTTCGATGTGGTTTTCGGCGGTTTCCGAATCCAGCTATAAAAAATATTACAGGTTAATACCGGGCTGCTATCTACGTTCTGTACCAGTTACACGATTCGTAAATAACCATTAGACGAAGATAGATGGGGCTACATAAATTCTGATCCGGAGGGGGAAAAGGGGAGGGGGCGACAATAAGGACATCCGGTCCCCCTTCATCACTAACATGGCCAAATCCAATACCGAACCCATGAAGAAGGGCCAGGAACGAGAAGAAGAAAGTACTTTTTTGTGTGTTCCTGTTTACAGTCATTTCTAAGTATCAATACGTACTGAAATAGTTATCTTTCTTGGCCACTGATAGTGCCCTTTGCGACAGAGTTTTAGTAGTTATGGAACAAATAAAAGTCTGTTTCAAATGCTAGTATCGGATTCGCCTATTGGCTTATTGTTACAAATATAAAAAATGTTCTATGAATGAGATGGTGTCAAAAAATAAAAATACCTTCAACGTATCAGCCAAATTACTGCAGCTCAACGTCCTATTGGACTAGTCACTTGACCACTAAGTGCTTATAGGAAACTGTATCCCTACTCCAAAATTCGTTAGTATCTGATCTATGGTCCCAACACTTGTGAATGCTTTGGGCTACAGTGGAGAGACACTGAAAAAACTGTTTTTGTTTTACTAATTGAATGCTTGCTCGAAAGTGCACTTACGGTGTACCGCAACTTTTCCATTGCGTGCTGCTACTGGTAAGTGTTGGCGCGATAACTGGTGGGAAGTAAACACGACGAATCGTGATTCGGTTGTCCGTAGCAAATCAGAATGCACAGACTTTTTTTTACTAATCGTAGAAAATTAAGAAAGCTGGTATCTTGTTTATTAGGTTAGAATTTAACCACATCATCTCAATTTTCGGCGACATCTGAAATATGACATAGAAGTAGGTGACTGCAGTGAGGAATGTGTATCTTGGGCTACAACTCACATCAATCTCTGACGGCAGACGTAGTTTCGTGAGAGATTCGTTGCCTTCACCAACTCACGACCTGTCGCATTTCAACCTAACCTAGACCTCAGGCTTCGCTTAAGCTCAGTCTGTGAACACATGCTATTTTACTTCCCATCTCCATATCGAAAACAGATCACTCACGTATTCCGCGGAAATAAATCATCAGATTCAGCGATTCTTATCGGCTATCGCATGCAATCACTCGACTGGCAGTGACCGACCGATCGAATTGCCAAGAGCAACGCGCAGCAGAAGAGCCTAGTATACCGCAAGCGCACTTTGGCCAATTTATTTAAATATGCAGATAGAAATTTAAATGCATACATTTTAACATATTTCGACTGGAGTGAAAATAGATGAAAGGGCACGTTGCGATGTGAATGCAGTGTTCACGACAAAGTAGTTTTAAAACTACAAGTCCCACAATGAAACTGAGCAAGTATACCTGTAAAATAATAATGTTTGTGAACTGATTTTAGCTTCATTTTTGTTCCGTTTCCAACGAATCTTCAACTGAAGAACTGAAACTGGATGTTCAAGTCTGTATCTATAACGATTCACATCCCCGTCTTTCTATTTGATGGCGGTAGTCGAGGGCTAGTAAGTAGCTACCTATTTGATGATTGTATTATAGAAGGCTTAGTAGAATCGATTTTACAACCGCACTCATCGAGTGTATTACAGGTTGGTGGACAGCGATTCTCTAATCGTTGGATAATCCTTTTTCCCTCCTCAACTGCATTGTATCGCGAAGATCCTTTTGGTATTGATCGTCTGGCTACACAGTGACACAAAAATTCTGAGCAACCACTAACAAGGGGATTCGCGCCTACTCGTAGTCATCAATTTCGTCCAAATATGGATAAGTACGGAATGGCGACAAATGAAAGTGACAGAAGTGAGAGTTCAGACAGCCAAACATTTACGTAAAATACCACTTATGGCGTGCGTCGGGCGAGCCCTGAGCGATTTATGTTAGTGTTGTTTTCGGGCAGCGGTTGGTACAACGGAAAGACTTCCGAACGGTAATCCGAGAGTCGTGGGGTCGAGTCCTTATGCATAACTTTTTTTCAATTTTCACGTGATTTACGCTTCAAATAAACCGAAATCATCCTCAATAGGCTTTGTTGTATTTATTAATATCTTCATAAAAGGCAAAAGAAAATTTGGGACGACAAATAACGACAATTTCCAAGGTAGCATTGCACTTACAGCATCCACAGGGTCTCTACAAGTAACTTTCCAAGAAGGAATAGTAAATAAAAACGTCCTGACTTTGTACATGTTTAGTTTCATTTTGACCTTGCAGCAAGCCTTCGGCACGCGAGTAGGTTCCCCTGTTTTTACGACGAGTATCACCCCAGCAGGCGTAAATCAACTGTAAAATAAACGCATTTTATTTACGAAGTTCTCGAAGACGCTCTAGAATCCGCGCCTGGAAATTTGCCTTCTCAAATTTTTCTTCGCATTTGTTTTCCGCACCTGTAATGAAAATTTTAATACACACAATACACAGATCGTTATTTCGGTTCATTTGTATTATAAGTAAACCAAAAATTGAAAAATAAAGGAAGATTCCGCACAAGGTCTCGACCCCCACGAACCCCAGATTTTCGTCCTGAAGCCTTTCCGCAGCGCTCATCGCTACATGGGACTACGTTAACATAAATGCCTCATCGTTCATCCGACCTGCGCCAAAAATTCTTTTTTTTTCCTAATCGCTCAGATATCTGTAGCTCCCACTTCTGTCATTTGCATTTCTCGCCAAGCTCTGCATGTAACATACATTTAGACAAAAACAGTGACGAGTGGTCACGGTTCCCTCTTAAGATAACATCCCGCCAAGTAACCGAACAGCTCGGCATTGTTTCGAATGCCGATCATATTTAAAAAATGAGAAAATTTCATTTATTCAGTGATTTAATATTAAATCATATTAAAGGACACAAAAAGCATAATTAAATTAAAAAAGGTAATTAGTATTGTCGATATGTCTAAAAAATCGCCTGGCTGTTACTAGTTTTTTTACAGAGCGTTTACTCACATTCTGCGAAATACCAGTACTCCAGCGGAACTCAGTTTCGAAAACCTTGTGTTGGAGAGACCGTTCCGGAGATGACGGAAATAACGGAAAACCTGAATCTGGACGGCGGCGGGATGTGGGTTTGAACCGTCGACCTCCCGAACGCGAGTCCGGTGAGCTGCACCAGTTCGTTCAGTAAATCGCCACAGACGTAATGCGATTGTTTCACACAACAGTCTCAATGTTTATCGCGTCTTCTTCACACACTACGAATTTTTCAAGACGACGAGAATCCCATTACGTGGAGGTCATCACAGGATTGGCTGGAAAGCCATAGAGTTCTGGGTAGTTACTCCGTATCTAATTTCCATAGTGCGTTATTCTCCAGCCCGTGCTACTAGATTTTTTTTGGGGGGGGGGAGGGGGTCTTTTTTGCAGCACATACAGAGGGTAATCCAAGCCGATGCGGAAATGGTAGCTTTTAGAAAAGCAAAGTGTTCTGTATTGAAGGCTTTAGTGTCACTTAAATGAGTGAATATTCAGTAGTTCGTACATGTGTAACAGAATACCTGGACGTGAAATTAGTTAATCGATTTATACGTTAAAAATATGAAAAAGTAACAATTAATTGGTGCGACTTATTACTTGCTTAGAAGTTCCCCACTGCTCCTAGAATTTTCTCTCGTTTAATTTTTGTTGGGCCGTTCGATTCGCTGATCTATTTAAATGCCACATTAAATGTGGGTGGAGTTCAATATTACGAAGCTATTCCAACCACGGAAGCATTAAAATTCATTTTATCGTCAGTGACGGTCACTGAAAGCTGAACGTTTTGAAATAATACGCAATGGTATCACTAAAGATCAAGAGTTCTTGATGCCCACTCTATTACAGAGTTTTCTTAGTGAAGAGTTATTCACTGGATACGGAAAACCGTCAATGTTAACTTCGCTCACATTTTCCTCCACCGGATGGGCATCTGACAGTTACTGCAAGCCAGCAAATTACAAATGATCAATTACTAATGCAAATACATGGGTAAGGAAACGTCTATGTGAGGCAACTACATCGCTATACATGAACTTGCAGTCAGATCTCGCCGTCACGGTTAGACGACGTTAGTGAATGCTCCCGGAAACAAAAGAGCAACGATTGCAACCGGGCAGTCGCAGCCATGGGAATGTCGCGTTTCCCGCAGGCTCCCGATCAGAGCTCTGTGACGCTTGCAGACTGTTTCACAGAATGCAACGTGTAATCGACGATCACGTTTGGGAACCGTTCTTCTGACACTTTTTCCACGAGCAAGAGTTTGCGGAGTTATTAGAGCGAGATGGAGAGGCGTCGGCGCCAGTGCTTGCAATGAACCAGTAGCCTCCAGGCAACTAATTTAACGGTAAACACGAGGAAAGGTAGCAAAACTACTGGTAAGTGTACTTAACTTCCATACTATATAATTAAAGGGTAAGGTTATTTAGAGTTAACGATAGGAAACAAAATTACGAAACAAATACAAAGTTTCCATCTTCTGTGCCGAAGAAGTACCAGACTCGGCACGATGTAGAAACTGTTTACTGATGTGGGCCTCTACAACCAAGCGTACGGCTGAACTACTATAAGAAGCAGGAAATTTGCGCTACTGCTGCAAGGCAGACTTACGATTACGATTCAATAGTGGGCAAAATTGAACAAACGTTTTCCGATTTTTCATTTACTTGCAACAAAAATATGGTATATAACAGGGTGAGAAAACGGGGAGAAATCTTTGTAATATAAACTTTTGTACCCTAATTTTTTGAAGAAGAAATCGATAAATGTTACACTAATTTTTTTGACTGTAAATCAGAACTTGAGAACTGAAGAAATGATAAAAATACAACACGTCATTACAAACGGAGAGGAGATTATAACGACACAAAACATACTTTTATGTTAAATTCCTAGGTACAAGACTGACCACCACAGATCACACTTATGAACCGAAAGGATAGATTTCTTATTTGCCTTGGTGATAGGTAGGATTTCTAAGGCTGTGGTTTGTACTTTTTTTCCACTTCCTTTGGTACCAGCCAGAAAAACGAAACTGGGAGCAAAGGCAACAAGTTGAAAGTCCATGACACATAAGAATTAATAAACACCAACATGCGAACTGGCCTTTATGTGCATTTGATTAAAAAGTACCAAGTCGAATTTACGAACTTTGCAAGCTTATTAAATGAATGAATAATGATATAATGAATCGTGATCACAGGAACATAAAAGCGACAAAAGCGAAAGGAATGTGACGTATCAGCTTGCCCACTGGCATTCGCTGTACTATCTTTCAAGGAAAGCAGAGGGGGGACCTCTTTATATGTATGAACTAGTGATGGAGTGCTCTCTTTATGACCATTTCTTGACTGTGGAAATAAGCAGATGTCTAAAAGACAATTGAGCAGATGTCCAGGGACCCTCTTATCACAAGAACAGCGCTTCCGCAACGCCTTTCTGCTAGTAGCAGGCTATGCCCACGTTATTACCATACAATTGTATATGGGTTAAGGCTGTCTGAGTGCACAGGCTGCGTCACGAGGGAAGAAAACACAGTACCCACCAAGCAATGCCTCATGATACGCTGTTACCTAACGAACCTAACGATGTTCCCATGCTCCCATATGCACCGCGTGACAAAGGGTAATTTGGCATTGTAATAAAATAAAGTGAACAAACGTAGCAGAGACTACAGACAGGCTACAATGTCTTCGTTTCCTCCGATGTTGATTTAGAGGTCGTACTATCTCCAGCCTGTTATTACAGATTCCATTACTGCTCTGTTGCCCCTGGAACAGTTTCGGGGGAAAGCGCACCACATCCTAGCACATCGTACTAAATCTAAAGACGTCCACAAATCTACTTTTCTTAGTGGATAACGGGCCACATCGTCATAATGGGTCACGAACGCGCTGACGCTGCCGTTAATGGCCAGCAACCAGCACACATTTTCACGTCCCTTTTGCACTGCGATTGTTGTCAACAGTTTGTAATTAAAGCAAAGGCGTAGGACAAAATTTCCCTCACATGAGCTCGGTACTGGGCAATCCAATGTCACATACCCCATGGTTCCCTAATTCTGGTTAAGACCAGAACGAGACAGTCAACAACGACAGGTTAACAACATGTCACGTGGCTACTAACGAAAACCCCTTCTGATGTGAACATTCTCCCCGAATTGCGATTACTATACAACTGAAGCTGACATCCTTCGAGGGGGAAAAAAAACACGAAGACTTAAAATCCTTTAGTACTTGTCATTCCGATCTGTTGTATGTTACTTAAACTATAAATCGTGTATTTCTCAAAAAAATGTTCAAATGTCTGTGAAATCTTATGGGACTTAACTGCTAAGGTCATCAGTCCCTAAGCTTACAGACTACTTAACCTAAATTATCCTAAGGCCAAACACACACACACACACACACGCACACGCACACGCACACGCGCGCGCCCGAGGGAGGACTCTTAACCTCCGCCGGGACCAGCCGCACAGTCCGTGACTGCAGCTCCCTAGACCGCTCGCCTAATCCCGCGCGGCGTGTATTTCTCTTTCTAGGACAAGACCTCACAAAAGAGATTTTTAAGATAATTTAAGTTTGTATTTGTTCCGTGCTTGGTTCGTTTATTTCATCTGTTACGTATTCCATAACTAATTAAATAAACGAACGAAACAAATACAAACTTTAACTTAAAAATCTCTTTTGCAAAGTCTTGTGACTTGAATAGAGAAATACAGGATTTATGGTTTCATGAACGTACAACAGATCGGAATGACAAATAATAAAGGATTTTCAGTCTTTGTGTAGTTTTTACCTCGCAACTATCAATGGCGCTTTGTTCAATGTTCCTAATAAAATAATTATCGTTTTCTCTGGTAGTTAGTTTCCATCAGTTGCAGATGTAGCAGCCTAAAATTTACGAATCAGTCGAGTCCTCTGCTTTCGATTTCGCTCAACGAACTATAGTCAAAGGCTGTATGCAAACAAACATACTCTCTACGCCTGCAGAGAGCTTCAAACGATTTCTGAAGGAACGGTTCATATTCTCATGCCTTATGAACTACATGATTCTGCTGCTGTTCCGTAATGAGTGTGTGTTCGAGAGTAACAAGAGCTGTTGCTGTTTCTTCGAACGCCACTACTAGTTGGAACCTTTTCAGTATTTGCTCATTTGCTGTGTCCCTTGGACTTGATCAGTTACTTTACCTTTAGGGTATTCGGCAAGGACGGATAGTTAACACTGAAATTTTCGGAGGAACCATAGACAAAATCCCGTTACGAAGTTTTTCAGCCCTTCGACTAATCAACGTTAACATATTTTTTCAGTTTCTAGTTTTTGAATCCCCCAACAGCAGTTCCTAGCTAATTTCGAAGTCATACTGTTTGCAGGCTCTGTTTTCTGATGTTTAAGGCACAGCTGAATGACACAATTCATTTTCTTTTTATTTTGTCTGTTTTTGTAACATCTTTTACATTTGTGTGTCTTTGAGGGGCACTGTGTAGCAATCCTGTTAACAAATCTTACGGGAAGAAATCGGGTTTCTTAACGAAGGTGAAAGCTCGTAAGTGTTCATATAACCTGTAAGCTTCAGAATGATAAAAATGACATGTATCACTGTGAGAGGTACGATCGACATTCCTTCAAATGGATACGGATTAAATTTTAATGAAGTTCTGAATTTTCTCTAGCGAAACATGTGGATATCACTTGGCCTACACTCGGAAGTTTGAAATATTTGGATGGTATATACGTAAAGCTCATAAATCTTACTCAAACGGACTCTTGAAACACGAAAGTAACTCGAACTGTAATCTAAGTTTCCATTGTCCCTGTGTGTAACCTAGGGATGGTAAAAATGTTCTGTAAATCAAGGCATTGAAAACCCTCAGTTATATAGATGCTAACTACACAAACAAAGGTAAAGCTGTCATTAGCCGAAAGGCTAACTAGGCGTAGTGGTGTACCATTGCCCTCCTCCAACTTTTAACCAACTTGCCCATCCATTTGTAGAGGGACCTACAGTATGACACCGATTCCAAACCACAGTGCTACTCGGCAGTTTTAACATAAAAATCCCGTGACTGATGGGCTTGAACCCCAGACCTCTACACCCGTAGTTAAGCAGTTCATCGCGAGCCGATATACTGGCGATAATTTATAGATGTAAAAGGATGCGTTATTTGAAAAAATACTCGGAAGGGATGAAGGTGAAGCAGCCGAAATGTCCGAATTTCTCAAAGTGTCGCTGTCTGAACTTGTGGCAGTGACAAAAGGGTAGGAGAGTCTCTCGACGGTATCCTGCTGGATACTACACTCATTCGAGCGGTTTGCAGGTTTAAATCACCACGGGGTTATAACCATGCGGCGCATTTGACCTGCGGTCGTCGCACGGTGGCGCTGGCAGCAGCCCACATACCCAGAAGTGTGTTGGTGCATGTCAGAGTACTGTTCAGCGAGTAAGTGTGCAGACGTTTTCAGACGTGCTAATAGTGACTGTGTGTTGAAAATGGCTCAAAGAACACATATTGATGAGATATGAGTAGTAGAATACTAGGGCGACTGGAGGCATGTCAAACACAGCAGGTCGTAGCATGGGCCCTCCGTGTGCCACAAAAGTTGATCTCAAGATTATGGCAACGATTCCTGCCCGCAGATGGCCATGGAGTACTGCAGATAGCCTTGCTCGGGACCTTACCGCAGCCACTGGAACAGTTAGTCTCCAGACACACAGTCTACAGACTACTGAACAGTCGTGGTTTATTCGCCCGGAGACCTGGAAGGTGCATTCCACTGACCCCTGGTCACAGGAGAGCCCGTAAAGCCTGGTGTCAAGAACACAATACATGGTACATGGTCACTGAAACAGTGGTCCCACGTTATGTTCACGGACGAGTCCAGATATAGTCTGAACAGTGATTCTCACCGGGTTTTCATCTGGCGTGAACCAGGAACCAGATACCAGCTCCTTAATGTCCTTGAAAGGGATCTGTATGGAGGTCGTGGTTTGATGGTGTAGGGTGTCGTGGTTTGATGGTGTAGGGTGGGATTATGATGGGTGCACGTACACCCCTGCATGTCTTTGACAGAGGAACTGTAACAAGTCAGGTGTATCGGGACGTCGTTTTGCACCAGTATGTCCGCCTTTCCAGGGGTGCAGTGGGTCCCACCTTCCTCCCGATCGATAATAACGCACGGTCCCACCGAACTGACATCGTGTACCTTGAAACAGAATGTATCAGGCGAATGGAGTGGCCCGCCTGTTGTCCAGACATAAACCCCATCGAGCACGTATGGAATGCTCTCAGTCGTCTGCACGTCTTCAAACCCCTATAACACTTCAGGAGCCCCGGAGCCCCGACAGGCCTGGTTCAAGAATGGGAGGCTATACCCCAGCAGCTTCTCGACCACCTGATCCAGAGCATGCAAACCCGTTGTCCGGCTGTGTACGTGTGCATGATCATCATATCCCATATTGATGTCGGGGTACATGGGCTGGAAACAATGGCGTTTTGTACCACATGTGTTCCGGGACGGTTTTCTCAACTTTTCACCAATACCGTGGACTTACAGATCTGTGCCTATGCTATTAGCGCCAGTTTTGTGTAGTGCCACGTTGTGTGGCACCACATTCTGCAATTGTCCTTAATTTATGAGCATGAGTGTATTTTGTTGATATCCACGAAACTTTGATTGCCCCTTATTTTATGCTTTACATCAATCGCTTCGTCTTTCAATTTGGGAAGTTGCCACTGTGACGTAATGTTTAAATTACTCTCAGAACTTTTTACAGTTTTGTTACAAATAACGCCGGTTTACCTTTTTTGTTTGTTAGCTTTTCCACACACAACATTAACAAGCCATGTCTCATTATATCATCTCATTTACACCATTCATGAAAAAAAAAAAGATATATTGTGTCACTTTCTCAACTACGCACACTTGATTAGTTGGACTAAAAATTGGGGCAACTAGGGGAGCTACAAACTCTCGTTATGTTTCCGATATCGGATTCATCGAATGACTGTTTCAAATACATTAGGATTTCACCAAGTTATTCAACGTTAATACAGATCGAGACAAAATCAATTAATAAAAAAATATTAATTCAGGACGTGACATGAGGTTTTCTCCTATCAATGTTTTACCGGACGAACGCTAAGGCTATTTATGTACCCTATGAGAATTTTCCTAAGTCCAACGTTGACTATTTCTGAATTCACGTGCATTGACTACTGCAGCAGTGCTTCATGAGGAAAAAAAATATTTCTGGATCAACCTTTTCCTCACGCACAAACTGGCAGTTGCAATGCTGACATTGAGCCATCGTATAGGAATAGGTCACTTGATGCTCCACTTTTATTTTCGATGGTTTCATCAGGCTGAAGTGGTAAGTGGGATAACGACTTTCTCGAACTTCTTTCTAAGGTCAAAACCGAAAGACGGTGGTGTATTCAGCGATCGGAGCCTGTTTCGCCGGTATTGGCTCTCGTGAAACATCGGACGCAGCGCTTCCGTCGTACATAGAGCATGTCTGTACAGTAGTTTTATGTGGAATTGAAAAGTTAATTGGAAGCAGTTCACAGAAGAAGCGAATGAAAGATTTTGTATGTGGCATCGCAGAAAAATAATGATTAGTTTAATAAGATATTGTCTTGTATATGACAGAACATGAATAATAAAAAGAAAAATCGGCTTGGACGACACATACTGTGCCATTAAGAAAGAGATGATTTAAAAATGAAAGTAGTGTAAGGGGGTGGGGTAGAGTATAAATTTTAGACGGACACTACAGGTTCAATCACAGTTAGTAAAAGCATCTATGCAGAAATGAAGAGAGATGCACAGGATAAACTACCGTTCAGAGCTGAATCAAACCCTTTCACTCAGAAAAACAACAAATAAAAAATCAAAAATTATACACTGCAACTGACCGACTGAAAAACGTAAATAGAAGACTTAGGACAAGGCGTCTGCAGGATACTACGAGCAGAAGTAATGCGATCGCTGGATGCACACTGGGACTATTTGCATTTGGCTCGTTTGAACTTCATCACAGACTTAAAGATATTGGCCGCTGGGCTGTCGATATTAACTGTGCCGTCATTCTACAAGGAGAATAATACTAAATATGAAGGCAAGACGATCCCGGGGGAAAGCTGAATAAGTTTCAATATACAACTGTACCGGAAAAATGGGAATGAAAATTACAGAAACAAATAATTTGAATGGCCAGGCGGTGTTGAAACAGAACTCCCCCTCCTGCTCCTTCTCTATTCGAATGTCCAGTGCCTTATTATTGCACCCCTTGCTTTGTAACTACAATGCACAGCAAGACTAGCATTTGATCCCGGATTCTCAAAGCGAACTGTTTCCTTCATCGTTTTAAAGACATTCACAGAAAAAGCAACTAGAAGATGCAAATCTACGTTAATGGAGTTTAAAGTTAATTTCCATAAATTACAATTAAGGTGCCAAGTACACTCAAAAATTTGCATAATAGCTGCGCGTTATACTCTAAATTCATTTGATGCGTTGTAATAGGTACGGATGGTAACTGCGCTTCACAGGTTGAAAAGGAAGTTTATCGCTGTTTCCTACAAACATCTACCTTTTCCGCTCGTATTATAAGCATAATTGCTGGAGGGCTCTTTGAATTTTAGCCGATTTGCTACAAAATAATTATGAAGGGTGGTGACCATGGCGACAGTCACGCAAAACATAAAATAATTTGTCAAATTAGTAGCTTTGTAGGCGAAAGGGAAAAAAAAACGTAACAACGTTCGCTGTTTTGTGTTCTCATTACGCATCATCCGATAGGAAGACTGACGTGTGTAACGTACAAAGAAAGGCAGCATTCCTACAGTGTGCGCTTCTAGAGTAAGAATTTTACCACTGTGTCTGGTTTCTGGAAATTACGCTAACATTAGCAAATTATATAGTGGAAAAGTTATCATTAACGGCATCGTAATGGCTGTATGAGTAAATCAAAACTTTATAATACTGTATGAACAATGACGCTATTTTCATCACAATGGTAACCAAGTCACTCTAATATGTGATGAATTTTATAGATTTGTACTATTTTTCGATTGAAGTCTCTTATTTGGATGTATCATCTCCAGTTAATAACTGTCTTTTCTTATATTACATTTACTCAGATACAATGAAGTGACCTGATGTTTACGATGGGATTTGTGGGTTCCACATTTATTGCTGAATTATCTCTATGTGGCTCTTTGGAAAATACGATTAAAAAAAGGAGGGAAGAAGAAGAAGGAGGAGGAGGAGGAGGAGGACGAAAGAAAGGAAAGGAAGAAAACGACGCGAGGAAAAGGAGGATAAAACTAAATAAAACCTTGCAGGCAGTTCTATGAGGTTCAGAACGTCGAATGGTTCGTGCTTTGGAATAAAAATTCCAGGGAACGGCAATTTCAGCAATAATGCTTGTATGTATAGTAAATTATGACTTCAAATTTGCTGAACAATTACAATGTTCACATTACCGATTTATGCAACTGACTGCCATGTTCAGCAATGTTAATCTTCTAACAGATTGTCAACATCATGGAATTGTTATGTATCATGACAAGCTGTTAGTGGATTGAACACATCTTAATATGGCGGTCAACTCCCGAAACTGATAGCGCGAACATTGATTATCAAACGATCTTGATGCAATAAATTGTCATGTAACCATTAAAAAAGTCTAATACTTCTGTTTGGCAATACGTCAATTTTTTTTAGGAAGAAATTACTGCTTATTTGGTTTCCACGCCTTCTACCATACATGAATTCAGGACATGCACTTCGTGATGCAGTAAAACGTTTCGTGACGCCATTACATACGCCACACTAACTCTGAAGCTGATTGGAAGTTAGTGGAGCGCATTTTAGATTTGGCGCCGGTGTTTCCGGTAGAGCGGTCCTTGCATTTAACTTTACGATTTGCATATTTTATAAGATATTTCGTAACATATCTCCACTTGCAACGACCCGTTTACAGCTTCGAGCCATGTAGCACATTTTTAGTGTTGACCGGTAATTCCTCTATTCGCCACCGTTAGCATACGTTGGTCAGAAAAACTTCGAAGAACTGTTGGAAACCAAATGCGCGATAAAACGTCCCTGTTTATTTCGACTTTAATACTAGAGATAAAATTACATTACAGATTTATAGTAAGGTATATAAATGCAGATAAAAGAAATTTTTTAGTGGGAATTTTTTGGTGTGATTAGAAATTTCAGGGGTCTTATGTATCAGGTGAATTTACATAAAGAAACAACACATTTGGCATTACCAAATTTTTTTATGGAGAAAAATCGAAAGTCGGCTTGAATACCACAAAACTGAGTTAAATAACTAAAACGTTAAAGGAGACGAAAATTCAATTATGACGTGTGACTGGAGATATAGTAGATACAGGTAGAAAAAGAAAAACAGGTGAAAATGGAAAGGGGTAGGAAGCCGCCCGGTAGAATTTTGTCCAGAGCGAAATTTAATCATTAGTGACGCTTCGTTTAAGAATACGATTGTATACGTGAGAAGACCTGGGGGGAGATCGGAACATTTTCAGATTGATCATATAACGATATGACAGATTTCGAAACCAGATTTTTCAATCATAGGCAATTCCAGGGGCACATGTGGAATCCGACCACAATTTACCGTTAGGAGACGTAGATTAAAACTGGAAAATCTGCAAAAAGTTACGAAATTAAGGAGATAGAACCTGGATAAATTTAAGGAACCACAGCTTGTTGAGATTTTCAGAGATAATATTTTACAAAGTTGGATTGAAATGTGGGATAGGAATAAAACAGAGGACGAATGGGTAGCTTTCAGAGAGAGAATATAGGGAAGGCCTAATGGGAACCCCTAGATAACACAGGATATATTGAGTTTAATTGACAAAAGAAGAAAATATAAAAATGCAGCAAATTAGGCAGGTGAAAGTGAATACAGCTGTCTAAAAGATGAGACAGAAACTACAAAATTGCTAAGCACGAGTGGCTGGAGAACACATGAAAGGGTTTAGACGCAGGTATAACTAAGGGAAAGATACATGCAGCGTATGGAAAAATTAAGGTGACCTTTGGAGAAAAGGAAAGCAACTGTTAGAACAACTCAGATGGCAAGTCAGAAGAAAGTAAAGGAGGGATTGCTGAAAGTCTTATGTAATGGGTTTATAAATGGTAGATCAAGTTGAGGAAAACATTATGGGCAGTAAAGAGGAAGTAGGTAAAGTTGAGATAGGAGGTGAGTTACAGCGACAAGAATTTGACAAAGTACTGAAAAAGCCAGCAATGACAAAATTATTCCACCTGAAGTGCAAGATATACGAGACAGGCGGACCAGCCTCATACTTCAGGAAGAATGTAATGATCCCAATTTCGAAGAAGGCAGGTGCTGACAGTTGTGAACACTATTACCATCTATGTGCTGGGTTGCAAAATACTTGCACGACTCATTTAACTTACAGAAGAACGGAAGAACTTAGAAGTCGATATCAGGGAAGATGTGCTTGTATTACGAGAGATTTGTAGGTACACATGAGTCAATAATTACCTTAGACGATAGGTTGAAGAAAGACAAATTACGTTTATAACACTTTTAGATTTAGAGAAATCTTTTGACCATGTGGACTGGACACTCTCTCTGAAATTATAAAAGTAGCATGGATCAACTGACGTTATAAGATTCTAAGGATATTAAGCAGAAACCATAGTCGAGGACACTTACAAGTCGTGGATGAGGTTTGCTATTTGCGTAGGTGACGATGGCTGAAGTACAGAAGATATAAAATGCAGACTGAAATAAAAGAAACGCGTCCCTGAAAAACAGAAATTTGGTAACCTGTAATATAAATTCAATTGGTAGGAAATCTTTTCTGATGGTATTTGTCTGGAGTGTTGCCTTATACAGAACTGAAATGTGGACGAAGAGAGTTCAGACAAATGAATTTGAAATGTGGTACTACAGAATAATGCTAAATATCAGATCGTACAAGAAATAAGGATGTACTGAACAGAACTGGGGCAAAAATATTTATGGCACAACTTAACTAAAAGAAGAAGGGACCAGGTGACAAAGCATCGTGAGGCATAAAAGAATAGTCAGTTTGGTAATGGGAGATAGTGTGGGATTAATAACTGTAGTAAGTGTTCAAGCACTCACTATGTAGCTACATATATAATTTTACGTTGATACCTACACCATAATATTTTTATGATCTGAAAATGGCAGCAGCCGAAACAGATAACAGTGAATTGTGATAGTCAGTCTGATCAAGACGGGCTTTTAAAAATAAAGTGCCACAATATGATCACGGACTCATTTTCACACTTTATCTCCAATTGGTAAAAATTGTAGATGGAGACCAATGAGTGAACACAGTAAATTGGTTCAAATGGATGTAGGCTGCAGTAGTTCTGCACAAATGAAGAGACTAGCACAGTATAAACAAGCATGAAGCGCTGCATCAAGCCAATATTCGCAGTGAACACTGTAAAATCACCATTGGAAAGCCTATATTTTAACAAACAGAAGCAAAATTAACTAGGTCACGAGAAACAACAAGAAACAGAGTACGAAGAAAAATGAAGTTGCGGCGAGTAAATATCACATTTAATCAGCAAAGTCGGTATTTGCCACTGACTAAATTATACCATGATTTCTAAATTTTCTGTGAAGTCCAAATGACAATTAGAAATAATTATACACAGCAACCTAACAGTTACATTCCTAAAGTGACGTCATAGGCAATTCGAGGTATGAAAAAACAGCGATTGGGTAACATTATGGTGAAACTTGAGCCACGAGAATACAAGATAAACTACTAATGCTGATTGTACTAATCACAAGAAAGGACAGAGCGGAAACAAAACTACGGACGTACCAGCCATCTCCCCGTAAAGATACTAAATCGACTACACAGAAAAAAAAAAAACCACAGTGCTTTTAACAAATTAAGGGAAAAACTAGCTTCAGAAGTGGATCGCACAATCGCGCACGAATGACCACTTACAAGTCGCAGATGAAATTGTGGAAATGTGACATCAGTGCTGTCTGCGCATAAATTTCGTCAAAGCAGTTGCCTCTATTTCAGCAAATCCGAGCTAATAGCTTTTAAGAAACAATATACTGATTCAGCTTATGTAAGATATTTAAGATACATACGTCAATGCTTTCGATTTTATGGGATTATACAGCGAGAAACTATTCAGAACGAAGAAAAGTCAGCAAGGAGATCCCGTATAACCAAAACTATTCTCAATAGTCCGAGAAGAAGAAGAAGAAGAAGAAGAAAAACGTTTATCAATGCGATTCAGTAGTTCACAGAAAACGAGTAGCGGAAGCAATTAGGTATTGCAATTAATCGATCAATCGTAATAATTCACTAACAGATTGCGACAATATCAATATTTCTTTCACGTCAATTAATTTTATAAAGTCAAATATTCTTATGATTAGTTACTCCGACTTTTTTTCTGTTTTGCAGCCGGTTGTATAGTGACTAGCTGTCTGAGACTTGATTACGGATATAAATCTGATTGTCCCCTAGTACTAATCGTGTAATGTCAGCACGAGACAAAGTTTTGAAGGTGAAACCAATAGATTAATACGTAAAACCATGTGTCGATGCTTCAGATGAGCTTAAAACATATGCTGGAGAATCAGAAGGTGAAATTCTAAGCTCATTCAAAAGTGCAACAGAAGATAGAACTCTAAATTTTTAATGTTGGACAAGCCAAAGGTCTACACATGCAAATTGCTTATGAAATTTCAGTAATAGAAGACGCCATTACACTTTCGCTGCTCTTAAACAAGAAACCACAGAAATCAATAGTGAAAATTACGTAACAGGAAGGAAAGTAATATAATTTGTTTCTGTGCTGCCAAGAAAGTTACTGGACACAAATATTTCAACATCAGAATGAAAATGTCTCAATAGGTTTGGCAAGAACAATACCAAAGACGCTTTCGGGACATTGAAAATACCAAACTGATGGCGTTGTACACGATTCCATTCACTCGCTTCCAGTGCCTTATTTTCAGGATCCCTTGGCAGCACGTTAAATACCATTGTTCAGACGAAGCAAACACAGAAAGTAGCGTTAGTCTGAGACTCCCACGTACAATTGCCGGCTACTGCACAAGATGATCTGTGGAGCACTTCTGGAACGTTAGTCTCAATACAGCAGGAGCATAGCTCTACCACAGTAGCAGCAAATAAGATACAATTTAGCCTCTGAAGTTCTACTCTATTTACACCAACATGTAATAAACCAAAAATGATCTCTGCAACACTGGAAAGAAAATGATGCAGCGTATCCTGTTTTGCATAATGGGCTTCCTAAATATCTGAGAATAGCAATTTCCTCTGTTCCTTCCGAAAGACTTCTCTCATACACGGCATACAGCAATAGCTTGAGGAAAAGTATTAGGTAAATTCTTGTTCCTCATTGTCAGTTCACTTTCTGAACAATTTTGGTACTTGCAGGCATATTCATTACAACATCTCGTCGAAAGTAACGATGTTGATCAGTCTTATTAGCAAATGTTAAGGGGATATACAGGGTGGCCAGGAGGAATAGTCGATATTGAGTGATCTGCCATAAACAATCATTCGAAGCAAAAATGTCTAGTAAATACGGGCTGTAAAATACATACATTAAGGGCTACGAGCACTTCATTTTCGATACTGTGAAACTAATCTCTTCTACTGCAAGCTCTCTGTTTTCCATATTTTGGGAGGAGGTAATACGGACAAAAAAAAAATCTAAAGGTCCAGTAAACACTGGCTCTAAAGAGTGTACCTTAAGAGCTATAGTCACATCTTCAACTTCGATACTGTGGAACAACTCTTCTGCTGAACGAGTGCTCATAGTTCTTAAGCTATGCATTTTGAAGGCCAAGTTTACTGAACTATTAAGCTTTTTTGCGTCGAATGGTCGTTTCTATCATATCCCTTTATACTGAGTATTCCTCGTGGGACACCCTGCACATTTCTGATAAAAATAAATGATACTTACACATGTCATAAAACTGAAGAACTGTTCTTAGTTAAAGAGAAATGATGTGTGATAGCATTGGTTCTTTTGTGGACCAAAGCTTTTTATCAAACAAAAACGGTATTATCAATGCTTTATAGACCTAAACAAGAACACGTGACATAATTATTCGAATAAACTATTATTAGGATATAATTAATCGCTTCATTTAAATAACTGAAGAGGCCAACTAATCGCCTCTCTTATTATAGCCCATCAGTAGCAGCAATGAAGCAGCCCAATTTTCTACTGTAGTAGAAAAAAGTGTACAGTGTTTCACAACAAAGAGCGAAACCGTAACCTTTGTTGCGGACGTATTTGTTCCACGGCGGTTTCCTTCCAAAATGAAACTGCAATATGTCCGTAGCTTTACCCTTTATACCGACGGACGGTGCAGTATGAACTATTGCTACGAAAGTGAATGCCTTCAAAGTTAAATTACTTCCACATATTCAACTCAGTCTTTTGGCTAACCGAACTGTGTAGCCTTTTTTAATGTAAATAAGCAATTGCAAAAGTTACTGTGGTAACACGTGACAAGGTGACGATCAATGAGACTATTACCTGCTATATGCATTCTGGATATCCGTGCCAATGTGCAGGTGGTAATCGGCCTGAAGGTGATAGGCCGTGCGCGAAGACTCGTGGCATGGCGAAACTTTCACAGTTTAGTATCTTTCTCACGATACGTAACTCACGCTACATACCTTGCAACTTCGATCCGGAACAATTAAAGATCTTCGCGACAAAACATATTTGACTAATGCGTCGGACAGCCTTGCCCGTTTCCGCGCCCGTCGACAACTGCCCACTGCTGTCGCAACTCCACACCGAGCCGCCAGCCAATCACAGCAAAGCACTTCCTCTCGTGCACCTCACATTCTCGGTGGGTTATGTGACTCATATTTTAGCATTAACATGTTATATTGTTAGCAAATCGTTTCTTACATACAAAAATTTAATAATAAAGTAATGTACTTTGGATGTACTTAAAAACTGTTTACGGGAGTCGTGAAGTATACAGCGGTTTAAAAACAAGATTGCGTTCCTGCCAACGTTGTTAAGCAACCTTCATTCAATCGTATGGCATTTCTCAATGCTGCTCCGAAGTATGCATGGATTTTAGTTACTCTCCAAAAGCAGTGAATGATAATCATTAGAGACGGAAAATAAAAAAAAAATACAGAGCCGCTGGTGGAGACATTTTAAGAGCAATAAACATTAAACGAAATAAGAAAAATTTTATACATAGAAATCAAGTGCAATTAACGTTTCCTGAAGGGGAATACATTATCAGCTGTCATCGCTGAACACGGACTGTTTAAGCTGTTCTCGGAACTCAGGTACTTCGTACATCAATGGCAGTGATTTCTCCTGCTTCCGTAACTTCCCACTAACATCGATTTCTCTCGAAAACATCAGCTGACCAAATGACGAACAAATCGATCATGGTGTAGGTTAACATTTCCGGTGAGCAATTTCGGTATGCAGTACCAGACATTTAACGGCGATAAGTACCCCTCAATTTGAACTAAAATCGCCATATTTTACACTTCTGGACTGCAGAAACGTCTTTAGAGTCTCACAATATCAATCTAAGCCCGGAGTTACCAGTACTATTAACGCCCTCTGATTCAACGTCGAAAATGGGGTCATTGGGCGCTATATAACAAGTGCTCACAACACTTATTTGCGTTTCTTCTCTCCCCAAATAGGTCTCCCCTACAATTCTCTATTAATTACCATCTTCGCCCACTTAGATCGATGTTGCTCCTAATAGTTTTATATCATGTACCCACTTTCCTTTACGTCGTCGTCGTCGTCTGTGTCTTACGTAAGCTCTAGAAATCCTTTGGCCATCCACAATCAATCCCGATGGCGTATGTCCCGAACACCTCTATTTCGTTTTCATAACTGTCGTTTCTACGTTTCCTCCACATAACAGCAAGACAACCGTTTCTGAAATAGAGCAATTTGTCAGTTAAATATCGTCCTGCTGTAAGATTTTTATAACACAAGAGTTGCAACTTTGAAAATTTAATTACAATACATGTGGCTTATCTTTATTTTGGCTTGTGTTGCAGTATGTAATGATAGCAAGATGCTGTTAAGTGTCCGGTTCATGTAGCCTACACATTGTGTTACATAAGCATTAATCAATGTTAAGTCCCACTATCCACGTTCGAACTGATATGTCAGGTGCAAATTCAGTGCTAATCTCTTTACTCGTTTTGTTTTCTTACATAGATTTGCTTCTACAGTAAGTGATGAATTGTCACTAATGAAATTACTTCGAAATCGAAGGATTAATTTTGAAGTATTTCGCACAGCTGTGAATCGTTAACAGTGTTCAGAAATGTGGGGAACTAATATAATCATAAAACTTTTTATTGATATCACAAATTGTCAGAACTGAATGCTTGGTATCTTATTTGAGGACACAGTCTGAAGTTTACTGAACTTTGTACCGTCCTTCAGTATAGCTCTGAACATAATAACACGTACAATAAAGCCTAAAACAATTTCCGAAATATTGTGAAAACTGTGTTACGGAACAAAAACTGCACGATGGGTGTGTGTGTGTGCGTGTGCATCCTCTTGAATCAACTGATTGTTATTCGTTGCATCAGCTTTTTTTTGTAATTACTAAGGGGACTAACACTTCTGTATGCAGTGCTGACATAGGGTGTTGATTAAAGTGGAGCAGTCTTCGTGCTTACACTTTTTTCAGTACAATGACGGAAACAATATACTGAAGTACGTCTTAGTAAACAGCACAGTTACGTCTTTGACTGATCAGTGTAATATTTAGAAAAATTGTAGTTACATTGTATTTTCTTATTCTACATTCATGAGACAAACATATGGCATCTTACTCCGTTTTTTGCGCATCACCAGCACAGTTATGTTCGCATGTTTCTGTCTTGCGTTCCAACAACGCTTTCTAATACTACGTTTACTGATTTTTTACTGGGCAAAAGATCTTTAAACATTGTTCTACGACTAACATAAACGTCTGTTTCTGTATCTTGCGGCCAGCTGATTTTCCAGTCTGTATGCATAGAACTGTTTTGCTGCTTTGTTAGTTTTGTAAAGCTTATGATTTCTTTCTTCTCCATTAATAAAATCCCTGAAAATACAATTTTAAGTCACACCCACGCAAAGAATGACAAGGAAGAACGACATGAGGCATGATATTCCAGCGTCAAAATATTCCGAAGAAACTAAAGTTGTGAGTATGAGCATACCTCTAGTTCCTGGAATGTGTATGCCGAACAACGAAATGAAAGTAATAAATGGGAAGGCGAAAACTTTCTTTTCTACATTAACGTCGATTAAATGCAAATGGGTTAGCGTGATTGCTTCTTGTAGCTCGAGAACTGTTAGACGATACGCTCGATGAAGCTAGAAGGGCTAAACGAATTGCATAGTAAGAAGTCACGTCAGTATAACTACGCCGTTCATATACAACTGACTAGCAAGATCTATTTGTATTCCACTTCTCACTCAGCCACTGGAACACTTCTCTCGACGCTGGATGTAGACAGAATGAGACACGTACTGTGTGTTCACTAAATTATGACAGTGACGTGGCTGGAACTTCAAACTTCCAGTATTTACAGCATCATGTAGAAATTACTGGCACAAAGCTGATTATTCAAGTTGAGCAATCTGATCGGCCGCTGTTAAGAGACGAGACGGAAGCGCGCCGTCCATTTGGAGCGCCACTATATTGTGTCTCGGCGCCATAACGCAGATGCGCATCCTCTCAGAACAGGAAGCGCGGCACACAGTGGACAGGCAGACGTGCATAGGAAGTTGTACAATGCGCGGCCGCCACAGCGCCACCGGGCTTATCTGCTCCCACGGCACCGGCCGCCGATATTCACACGCCAGACACGCTACGGCGCCGCCGCCTACGCCCCCCGCCATCTTCACTTTCGCTGCTTTCATTCCGCTAGAAAACGCGCTGGCCAAGGACGTTCCGCAACGAACCAAACGGAGACACTACGAAAGAAACGTTCGGCAATTGCAGAAAATGTGCGGGCTGAGTGTTACCCAACTTTGATTATCTGCTATCATACAATGGACGCAAAAACCGACGAGGAGATACCTCGTGTGGCGTAGAATCGAAGTAGTGCAAGCGTAACGACTGCCAGCTTTAGTAGACTCCGCGAAGAAAATCCCTAAAAGCTGTAGTGGGCTTGGCGCGGCTGCTTCGCGCGTCTACCTCAACGAGCCACATAACTTGACTATTGTGACTTCTGTGTTGTTGCAGCTGTTTAGAATATTGCTTTCGGCTGCAGCCGTTTGCTGCTCGCAGTTGAAATCTGAGAACAGCGCTGCTAACTGTCAGCAATCTTCTTTCGCCGGCTCTACTATACGCATAGAAGAAAAAAAAAATTCAATTTTACTAGCAACCTATAGTTCAATACCACTGCATTCGGGAGTATACTGCTACAGCCAATTCATGCATTACTGGCTGTTGTCCGAAACGATTCACAGAAACTATCATGGCAACCTGTACTCACAGAATAGCAACTGGTTTACTTACCATATTACTCGTAGAGTATCTAATGGGAAAAATTGCGTAAAAAGTTTGTAAATCAGATTCTCAATGATTTTGTGCATACACAGTCGTGATAAGTTCATCGACGCACAATGCGCGAATAGGAAACAGATCTCAAGTCTTGATTTTAATTTAAACAAATCCAGGGTTCCAGAAGTTTTACCAATCATTAGAATGTACACTTTCTAAAGCAAACGACCAATACTGCCTCTGTTCAACCAATGCAAAAGTCGAAACTTCTTGAAAGATTAAAACTGTGTGCTGGACGGAGACTCGAACTCGGGACCTTTGCCTTTCGCGGTCAAGTGCTCTCTACCAACTGAGCTACCCAAGCACGACTCACGCCCCGTCCTCGCAGCTTTACTTCTGCCAGTACCTCGTCTCCTACCTTCCAAACTTTACAGAAGCTCTCCTGCGAACCTTGCAGAACTAGCACTCCTGAAAGAAAGGATATTGGGGAGACATGGCTTAGCCACAGCCTGGGGGATGTTTCCAGAATGAGATTTTCACTCCGCAGCGGAGTGTGCGCTGGTATGAAGTGCTAGTTCTGCAAGGTTCGCAGGAGAGCTTTTGTAAAGTTTGGAAGGTAGGAGACGAGGTACTTGCAGAAGTAAAGCTGTGAGGACGGGACGTGAGTCGTGCTTGGGTAGCTCATTTGGTAGAGCACTTGCTCGCGAAAGGCAAAGGTCGCGAGTACGAGTCTCGGTCCGGCACACAGTTTTAATCTGCCAGCAAGTTTCATATCAGCGCACACTCCGCTGCAGACTGAAAATCTCATTCTGAATTCGAAAGTCTTCTGCGTGCTTTCAGTTGAAGGAAGATACAAAAAAAACGAGTTTTACACTCACGAAATCATCGGAGTTTCATTAATTCCATTTCTCACAGGGTAAGATCATACACGATCAATCGGGAATTGCTTTGCGATATTTTCTGATAGTTTTGATACAGGGGTGCCTTGGCCTTCTGGTACCTCGTTACAGATTAATAATGCATTTATAATTCATTCGGCTTGTTACGTTACCTTTATTTCTGTGCAAATATCTTCACATCAGTGAATAAGGTTGTAATATAGAATCATCCCAACGTACAACACAAAAAGCAGTAATGTAATAACCTTCGGAAAACCATGTAGACTTATCACTGTGTATACGCTGTTTTGTCAGTGTACAGTAAGTATGCAGCACTGTTCCCTTGCAGGGATTGTTCAAAATGTCTGCCATCATTATCACGGCGGAGTGAACAGAGAGAGTTAACCCTTCAAGTCCTAGGTGCGGTCTCACACACCGCTAGCGTTTACTGTTACACCGTTGCTCAAGCACAACTGGTGTAGGAAATTACAGCGCTGTTTATTAGTTCTTTCCCAAAACTGCTGTGGTTTTTCTTTGTCATCAGCCACTTTAATGTGACTGAACCTATATAGACTTTTCTTTCGTGCTAGCGGTCTCTGAGGCGGCACTTGGGACTTTGCGTTATGAATTCAGTAGCCAGGTCTACATCTTCTGTTCACGTTACTAACCTTGACTTTGAGGATACTATTTTAAAGTGGCTTGAGGACAGTTTAGGAGGTGATGCTGGAGCAGATAGTGTCATCGAAATTGAAAGTGAAAGTTATGCAGTACAGGAACAGTACGAGATGAAGACGAAACTATCTTGCCACATGTGAATTCTTGAATGATGAAAGTGATGAACACAGAAGTGTGGAGACAAACTTTCGCTAAAGGTTTTACTATAAAAAAATTAGCTCGAAACAAATATCGCTGCTCGTCAAAGCCTCTTCCAATGATGGCCAACGGCGTTATTTTTTCGCAAGTTGAACGTAACTGGGTTAATGCGATTGCCCTTCACAATTCCTATGAAGACTGTATCCTGGTAAACCACTTTAATTTTTGAACTCGTTTGTGACACCACAGATAAAAGGCGAGTCAAGAAGTATCACACAAGCTACGTGTTGGGTGTAGCAGAACCAGAAGTAGAAGTTGTCGAAGAACGATTGGAAAAACGCAAAACGTGCTCCACATATGGCCCAAAGAAGAGAAAGACACTTAGTATTTGCCATTGTTGCAAGAAGCCAAATTAAGTAAGTTAGGTTAGGTTAGTGTTGTTCAACGTCCCGTCGACAACGAGGTCATTAGAGACGGAGCGCAAGCTCGGGTTAGGGAAGGATGGGGAAGGAAATCGGCCGTGCCCTTTCAAAGGAACCATCTCGACATTTGCCTGAAACGATTTAGGGAAATCACGGAAAACCTAAATCAGGATGGCTGGAGACGGGATTGAACCGTCGTCCTCCCGAATGCGAGTCCAGTGTGCTAACCACTGCACCACCTCGCTCGGTAATTAAGTAAGTCTACAAAAATTTCCTGCGAGTGCAAAAAATCCCCTGAGAAGGAAACTAAGCAGCTATGAAGTAATAGTGTCATTTTTATTTTTTAATGTTTTGTGGGAGTTTATGTTCATTATTACATATGTAATAAACAATAAAATTATACCAAAAAGTAAAATTTGGAGTGCAAGGTTATTTGAGTTTTTATAGCATTAACATTATCATGTAATATTATGTTTATTTAGTGTGGTTTTCTGCTTAAATGCGGTTTGTTTTGTAAAAAGTAAACGTTAGAAATTATTTGAATACTGTATACATAGTTTTCTGCAGTATTAATGTAATCTTTTACATAAAATCTGAACTGATCCACTCAAATTGCGGAATGTAATTTTTATGGCTGTTTAAATATAGCGTTCACTCAGACCGCACCACAGTATGTGACCAAAACCTGACCTGGAAAGTTAAGGGTTAACGTATAACTAAACCAAACACGGCTGGAAAAATCAACCCCAGGCAGAACCGAGCGGTATTGAATGCAAATTCGAGGACGGAGAGCAGGCATTTGCGATCATCATCGGTATTAACAAAATATCGACGTTGGGAATCCAAACACAGATCTTTCAATATCTAAGTATCGTCCTTTGATGTAGGCAGAAAAAGCAGGCTACTTGTTACCACCGTCAAAATTTTTTTCGTCATTTTAACGTAACTTTCACTGAACACGTCCTATAACGACACCAATGTAACTCCTTTGAGACGTGTCTAGCGTAGCCATGGATTGGGGTGAGGTGTACACTTTTTTAAGCGAACTAAATTAGGAACATTGTTAGGTAAGCGCCCATTACTGCCTTTCACTATTCACCAAGGTCGTGCTTTCGTGATGTCAAGTAGTGTGGAGAACAGGCTGATACACACTGCTCAGCAAAATGTATAAAGACGAGATAGATAAATTAAAATATTCACTACTCCATAGAAGTGAATGAAAGTGCGTACTGACCCCTAATCTTGAACACGGTACACTCACCGTCAACATTACTGTGACACTGCACTCCTTTCCCATGTGCCTCTTTTCATGGTTGCATTCCGTCCTTACTTCATTTTTAGGAATGATAATGCGAGATCGCGACGAAATACGCAGGTGGAGCAGCTCCTGGAACGAGAGGACATTGGGCGAATGGACTGGCTTCCGCTGGTGGAAGAATGGAAAACCCTACCACACGAACTCCTTACCACCTCTGTGGCCAGCACTAGAGCACGTTGCATAACATGCATTGCTGTCCGTCGAGATCACACACCTTATTAAGAATCGTCTCCCACCTTTTGTAATGTCCAAGGAACCATCATCAATCGTGGTGACTTCAGTGTAATTATCGTCTTTGATAAGAAGCGTCGCTCCCATTTGTCTCATTGTGTACTTCTTTCCAATACATTCTATACTACAGTAGCAGTTGTTTTTATGTATGGTCCAAGTTTCATCGAGCTACAGTACGTTACTTGGAGGTGACATTACGCGTAAGTTACTTTCGTGGTTAACAGCTACACAGCCGTGTTTTACGGAAAATCAGTCTGGTCAAATTTGATTTATGGAGTGAATATTATAACAGAGCAAAAGAATAGCGTAATTTGCAAAATGGAACAAAAAGCGACCTGCCGCCGCACTTCAGTCATTATCTGAAAGATCGCCTTCTAGATCTTAAATAATATCCATTACAAGCATGGTCTCACATCATTGGTGCTACCTATTCAAAGCTACAAAAAATTGCCCTTAAATATTTGGCCTGCAGAGCGATATAGCCAGCCAGCTTCTCGAAGACTGTTCTCTAAAGCCAGATACGCCCCTTGCCGACAATAGGCTAGACTGAAGGGAAAACGTTTCTCAAGAACGTTATTCTTGAAGTCTGCAGACGAAAAGTAATGGGGCATGAATTATAATTACTGCTGTACTTACTGATTCATAAATATGATATTAAATGTGTCTGTAAATTGCTTTTTACGCCAATGCACAGGGTGTTAGCTGTGTAAGTGCAGATATCGTGACCATTGGTACTTTAATACCAGGTGTACCGGTATGAAATGAGCGTTTGTTTGTTTGTGAAAATGATACACTAATTTTGAATTGAAAAGTAAAAACATTTTATTCAAAGTACTGACCATTGCTTTCTATACATTTTGACGACCTCTCTGGCAATTTGTGGACATCACGCCAATAGAAATGTTCGTCTTTTGAAGCAAACCAATCAGACACCTAATTTTCGACTACTTCGTAGGAATCGTGTTCCTCAGCCAATGCGTGTCCCATTGATGAAAACAAATAGTCGGGAGGGGTCAAGTCTGGTGAATACGGCGGGTGGGGTAGCATATCCCAGCCAAGTGTTTTGATTATATCCTGAACCAGTTTTGCTTTGTGTGCAGGTTTAGTATGCACAGTTTCACCGGGTTTTAGAAGCTTATGATACACCACACCTTTCTGATCCCACCAAATACAGAGCATGTCTTCTTGCCGAATCGATCTGGTTTTGCTGTCTACGTTGATGGTTGTCCCGGATTAACCCATGATTTTTCCCGCTTAGGATTCTTAAAATAAGTCCATTTTTCATCGCCAGTAACAATTCGATGCAAAATTGATTTTCTTTCATGTCTTTGAAGCAAAATTTGACAAATGGTTTTCCGGTTTTCCAGTCAATTCATTGGCACCCATTTTCCACACTTTTGGATCTTCCCCTAGCTTTCAAACGGACAGAAATTGATTGTTGTGCAACATTTAGCATTGCTGCCATTTGCTTCTGACTCAAAGTATCATCTTCATCCAATACTGCTTGCAATTCGGCGTCTTCAAACTTTTTTGGTGGTCTTCCACGTTCTTCATTTCTTACATCAAAATCATTATTTCTGAACCGTTGAAACAATCTTTTGCATGTTGCTTCTGATAGAGCATAATCACCATATATACTTCGACAACCATTCGGTGCGACTCTGCAGTATTTTTCTTCCAGATGAAAACAAAAAATTAATGCTTTCCGCAAATCATCACTTCCTGGTACAAAATTCGACATTGTTAACACGATGAAAACGTATGATGATGTTTGTTCCATGACTTGATGTATACTAAATATCTTTGACAGATTTCATACCAACCAAACAAACAAAAAAAAATTAAGGCTCGTTCACAACAAATGTTCCCTATAGACAAATTTTTATCTTAACGCTCATTTCATACCGGTACACCTGGTAAGTTCCCTCGTCAATGTTAGTTTTCTTTTCTCTGCAAACACGTCACATAATTTACTACCTGATGTTTTCTGAGCACCACTAAGTGGACTGCGTCTGTCAATATAGACTATCCGTTTTGCGTCCACACTTCATATACCTGATATTCCGCCTGTTAAACTAAAAACATTCTACTCCTAATAGCTACAATAAACATAAATATGCAATGTTGTTCAATGCTGTGTCCTAGGTACCCAATGAAAGTATCTGCGCTTACACCCCTAACATCCAGCATAAATTCATCATTTAACATCTATGTTTTTGGCTCAATTAGCATCATACATTATGTTAAACCACCATCGCCCATCCCCAACGTAGGGTAGTGGGCATTACTCTGGTGAACACTAACTTTTAAGTACAGACAGTGAATGGACCAAGTTTGTTTCCAAACAATACACTCAGTGCATACAGTCAGTATATCACTGCTGTAAATTTAATTTCCGTATGAAACATGTAGAGAAGTAAATGTGTGCACGATATCAAATGAAATGGAATTACTGTATAACAAGCCACTAGTAACCATAGTTCCCTTATACCAAAACGCTCATAAAATATCCCTGAAGAACATACGCAATTAAGAATTCGCGTTTAGCTCACAGTGTTACGTGTAAGAGGTTACTCCATTCTTCAACTACGCGGGGCATGAAGAAATCGCTTAACGACAAGGTTGTAGAAACAGTTTACATTCAGTTTCCCCACAGCCTTATAACAAATCACGGGAGAGTGCTAACTGTTAGAAAAAGATAACTTACAAATCCCATTATACTGCATGTCCTACTGAAGGTTATTATAATGTCTCTTCGAAGAACCGAGGGGTAGACGACTGTATACCACAGCGAGAACCTCCTAGCACAAATACAGAAGAAACAAGAACTGGCTGTTTCTCCATGCTACAGATGGTAAGCAGCTACCTTGTAACAGTTTGTCACATCCACATAGTAATAGTGTTGCATCCTGTCTCTCGATAGCACTACGCCTTTCCCCATTTGGCGGATGAGCTGCGCCACATCGTGCCTCTCTCGAAGAGCAAGTTTCTCCGAGGAAGCAGGAAACCACTTACCTCGTGGAGACTTGGGCTACAGATCTACGGCGCATTGAAATGAAGGTGGTGATGCAGGAGCCCCGGACTGGAACGAGTCCATTGTTTGCCGAGTTGTTGCACACAGAATCTGGAGGGGAAAGCTGGATAAATGCCGCACAAACGATACAGTAGCCCACCGGAAGACGCATCAGTGTCTGGCAGCGAAATGAATCGATCCACGCGTTTCTTTGTCTCGTCGGCTTCGCCACACTACAGTATTCAAGATGATGTGCCGTTTGAAGCACAACTTAACAGCTGGGGAATGCATTTCTCGATAAGCCTACTGGTCCATTTTCTGTCAAGGCAGGTTTTTCCGTCATGTGTGAATATGTCGAACACGCTCAAGCACACTAAGAATAGGCTTATCATGGCACCTTTGACAGTACCGCTTGCTTCACAATGTCGGATAGGTTTCCTTGAAAAAATAATTTTTTTTCGGACACTGCTTAGGGAAACGAATTTAAAGCTTTCAGATGCCACTAATTCTCTGTCATTCTCTTTTAAATAACTTCGGCTTCAGTTTGTTACAAGTGGTTGAAACGCTGCTCTGTTCTAAAAAAATCATTTATTCGTTGACTAAAAATGGTACGATCTAAGGTTGCAGTGTTTCGGGGTAAATATGGTCAAAACCCTTCATTAATCGACTTATTGCTACCGCTACTGGTTCGGACAGCTGCGTAGCACACGTATTTCATCATCAGTAGCTACGTTGTCTATAGGGAGAAGTGTTTACAGCAAAAAATTCATCTGTGCTTCCTTTCTTTTGCGTGGTGGTTTCCTGCCCTCTTGCTGAGATTTTTTAATATCACGATTCATGTGAGATTTTCAAGCTTTTGTTTCTAGCTGATGTGGAAAACGCTCTTACAATTTCTTGCGTTTCGTCGCCTCAACGAGTTATTTAATACAATTTTTAATACTCCTATAATTGTGCTGTGTCCTTTGACTTCTATGGTACCAACAAGCTGGGAGGCATTTTTCAGTCTTCACAAACATCTGTCAAGTATTCAACAACTGAACGCTACCATTGTATTAATTCTTGTGGGCAGGATCTTGGGCTAATCTGATGTAGTGTCATAGTTAACACAATCTCTTACTATCCGTTCTTCTTTATCCTGGTCATCATTTATGAATTTGGCAATGTTAGTGGAAGAGGGTGACCGATGCCCTTCCTTCCTTCCTTTTATTTGGGCCATCAGCCTTCCGACTCGTTTGTCGCGGCCCGCCATGAATTTCTCTCCTGTGCCAACCTCTTCACCTCAGAGCAGCACTTGCAACATACGTCCTCAATTATTTGCTGGATGTATTTCAATCTCTACCTTCCTCTACACTTGTAGCCCTCCGCAGCCCCCTCTAGTATCATGGAAGTAATTCCCTGATGTCTTAACAAATGTCCTACCATTCCATCCCTTCTCCTTGTCAGTGTTTCCCACGTATTCAAATGGCTCTGAGCACCAAGGGACTTAACTTCTGAGGTCATCAGTCCCCTAGAACTTAGAACTACTTAAACCTAACTAACCTACGGACATCACACACATCCATGCCCGAGGCAGGATTCGAGCCTGCGACCGTAGCGTTTCCCACGTATTCCTTTCCTCTCCGATTCAGTGCAGAACCACCTCATTCCTTACCTTATCAGTCCACTTACTTTACAATATTCGTCTGTAGCACGACATCTCAAGTGCTTCGATTCTCTACTCTTCCGGTTTTCCCACAGTCCATTTTTCACTACCATACAACGCTGTTCTCGAAACGTACATTTTCAGAAATTTCTTCCTCAAATTAAGGCCTATGTTTGATACTAGAACACTTCCCTTAGCCAGGAATGCCCTTTTTGCCAGTGCTAGTCTGTTTTTGATGTCCTCCTTGTTCTGTCCGTCATTGGTTATTTTGCTGCCTAAGTGGCGGAATTCCTTAACTTCACCTACTTCGTGATCATCAATCCTGATGTTCAGTTTCCCGCTGTTCTAATTTCTGCTACTTCTCATTAATTTCGTCTTTCTTCGATTTGCTCTCAATTTATATTCGGTACTGATTAGGTTGTTCATTCCGTTCAGCGTATCACAATTCTTTTTCACTTCACTCAGGATAGCAATGTCATCAGCGAATTATATCATCGATATCCTTTCGTCTTGAATTCCACTCCTGAACCTTTCTTTTATTTCCATAACTGCTTCTTGAGTGTACAGATTGAACAGAAGGGGAAAGACTACATCTGTCTTACACCCGTTTTAATCCGAGCGCTTCGTTCTTGGTCGTGCACTTTTATTATTCCCTCTTGGCTCTTGTACATATTGTGTATTACCCGTCTCTCGCTGTAGCTTACTCCTATTTTTCTCAGCGTTCGACAATGCAGAATGGTGCCAGGTGTTCGAAATTTTTTTTCCAGGTCGACAAATCCTATGAAACTAGTCTTGATTTTTCTTTAATCTTGCTTCCATTATCAATCTGAACATTAGAATTCCCTCTCCGGTGCCTTTACCATTTATAAAGCCAAACTGATCGTCATCTAGGACATCCTTGATTTTGTTTTCCATTCTTCTGTATATTATTTTTGTCATCAACTTGGATGCGCGAGCTGTTAAGGTGACTTTGCGATAATTCTCGCACTTATCAACTCTTGCTGTCTTCGGAACTGTGTGGATGGTGCTTCTCCGGAAGTCAGATGGTATGTCGTCAGGATCATACATTCTACACACCGATTTACATCATCTACGTGTAGATGTGAATGGTCGTTTTGTTGCCACTTCCGCCAATGATTTCAGAAATTCTGATGGAATGTTATCTATCCCTTCTGCCTTATTTGATCTTAAGTACTTCAAAGCTCTCTTAAATTGATTCTAATACTGGATTCCCTATATCTCTTCTAAATACACTCTTTTTTCTTCTGCTATTACATCAGACAAGTCTTCCTCAGAGATCTTCAATATACTCATTCCACCTATCCGCTCTCTGCTCTACATTTAACAATCGAATTACCGTTGCACTCTTAATGTTACCATCCTTGCTTTTAATGTCACCTAAGGTGTTTTGACTATCCTATATGCTCAGTCAGTCCTTCCAACCATCATTCCTTTTTCCATTTCTTCGCATTTTTCATTCAGCCATTACGTCTTAGTTTCCCTGCACTTCCTATTTATTTCATTCCTCAACGACTGTTATGTCTGTATTCTTGAATTTCGACGAACAGTTTTGTACTTCCTTCTTTCCATCTTTCTTCTGTTACCCGTTCTTTGTACCCACGTTTTTCTTTCCAACTTATGTGATTGCCCTTTTATGACGTGTCCATTCCTCTTCAACTGTACTGCCTACTGAGCTGTTCCTTACTGCTGTATCTGTAGCCTTAGATAACTTCAAGCGTGCCTCGTCATCCCTTAGTGCTTCTGTATCCCACTTCTTCACGTACTGATTCTTCCTAATCTCGGTAACTGCAGACTACTCTTCATCACTATTACATTGTGACCTTAGTCTATATCTGCTCCTGGGTACGCCTTACAATCCAGTATCTGATTTCGGAATCTCTGTCTGACCATGATGTAGTCGAACTGAAATCTTCCCGTATCATCCGGCCTTTTCCAAGTATACCTTCTCCTCTTGTGATTCTTGAACCGAGTATTCGTTATTACTAGCTAAAATTTATTGCACGACTCAATTACCCTTTCTCTTCTCTCATTCCTTGTCCCACGCCCATATATTCTCCTGTAACCTTTCCTTCTACGCCTTCCTCTACAACTCATTCCAGTTCCCCGTGACTATTAGATTTTCATCTTCCTTTATGTACTGTATTACACTTTCAGTATCCTCATATATTTACATTCTCTCTCTCTCTCTCTCTCTCTCTCTCTCTCTCTCTCTATCTATCTGTCTATCTGTCTATAGCTTGCGACCTCGGAATGTATATCTGAACTATGGTTGTCGATGTTGGTTTGCTGTCGATTCTGGTAAGAACACCCCTGTCACTTAACTGTTCATAGTAACTCACACTCTGGCCTACTTTCCTATTCATAACGAATCCTACTCCCGTTATACCATTTCCTGCTGCTGTTGATATTACCCTATACTCATCTGGCCAGAAATTCTTGTCTTCTTCCCATTTCACTTCACTGACCCCTACTATATATAAGATTGAGCCTTTGTATTTCCCTTTTCACATTTTCTAGCTTCCCTAGCACATTCAAGCTTCTGACATTCCACGCCCCGACTCGCAGAACGTTATCCTTTCCTTTGATTATTTAATCTTTTTCTCATTGTCACCTCCCCCTTGGCAGTCCCCTCCCGGAGATCCGAACGGGGAATATTCCGGAATCTCTTGCGAATGGAGAGATCATCATGACACTTTTTCAATTACAAGCTATATGTGGATACACGTTGTGTGTCTTTAACGCAGTTGTTTCCATTCCTTCTGCATCTGATGTCGTTGATCATTGCCAGTTCTTCCGTCTTTAGGGGCAGTTTCTCACCCCAAGGACAAGAGAGTGCCCTGAACCTCTGTCCGCTCCTCCGCCCTCTTGGACAAGGCCGTTGGCAGAATGGGGGTGACTTCTTATGTCGGAAGTATTCGGCCGCAGATGCTGACTAAAAATTTAAGCGGTGGCGGATTTCGAACCCGGGTCCGACGACGTCTCTATTACTTATCAAAGACGCTACCCTTACACCGAGAGTCTAGCTACCCCCTTCCTATCGCCACCTTTTCTCCCCCCCTCTCTCTCTCTCTCTCTCTCTCTCTCTCTCTCTCTCTGGATGGAATTTGTGTACCTCGTCCGGCTGCATCCAGTGTTATCCCATGTGAAAATGAGCGCCAACGTTTTCTTAATGTTTGCTACCCGTGTAACTGAGGCGTGACATGAGTGACGGGCGGGTACTCACCAATAGGATGTGGGAAACCGCCTAAATACTACCTTCAGGCCGGCCTCCTCCGTTAATACGCCGGGCGGATTCGATCGGGGACCGACGTGTCACCCGAATTCGGGGTGCTGACAGCTGACACGCACAGCTTTCCGGGTGAGTTAATCTCATACATTTGTTTATGGTGCTTAATTTCTTGAATGCCCAGTCAGCCTTCGTTTGATTGTAGTACTGCCAAAATGTTTATTTTGCAGCAGTCCGCTTCGGCGATAACCGGTCTGTATTTTTTTCTGCATTTGCCCCCTTAACGAAGGTTCCCGAACACCACGGCAGCTCGTCGCGACCTGCGTAGCGAAATCCCGTTAAGGTCGTTATCGCTCGGCCAGATATTAAATTGGCCGGCGGCGTTCGCCTGTTTTTCCGAGGGCGGATGGGCCCGGCTGCGGCTGCGCCCGTGTGGCCACCTGTCTGCTGCCTGAGCGCGTCCGCCCGGACTCACCTGCCAGCTGGTCACACTTCACAGACAGCCGGGCTCAGCTCGGACGAGACGTCCAGCTGCCGATACATCACCTGCCTCCGCCTTCCCTCGCCACGCGCCGTGCGCTACCGAACGCGCCGCTCGACATTTAAGCCGCGCATCTGCCGCCTACACACCGAGTTACCTGACGGCGACGCCGCCTCCCGCGGCGCCCGGGGCCGACCCTGCCACACTCGGGTGCTCGTGAAATGGGCTTCCGAGCGGAACACGCCGGGATCGACGCAAGTCAACCTTCAAATTACTTTTCTCTGCACTTAACATTCTTAAACCACCAGACTGCCGCTACCGAGTTTATATTTAGTAACAATTCTGTGCACCGCTTTTTGTTACACCTCGCATCATTAGCCATCCACGATCGGCGCTGGACGCACCGGGCGCGTCAGGACCGGAGGTTTTCTTGTTCTGTTCGATCCACACCAGCGATGATCCAACTTTTTCTACACTGTAGCATCTGCAGACTCTGCATCAGAGCCGTTTATCTTCTGAAAAAGTAGGAACTGCTTTTCGAATTATTTCTTACACGTAAACCTAAATATAAAATCCGGAGGGAGGGGGATGGGGACATAACAGAATTAACCTAACTTCACGTCAATAACGTCTTTGTACTTTTTTTGTCGTTTCAGTCGATTGGATAGATTTATCGATTTTTATCCGTGAATACAACAATAAAAACATAAAATATTTTCGATCAGGGTGGAATAAAATCATTTTCGTGATCATCACTGACATGAATTGTATCGCTGACGTGACGTTTATTTAGTAAACGTTAAATTACCAGCTGAATTTGACGTAACGTTTAACATTCTGCCAGTATTAAGAAACGGTAAAAGCTTGTTGTGCGGGACGAGGATATTAAAATGGACTACGAGAAACGCTATTGGTAGAGTTACATTCTCCAGACAGACATGGATCTACACTTAAAAACTCAACTATCAACTCTGTCTCTGAACTGTTAACCGGAAACACGGCTGGGAGAACCCACGCCAGTTTTTACTAGCAAGTTAACACACCGAATGAAGGAGAGGGCATTAAGTTCACGTACCGTACAGAGATTTTCAATTGAAAAGAACCATTTGGCGACAGTCTATCACCTAATCTGAAAGCAGTCGTTTCGCCGAACGGATGTAAGACTAATTATACTAGAAATGAATCACGTCAAGTGATTAGTTTTGCTTGCATGGTCACGACAGTTCACTTTGAAGTACTTCAGGGGATGACGAATTTAATAATGACTATTTGCATAAAGTTATTTCCATAAAATTTCTGCCTCCTAGTTTACAACGCCAGGAGAGTCGCAAAAACAGTATAGCATACTGACCTACATGCTTCATTTAGCATAGCCAAGGAGACACGTCCAACCCTTATATGGAAACGTACAGACACTCAGCTGAATAATGCAATTGATAACCCATTATTTATTAATTTCCATATTGTAAAGAAATAATATCAATACTGGGGATATTTTCCCCTAAACGAAAGAAAAATTTTTCACGTATTCCAGGACAGCCTCTCTCTTTGACCACTGAGCGAATTGGCGAACTGCTTCGGACACTGGACCTATTTCGGAGACGTGAAGTTCAAACTCTGCGTTCAGTCGTCCAAATTAAGAGATTTGGTAGATTTTTTTTTTTTAAGCTTCAGAAGAATGATGGGATGATTTCTTCACAAGGGCATGGCCGAATCCATGTACAGGTTTCCCCAATAGAGAGTTGTGTTTGTATTGCCGCATCGATCAGGAAAGGTGAAACTCGCTCTTCCTACTTTCTTAATCCGCTCGCGATATATATGGATGAAACAGAAGTGAATTCCATTTACATGTGAGTGCAAACTTAACGGTGTCACAACTGCAGTGGTGATGAACAGGAAATCCGCTTGACAACACTAGCTGCCAAATGAACTTGCTGTTAAAATATATCGATAATTTTAAAAAGTTGATATTTAAGTATTCTACTGCCGCACACTGCTGCAGAAGAAGATGTCAAATTTGTTTCAGCCCAGTGCAGTTAATACCTCGCTACAGTGAGAGATTTATGATACTGATAAATTTTTTTCAGTGAATTCAGCACCGAGGCTTTCTTTGCTTCGTCTGTAAGTTTGGAAACATCTCTTGTTTGACGTGCGAGTTATTGTTGTTAATGCAAGTGCTTCCACGCCTGACGCATTGCAGTTGGGCAATTTACATTCCATCAATGAAGCCAATACTGTGAATAATTTAAGTATCTCCTTATCTGTAATCACATACATCAAACAAATCGAGCCCCCATTCAATGTTTACCCTAAGAAAATTGCTTTGTCATCGTGGGACATTGGTTTGTCGCGACTTCAGGCATGATGTGCTTACTGTGAACGATCCGGCATATGGGCTGGAAAGTTCTGCAGTCACATAGAGATAAGAATGACAAACGTCACTGCACGACTAACTACATATGTTAAGTGGAAGGCATTCCGGTAGCTACAGAGAAAAATTCCGTAAGAAGGAGAATTTTAAAATGATTGTTAACTTGTAAATGTCTGCATCGAAGGAGAACAGGAAGAAGTCATAGAAATGGAGCCCAAACTCTGGATGGATAAGGATAGGTGGCAATACGTAGGATCCGTGCGGTATTCGCTATAAGTGGTTCGGGAAAACCGTGGAATACCAATATCTGGATGGCCGGACGCGGGGTTGAACCACTGTCCATCCTGACTGTACAGTACTTTCCCTTTACCATGATCAGCTTGGACAGTACGCTCTCCGTGCCCATTACCGCTTACCATCACCGATCCTCTCAGACGTGTGATAATCTGTCATTCCTTTATAAACAGGCTAACTGAATTTCGAAGAAAAAACATTTATTTTCAGAGCGAAAAAAATTCGAGAAGAATTTTCAAACCGTATACCCTAAAGCTGTGCATATTTTATTTGTGAAGGCACACGAGGAGTGATGCAATCATCATTAGTCTCAGCAAACAGAGTCCAACAACTACATAAAAGAAACTCAGAAACTGCAGAATTTTAATTTTTCCGTTTCTTATCACTGAAATGAAGATTATTTTATCTGTAACTGACATGCTAATTAATAAGTAATAAGCACCAAATGAACCCAATTAACTTTTTTGATGTGTGTAGCGGAAAATACGACGTTCGACGGGGGCTCCGACGAGATATTTCAACGCAGTTTGATGCGGATTTGAAATACCAAGCACATACAGCATTTGATTTATGTCTGAGCTGCGACTGACGTAATATCGCCGCTGAAAGCAAGGAGAAACTGAGTTCTAATCACACGCACATAAAGCAATGGATAACAACGCATGTTTTCTATGTAAATGTCATCGAAATAAAAACTTTGGATATTTGAAGACTGGCAGAGCCAATAAGGGTGTCATTTGCAACAAATCTCAGCATAACAGCAGGAGTTCAATTCGAAGTCTATTTTTCGATACCGGTACATACAAGGAGGACGTGAGACCAAAGTTTTGTTACAGATGTAGATAACAAAGTACACCTAATTTCCTGTCAAGAGGATTCGCGCACGTAAGACGGAGAGACTCTGAGGATACCACAATATTGTAGCTACGTCTCCAGTTTCGTGATTTGTTAGATAACAGAAGAAAATTAGGTTATAGTGCTCTATCAACAAGGACATATGAGACGGGGCACTTAAGAAAAGATAGGGAAGGACTTTGGTCGTATCCTTTTCAAGAGAATCATGGCGGCATTTGTAGGGTGATCATGGAAAACCGAAATCTGGATGCCCCGACAGCTGTCCTCCAGAAATGGAAGTCCATTGCCTTAACCATCGCGCCACCTCACTCGGTCACGATTCGTCAGAGAAAAGTTTAATTAGAACTACGACGTCACATTCAACTAGGAGGCGCTTAAAAGAAAAGGTGTTTAGTCACAAAAATAGTAGCAACTGAAAGAGATACTGAACAATCACCGACCGAAAGACTAAAGGAGTTTTTGAATTAAAGATGTCTTGGTTGCAACAATAACAATGCGTTTGTTCTCTATCTGTAATGTACACTGTTCAGAGTGTGCTGCAGCCAGGCGGGTTACTTCTAAACACTCGGTCGACTGTAACATTTTTGTGGACTTCCGTGGCATAGTGAAAAGCACTCGTATTTTTAATTTTTTCGCCGATCTATAAGATTTTCCTTTACAACATACTAAAAATAACAAAACGGCTCTGTGCTAAATTGAAGCAAGCGTCTAATCAGATGGACCCGCCGAGATCTTTTCCACCTGATCCGACGCCTGCCTCAGCCTAGCAGAGCCGTTTTATTACACTCCTGGAAATGGAAAAAAGAACACATTGACACCGGTGTGTCAGACCCACCATACTTGCTGCGGACACTGCGAGAGGGCTGTACAAGCAATGATCACACGCACGGCACAGCGGACACACCAGGAACCGCGGTGTTGGCCGTCGAATGGCGCTAGCTGCGCAGCATTTGTGCACCGCCGCCGTCAGTGTCAGCCAGTTTGCCGTGGCATACGGAGCTCCATCGCAGTCTTTAACACTGGTAGCATGCCGCGACAGCGTGGACGTGAACCGTGTGTGCAGTTGACGGACTTTGAGCGAGGGCGTATAGTGGGCATGCGGGAGGCCGGGTGGACGTACCGCCGAATTGCTCAACACGTGGGGCGTGAGGTCTCCACAGTACATCGATGTTGTCGCCAGTGGTCGGCGGAAGGTGCACGTGCCCGTCGACCTGGGACCGGACCGCAGCGACGCACGGATGCACGCCAAGACCGTAGGATCCTACGCAGTGCCGTAGGGGACCGCACCGCCACTTCCCAGCAAATTAGGGACACTGTTGCTCCTGGGGTATCGGCGAGGACCATTTGCAACCGTCTCCATGAAGCTGGGCTACGGTCCCGCACATCGTTAGGCCGTCTTCCGCTCACGCCCCAACATCGTGCAGCCCGCCTCCAGTGGTGTCGCGACAGGCGTGAATGGAGGGACGAATGGAGACGTGTCGTCTTCAGCGATGAGAGTCGCTTCTGCCTTGGTGCCAATGATGGTCGTATGCGTGTTTGGCGCCGTGCAGGTGAGCGCCACAATCAGGACTGCATACGACCGAGGCACACAGGGCTAACACCCGGCATCATGGTGTGGGGAGCGATCTCCTACACTGGCCGTACACCACTGGCGATCGTCGAGGGGACACTGAATAGTGCACGGTACATCCAAACCGTCATCGAACCCATCGTTCTACCATTCCTAGACCGGCAAGGGAACTTGCTGTTCCAACAGGACAATGCACGTCCGCATGTATCCCGTGCCACCCAACGTGCTCTAGAAGGTGTAAGTCAACTACCCTGGCCAGCAAGATCTCCGGATCTGTCCTCCATTGAGCATGTTTGGGACTGGATGAAGCGTCGTCTCACGCGGTCTGCACGTCCAGCACGAACGCTGGTCCAACTGAGGCGCCAGGTGGAAATGGCATGGCAAGCCGTTCCACAGGACTACATCCAGCATCTCTACGATCGTCTCTATGGGAGAATAGCAGCCTGCATTGCTGCGAAAGGTGGATATACACTGTACTAGTGCCGACATTGTGCATGCTCTGTTGCCTGTGTCTATGTGCCTGTGGTTCTGTCAGTGTGATCATGTGATGTATGTGACCCCAGGAATGTGTCAATAAAGTTTCCCCTTCCTGGGACAATGAATTCACGGTGTTCTTATTTCAATTTCCAGGAGTGTATTTTTAGTATATTGTATAGTAAAAATTTTAAGGTAATCTGAATTTGTCTCACGAAGGCGAAACGCATTATTAATAAAAGGATAACTCGCAACTAGGATTGTTTTTAATTCAAATCAGACAGCCTAATAGAGTGGAAGAAATGTTACTAAACGAGTTATTTCCTTCTACGTACAGGTGACGAGACTACAAAATTATGGATATTCTTCGTTCTTTAAGTAATCATTCTTCTTGTGCAACATACGCAAATTTAACAGGACGGAGGTCAAATTATAGAATATAGAGGAAAACTGAGACATCATACGGAAGCTTGCGTAATATAAATGGAAGTGCAGATATGAAACTGTTACACCTTATATTGCTACTATGCTAGGTAGTGGTAAATAAAATATTTTCCTTACATGTGAACTCTTTCGAATCAATCTCTATTTGAGGAGGATGGAGAAAGAGGAAGATGTTTTAACAGTAACTAACTTTGAAAATAGTTAAAAACACATATTTTGCTTAAAATTTTGTGGAATACTAATTTTATACTGTCTACCGCAAATTTTTTAAGGATTTTTCCCCCACAGCGATGATACTGTAAAAGGTTTTCGTACGACTGATAAGCTAGACATTTACAGAGCTCTTATAGATCGGCGAAAAAATTAAAAATACGAGTGCTTTTCACTATGCCACGGAAGTCCACAAAAATGTTACAGTCGACCGAGTGTTTAGAAGTAACCCGCCTGGCTGCAGCACACTCTGAACAGTGTACATACAGATAGGGAACAACTTCCCCGAGTAGAAATTTCCTGCTTGCTTCATATATATTCTCCAGATTTACATCAACTATGCCGCTGGACCACTATGCTCATTCATCTCTATCGAGTAAATGCATGGTAAAAAGTTATGGAGTCACATTAGAGTTGTACAAGCAGGCACCAAGAAGACAACTAAATTTTTATCAATTAAGTGATGAGTGAGGAGCGTCTCTCTCTCTCTCTCTCTCTCTCTCTCTCTCTCTCTCTCTCTCTCCCCCCCCTCTCAGTTTTCTCGCATAAAACAGAATGACGCAAAAGCAATTCATGAGCCAAATTGTGAATTAGCCTCAGAGAGAAAAAAACGCAGTTTATACGCAGCCGTTGAGGGAAATTGATTGTTTAATTAGGTATCCAGAAGACTCCAGGGACGTGTTCTAATTTTTTCAAGCAGAAGAAAGAGAGGGGGCGGCGTTTCCGCTGTTTCCGCAGTGAGCGGAACATAAAATTCTGGCGTCGGCGTCTGAGAATGCGGATATTCGAAGTGAGTGGGGGCGGCGTATTTTAGCCATGTAGCGCCGTTAGCGTATTGGGTGGGGAAGAGGCTAGCCGGAGCCAGGAAAGCCTCTGCGTTCTCCCGTTGCGTAAAAAGTGACGTACAATGCAAGATACGTGAGACGTGCTGCGGAAGTTGGGTTCAGAACAATCCTATTCATTCAGTTACGCTTTAATCCAATTCATACTCTATTATCAAATCTGCTTCTAACGATGCTACTAATTGTACATACGAAATGAAGAACATACTGAGCGTCACAGAATTCAGAATCCTCGTCCTGAGACAGTTCTCCAGTTTTCCATCAATTATCCTAACACTTCTAGAAAAAGCAGCAGTTGGTGTCAATTATATCCAAGGTATGTTTTTCACACTGTCATACGGAGAGTGAGGAAAACCAAGACGGGCAACAACTAAGGCAATATGTGCCTCTATAACTGCACTATTAAAACAGCGTGCCCATACGAAAACAGGCTGTGAATTATTTCAAGAGTCCCATACGCTTCTATGCTGAAATACAACATTATGCAGCTCCGCCAGTTCCTAGGCAGCTCGCTCAATGCATTTGAAATACGAATAGTGCAACTGGCAGTCGGTAACCTCTCGCAACGCCATACTATGTATAAAAAAATACGACACAAAATTTTACTCTTTGTGATGTTAATGTACGTAGCACACAGATCATTTAACATGAAGTATTCAGTATCGATGTTCAGCAACTATTTCACTAAACAGATCCACATCCGAACTAGTCATGAAATGAAATTAAGCATATTTATTCCTTCCAACTGATCATCACTGCATAACATCGGGGGGGGGGGGGGGGGGGGGGGAGGAGGAGAAGCAAGTTATATTAACAGTGTAACTCACCTCACTAACTGATCAGTTAAAGCAGCCTTAGAGCTAAAACATACAAGATTTCGTAAAGCATTCTCCATAGAATGCAAATCCGAAATTCCTTCTCCACGCACTTCCCTTTTGTCTTATGGAATTCTCTTTCGTTTTATCTACATGGTATAGAATTTCGTTCTGAAAGAACGAGGAACAGTTTATTTGTTCAGACAGCATTACAATTACAAAAACATGCATTTGATGAGCACTGCGTTACTAACTACACACGCTCTCACACCTAGACACTGTACATATGCCGTCATTGCTATATGCTTCTGCAATCCCCCATTTTCTGTTGTATACAAATGTGTGCGTCTGAAATGTGACTGCTTTCTGAACGAGCCATTTACGTTCAACTGTACGTCTCTTGCGGGCGACACGACAGACGGGCTGTGTTTAGAACGCTATTTTTCAGTTTCCTCATTTCCTGGTGGGACTGCAAGGAGGCAGAAAATGCTACTTAACAACTCTCAGACCGCCCCGCCCCCCCCCCCCCTCTCTCTCTCTCTCTCTCTCTCTCTCTCTCTCTCTCTCTCTCTCTCCCCCGCCCTCCCGTGTCCGCGAGCGGTTTTGTTTTGTTTTGTTTTGTGTGTGTGTGTGTGTGTGTGTGTGTGTGTGTGTGTGTGTGTGTGTGTGTGTTTCTATCTCCCCTGGCATGGCGCGGAGGCACGTGAGACGCGGCAAAGACCTCTCGCTGAAGAGAATTCATGGGCCGCGGCGGCGGTTATCTCGCTTCCTGCGCATTCCGTCAGAGACAGATTGCATCAAAGCGCAAGGCTGCGAGATAGCTGCCTCGAGCGGTAAGGAGCATGCAGCACGCGCAGTACTTTTGGAATGCCGATAAGTCGACGTTCAGTTAATAAAGGGCTATTTATCGTTTCGGTGCACACGAAACTTTAATCGTTTGTTCCATTAATCTGAAATCTTGAAGGAAACCCAGTGAAAGCTACGCAATACATTTGGCAACACCGATTGTGTTTTAACGATTTTATGACAAATTAATTCTACACATTGATCATCATACGACTTCACATTTCATCCCAGTGATTTCGTTCTTGCGAATGTAGTGGCATGAGAAATCCAGCGTAACCTTTATTTAGGATTTTAGTTTCTCCCAATACACAGTTCGCTATAGATTAATAAAGGAACCGTCCATATTCGTTTCCATGAAGCGGCGTGTATTAACCACAAGAAGAAATTAAGCAGTCTCCTCGTTGCTATCTCAATCGAATTCCAGTCGACCAATGACATGCAATAACTGATAGTACATGGAAGGTATGCAACGTAAAACAATTTTTTTAATTATGTTCTTTTCGAGACGATCCGTCACAACATTCTCACAAATATTTAGTGTTACCTGACACCGCTGGAGACGAGAATAAATTTCTACTTTAGTTTAAATACTCGATTTTGTTGCAACAGATCATAGTTCTCCACATTTCACCGATAAGATTTATGGCGTAACACATGTACCGCTAGGAGAAGTCGTCACGTTTTTAGGAAGGGAGTGACGAAAGCACCCACAGCATTAAGTGTTTAGGAGGCACACTACATCATTATCAATAAAGGATTAAGTAAGCAGCAACATAACTTAGAAAACTTTTCACTTCACGACATGATTTTAGGTAACGAACGCAAACATATAAAGAATTATTCAATCTTCTGCCTGTTTGTGTAAGAAAGAAGTCATAAGAAAATTGAAGTAGAAGACACACCCGTTACTGCTGAAACAAATTCTCTGAAAGGGAATCACTGTTGATACACAAAAGACTAGCAAAAGCTGTCTCAGAAAAGCCAAGAGGCGGCCAACGTGACAAAAGAAAAAAAGGTGTTGGAAAGTCTTTAACTGACTCCCGCCGCTGTGTATTTTCCCAAGGCCCAGTGTTAGCGTGGACCCGTTTCATCGTTTGTCGAGTAAAAAAAAACGAAGCTACAGAATACACCCTCCCGCTTTAACATCGTCTGAAGTCACTGCGCTAAACATGATTCAATACTCCACCAGTCTCTGCGGCGCAAATTCACTTTCAAAATATAATCTGTTATTTTTTATTTACTGATATGATGGATTGAAAATTAACTATGGCATGTTCAGAACTTTAAATTCCTGTACGCTGGTGCAGGTTTATGTTTACTTCTGTAGATCCTGCTGACACAGATTTGTGGATGTACACCTCACATTAAATGCTCCATATTTCACACACAAAACCCCACACGTAGGGATTACATTACAGTTGGCCCGGGTCTCGCAAGGAATGCCTTTGTATTCGGCTGATGAGGCTACCTCATTCTATCGTCGTCTGCTTTGTATGGGTCATGGCTACAACAATGCGTTCACTAAGCTGCTCATAGTAACTTACCCGCATTCCTATCTTCGTATCAACTGTTAGACCAACTCCTGCATTATGTCCATTTAATTTTGTATTTTCAACCCTGTATTCACCTGACCAGAACTACTGTTCATCCTACTACCCAACTCAACTAATTCCCATCCATATCCAGATGCCTTCTTAAATTTTCTAACCTATCCGTTTGAAGGCTCCTACACCGCACCAATTTATCGGCCGACCGAACGAAAAATTTCGTGGAAGCCTCCACAGGTCCGACAGACTGCACTCCACAGCGGTACCCTGTTGTGATTTACCATACGTTTCATTTAGTTTATGTTGCACGAGATCCCGGTTTTTTTCCCACAGAAACAAAAACTGGTATTTTTCTTGGCTATTTTAGCGGTAACAAGGCCAATAGAAGCACAGAGAAAGCTGTGAGCAAAGAAGTGGCTAACGCAAAGAGAGAAATTCACCCACGCTGTTACTTAAAAGAGCTTGGAACCGATGATTTTTGTAATTATCTAAAAATGGATGAAACATGCATTTCGGAGATGCTGAACGTCATCAAACCATTCTTACAGAAAAAGAATGGAGTCATGAGAGAGAGGCTGTTAGCTACATTACTGTTTCTAGCCACAGACAGAATGTATAGAGAACCTCAAATTCAGTGCGGTTGTAGCCCTCTCCTCCAATTATAATCTCAAAAGATTCCTCAATCCCGCATCGTAATTTGCAGTTGCCTGAGAAAACACAGATGTTAAACTAAATAAATAGATGTTCATGTAAAGCTTATGAATTTATTTAAGTGTGTAGCATAAAAGATGTCCCTGTAAGTTAAAAAAACCATTTAAAAGAGGAAGAAGAAAGATTACATGCAATGACAGATAAGAGATGAAGCATTATCATCTGTTAGGACTTAAAAATAGACCAATTTTACTATCCGTAATAAAAGGCTTGGAAACAGGCTGCGCTTTACTAACACTTATAACAATGAAGCAAGTATATTTTACGAATAAACGTCCACTGACTGTCTAAATATAGACTTTTTTGTTTTACTCCCGATACGTGTCGGAAATGAAATCTAAGATCTGATAAGTCTGTATTTTGTTTCTCAGACTTCATTTCCGGTAAGTATCGGAAATGAAACCTAAAAATCGAAATATAGCCAGTCCGTGGATGTTTATTCTACTCTATGTGCCACATAAATAATAGTCGTCGTCGCCGCCGTCATCCGACGTCTGGTTTGATGCAGCTCTCCAAGCTACTCTATTCTGTGAGAGCCTCTTCATCTCTGCATGACTACTCCAAGTCACATCCTTCTGAATCTGCTTGCTGTATTCATCTCCTTTTATCTTCTACTATTTTTACTCCTCTTACTTCCCCCCAATACAAATTCAATTGCTTATAACGTGAGGTCTCCGAGAGTTTCACGTCAACTGATTCCTCCACCTAGTCTGGTTGTGCCACGAATTTCTTTTCTTCCCAATTCTGTTCAGTACCTCATCATTAGCTACGTGATCGACGCATCTAATCTTCAACATTCTTCTGTAGCGCCACATTTGGAAAGCTATTTTCTTTTTGTCTCAACTGCTCATCGTCAATGATTCACCTCCACACATGGCTACACTCCAGACATATACCTTCAGAAAAGCGTACCTAACACTTAAATCTGTATTTGATGTTGACAAATTTCTCTTGTTCAGAAACCTTTTTCTTGCCATTGCCAGTCTAGATTTTATATCATCTCTACTTCGGTCATCATCAGTTATCTTATTGCCCAAATAGCAAAACTCATCTACGACTTTTGGGTCTCATTTCCTAATCTATTGCCTCAGCATCACCTGATTTAATTCTACTACACTTAATTACCCTCGTTTTGCTTTTGTTGATGTTCACATTTTATATTCTTTCAACGTAATGTTCATTTTGCTGTCCTTTGCTGTCTGACAGAATTACAGTGTCATCGGCAAACCACTAAGTTTTTATATCTCTTCCTGAACTTTAATTCCATCGATTCGTTAAAAAATCAAGCAAGAGCTTCATTTATTCCATCTCTACTGCCATACTACTCGCACGACGTGACCCACCAACACCTCTAGTCTTTAAATTTCTTTAGGAACTCTGTCAAAATTTTGTCCGCCTCACAGTCTGTAAAACTGTATTTGATCGCACACACAGTGACAAATACGAAATACACAATTAGTGAGGGAGGGTGAGGGCGGAGGGGTGTCAGCTGTCGGGTTGTCCTACCCGACCAACTTCCGCACAAGATGATTTCGTCGATCGGTTGTCCAAAGCTCTTACACGCTCCCATCTGTCGTCGATCGGCCTGTGCGAGCGTAAGGACTTTAAGAGGTCTAACATTCCACGCGCCGATCCGTATAATGCTAGTAGTTTTTTGTGATGACAACTCCGTCGTGCGTAATTTCCACCTGGGCATCCTAATGGGGGACTATTTCACCTCCGGAATATTTTAGCCAAGATAACGCCACCATTTATCCACACAGTATAGCTACACGTCCTCGAGAAAAGTAACGATGTAACCTGTGCTATTCCACGCAAACGGCACAAAAAAGTAGGTCCACGAGCCTGTCCCTTCAAAGGTTTGACTAGGAATTACAATTTTTTCCTGGTATTTTTATGGCTATGTTGAAAACGTTGAGGCAGATATATTTTCATATTTGATTTGTGTCTACAGACGCATCAGAGTTACGCAATACGAAGGTACGTAACTAATTTGTTTTATTGCTTTATTTATTTATTTCAGTATCAGGTCACTTACCTGGTAACAGTACTAGTTTTGACTTATTAATAAATCATCATCTAATGACCTGCTTAAAAGGGAAGAAGAAATAGGGATAGTGAGATACTAGGAAAGTACACTAAAGATGAAAGTAACTTCTACACGCAGTTATACGTGAGTATTGATTGGCGACTCCATGGAGTGTCCTGTGCACCACGACCAGATAATGGATATACTTAGGAGAGACAGCATTGGTCGTATTTTTTTTGTTTTATTAACCGCAAAATCGATTTTCGGCCACTTAGTGACCATCCTCAGTGCTGTAATATACAATTTAAATTGGTAGGCACTGTTGTCGACAAGCTTAGAGCGATCACATAAACATGTGACGGATCGAACCCATCTAACTACACATTGTGAGCATAACCGCACTGACACAAAGGATTACACAGGGAAGGCCGAAATACTAAACGCCTTTTTCCAAAACTATTTCACATAGGAAGATCGCACCGTAGTTCCAGTTTTAAATAGTTGCACGAACGACAAAATGACAGATACCAAAATAAATATCAAGGGACAGATTGACAATTGAAATAGCTCAGGAGAGACAGCCTCACTGGACCGGACGGGATACCAATTCGACTCTACAAAGTATGCCAAAGAACTTCTCTCTTCCCTCTTCTAGCAGCAGTGTACCATAGGTCTTTACAGGAGTCAAGCGTTCCTAATGAATGGAAAAAAGCACAGGTCACTCCCAACTCCAAGACGGTTCGTCGAATGGGCTCACAAGACTACAGACCTGTATCTCTGAGTCGGTCTCAGAATTTTGGAACATGTATTACGCTCGGGAATTATGACATTTCCGGAGGCCGAAATCTCTGTAAGAATCAACATGGGTTCCGAGAACAACGAGAATGAGACAGCAGTAGATGCAAGTGCCCAGGATGCCGTGTTCCTCGATTTCCGGAAGGCGTTCGATACGGTTCCGCAATGCCGCCAAATGAACAAAATAAGTGCACAACGGAATGTTAGACCAGTTATGTGATTGGACTGAACACCGCATGTCATTATAAACGGAGAGAAGTCTTCAGACGTAAAAGTAATATCAGGCCTGCACCAAGAGAGCGTCATGAGACCGTAATTTCTTATATGAACCTAATAGATAAATGTCGAAAGTTCCACGAGGCTTCTTGCGGGTAATTTTGTTGTATACGGGGAAGTCCCAGCGTTAGAAAGTGGTAGTGAAACGCACGAAGACCTGCTTAGGATCGACGCTTTGTGCACGGTGTGACAACTGACCCTAAACGTAAACAACTGTAACGCACTGCGAATTGACAGACTGGCCCTTTATTGTGCGACTAGCTTGGCGCCCGCTGCTTCGATCTTGTAGACTGTATGGCCTGAGGGATATTTTTGTTTTTATTCAACAACACTGAAACACGTACTTTTTTTATTTCCAACCGAGGAGTCAAATACTGTGGCAATTTTCACAGATGTAGCTTTAAAAATACTTTAATAGTTCTTTATTAATTAAGAAAAGCTTTCACACACTATTTCAACCCCATACACGTTATATTTCCAAAAATACTGAAGCACGTATTTCTTTATTCCTGACAGAGAAAACAAATATGAATTTTCGCAGCTTTAGCTTCAAAATTGCCTTAATAGCGACATACTTTCAACAAGCTTTTCATCCCCTGTTCACCCCCCTTACGAGTTGAATTTCGAAAAACCTCTTCTCGAACGCGGCCTAAAGTGTAATATCAACATCCTCTCCAGATTTCAAGTTACTGTCCTTCGCGGTTTGGGCTAGGCGATTATGAGTCGGTCAGTTAGGACATTGCCTTTTTACATGCCAGTTTGTTGCAATCTTTGGAATTATTATCAGTTAGGAATGACGAAAGACATCTAATGAATTCATTAACGCGCTTCTATCATTTTAGGAGGTTGGTGTTAATCCTGTTAAAGTGTAACAGATCCTCGAGGAATTTAAATGGGTATCTTCGTTGGCTAAATTTAGAGAAGTGGTATTATCACTGCACGACAGTTCTGCTGCCTTTCCAGTAATTTTTCCTTGGTGGGACGACGGGAACGGCGTGCACTCGGACTCGGGATGCCAACTAAGGAGCTACGTGACCGAGGAATACCGGCTCGAGGTCACGAAAACTAACAATGGGCGGGAGAGCATGCATACCGCATCCAGTGACGCCACTGGAGGACGATGACATGGCGGTCGGTTGGTACCAATTTTACGAGAGGTACATTATTGTAAATACATCTTCGAAAGTATTTCCTCCTGGATCACTAAGGGAGGTTGGCACAGTGTTCGAGGGGTTCTATAAACGATATCCACCTTGGTTTTTCACGTAAGCCAGCACAGCTGAGCAACTTATAGGAAAGGACGCAGACTCCTGTGCGCAACTGCCAGGCACACGTCGTGCACACGAGGTGAACGTGGAAGACGTGTGTCCTGCGCGCGCTCGCCGCTATCGCGTATTATCATGAGAAAGCGGCGGCGGCTGGGCTCATACAGATGTAAATGGAGATGAGTGACTTGAGTAGTATCGGAATGGGGTGGTAAGAGGGAGAGGACTTCCGCTGGCCGCAGCTGCCCGCCAACTGGCGCGGACGGTCTGGCAAGCAGGCGGGCCAGGCTGCAGGGCACGCGACACAAGACTCCCCACCCCCTCCCCCTCCTACTCCTACTCCCAACACATACACACCGCAACCTGATCTACCTCACCGCCAGCACGCGCCCCGACAGATGGTGCCTTGCGCCACGTCTTCAAAACCAGCCCCAGGGTATCGTCCGCAACAAGGGCTACTGCCACTTCTAGTATGCATTCGTATAGTACGCACCGCCTGTTATGCTTAGATTCTTTGGAAGCTGGTTGTATAACACAAAACGAAAGTGTGTTAGGACAGAACACGTTTAGCAAAATCACGGAACGTCTCTTCCAGCTACGTAATGAAGACATCAGGACACACTCACGACCATGGAAAGAGGTTGTTAAACAAGCCATGAGAGAGCACTGCTGCTTCCCCAGTCTCAGACCTACCTACGGATGCTTCCTTTCATTTCTGTGAAGATAAGGATGCCAAAGATGATCACTGATCATATTGGGCTGTAAAGTGAACGGAGAAAGTACCTTAATCGAGGGTTGTTCTATTGGAAATCTGTGTTCTGCCCGGTCTACGAGCAGACGCGTTATGGTAGACGAAGACCCCGAGCAGAGCAGCCTTTTGCATATTATACCAGACTCACTCGCATTTATATGCACTTAATGCGAGAAAAAAATATATTATTCATTTTCAGGTGTCCATGCGGATTTCTGCTTTCAATTCTGTTAAGTAATATGGCTACAGTTTCTTTCACTGACATAGTGTTAGTCACATGTGGTGTTACAACGTTGACTAAGTGATCAGTTTATGGAGTATATACTGATATGTGACCTGCCATAATTAAATCTATGACTGAGACACGGCAAAAAAGGATTGCACACATCAGCTGCCAGAGGGTACCGATTTATACCAATGAGGATGCCGGACGGGGATTTGAACCCAGGTCTCCTACTTATTAGGCACATGCGCCGACCACTACGCCATCTGGATACAGCAGTCGCTACAACCGCACGGACTAGCCTAGCACAGCACGCCTCCCGTCAGACACAAATTATCAACTTACACCACCAAAAATTGCTGATGTAGTGTCGCTGTCCATTAGCCTCATTACTCGCGGCATGTCGCTGATTGCCGGAAGAATTCGAGCTTGGTGTGCATCTGTACTGTAGGGCTCACTGGCCATCATGGCCTTAAGTATATACGTGAGGTGTGTTCAAAATAAAGACACCACACATATCGAAAGAACTCTTTCATTCCTTTGTCAGAAGATGTAATTCACGATAAGCACACCTTCATAACAGTGCTTTCTTGCATAAGATCTGATGCCGATCCAATCGCATGTGTACACCGGATATGCTGATTGCGACAGTATTTTCTACGTGTAACCAGCTTTCTTTGGTAGCTGATGTTGCCGTTGAACTACGAAAGATTTGTCTTCCATGACCAGTTCACACAGCTAATTACTGGAAAGAAGCAGAAGAATCAGATTCACCCAGCACAACGTATTTAAGCTAACTACAGAACAGTAAATTACTCTCGGTGACTGAATACTGCGCGGAACGTGACAATGTAGATGCTCTTATCGCATCGGAAATTTACACTGTAACATAACGTAGCACCCCTCAAAGCTTTCAGAAAAATACAAAATTGTTAAAGCTTTCGTGGCCACTTGTTGACGAACTGCCTGTTGGCTTCTGTCTCGGGCTCTTCGGCCGACTTTCGTTTGTGATTTTTCTGACGTTTAACCAGCACAGCTTCACCCCAGTCACCAGCAATGAAGGGTGAATCTTTGACAATGCCAGCCACACGTGCTGGCGAAACGTAAATAAAAATAATCCTCAAACATACGTCGGCCGCAGAACACGATACAGAAGCCAACAGGCAGTTTTTCAGAACAACCTTTATACATTAATTAACCACCGGCCGTGAGATCTCGCACTACTCATGAAATCTCTGACCAACCGGCATCACAACAGAAAAATCCTCTTCAGCCCTTGAAACATGCAGGTCTAAGAGTATAGGAATTTAAGGGCAACCTGATATTTTATCAGTCTGGCACACACAGCAATGCACGTTCCGATATGCCAAACATCTGAAAAAAAGGGTAGAAGAAGAGGGTTTTCATGTGGTAACAATGCACAAGGCACGATACCACTCCAGAAAGGTTCTATGTAAGAATCAGTCGTTCGTTCTCCAACCATATAATACGAAGTCGTTGACGAAGACTGGACGTGGATGCCTCAAAGTAATACTTTCTACAACTTTTCTTGCGCAAAATCTTATAACAAAATAACAAATTCTACGCTGGGAGATTTCATACACTAGGGAAGTTTAGAATTACGTCAGATCGTCAGTGACCAGAGGTGAAATCCACGCTATTATGCCGTTAGCGCACCACAACGTGATGAAAGCGCAAACCTATTAATAACACTGAAATCTTACTTGAAATCTGAATCTATTAGTTTCTGAAGTGACTATTTTTGTCTCATATTTTAATTCCCACCCACCGGAAACCAACGCTTTCAAAAAGAGTGTGAAAGCCACGCGCGTTTGAGTTTTACACATTAAGCAACGCCAGAGCAAAATTATACGACGCAACTCAAGGAAGTGTCATATTGACATTTCCCTTCACTATCCATGCATGTCGCGCCGCCTGCGTTGTCCATGTAATAAACAGAATAACGGCAGCAGTGATTTTATGAGTTGCTCCAATAAATTTAATTTTCACGAACGGCACGAACGAATCAAAAGAAATCTTATGTAATTTTGGCTCATTGCACTAACAGCTCATTCTACTGATTCCCTATGGTGAAACAGCTTGTGTATGGTGTCACAAGGGAGCAGCAGCAGTCACGTGGAACCTGCTGAACCGAAGCGCAGCCTCTAAGCGCGATGCCACCTGTATTAAGGTTCCGGTTTACTGCCCAGCCGGCCCTCCACAATGTCTGAGAAAGCTCCGGCGCTCAGTTATTCGACCGTGACCACGACACGGTCCACAGCTGGACGACGATACGCATCTCCAAAGCTGGGATGAGGTTCGGCGCCGCGAGTGCGTGGCAGCGACACTTGGCGTAATCACGCGCATGTCGGTGAGAAACCTCAACGTTTCACCAACAGGTACATGCTCACCGCTCAATGAATTACGTAGTGGGGACAAAAAGCCGTTTGCTACTATCGATGCATAATTAAGATAAATGTGGGACGGCCGCACTGCAGTGGGCATCCTCTTGCGCGCGAAGGGAGGAATTGTGCACCGCTGACTATGCAGCAGGATACACAACAACCAAGGCCATTCGGAGAACGCCATTCATCGGCGGCCTCTAAAAAGCTCGGAAAATTCCACACGTATGCTTTTTACGCCAGTTGAATTATGGTGGAATTATTCAGACCTCAAACTAAAAGCTCAAAGGTAGTGAAAACGTTTGCGTCTAAACTCCAGGTTATACGACAAAGGTTTCTGGTCGTTTTATTAAATTATCGGACGTTGGTATGTCCCCACTATCACTGAGCTACAATGAAATCAGGAGATAGAAAAAGAAGTGCTTGTATATGTGTGTGTGTGTGGGGGGGGGGGGGGGGGCGCTTGTGACGTTGTCACACATGCATCAACTTTTGCATAAACCACAATATACTTAAAGTAAGAAAATTTGGCTTTCTTTGGAAACAGGTATGTGGAAGAAGAGTCGTACACTGAGATGACGGAAGTCATGGGTTACCTCCCATTATCACATCGGACCTCCACTCATAATGTCTTAGCCTATGTGTTAGATCGAAAACTGGTTAAGATGGACATACATTCACTGACAGCAGCCCTTCCTGTCGTGTTATAAGCCACTTAAGGCATGACACTCGTCACCGGGAAGTATCTGTTAGATTCATTTTATGACCTCAGTGTTCTGCTTTTTCCCCTAGCACATCAAACGAAGTGAAAAAAGATGGCAAGCGATAACTTAATCGCCTGCGGCGCTACTGTGTACAGTAATGGTGGCGCGCTGTTGCAAGCGGGGTGCGGGGAGGTGAGAAGGCGCGACCGGCGACCGGCTCGGTCGACAGCTGCGGGGCACCGCCGCCCACATCTGCTGCCGGCTACCGGTCCCCGCCTCTAATCAGAGGGTGGCTGGTACTCAGGTGGCTGCGTCGTGTACGGACACACTGGAACACGCACAGCAGCAACCACTCACCGTCGCCTTCCTTCACTTGACATGCAGCACCAATTTGCTGTTTTGAAGTACACTATCTCATTGTAAATATGGACACCCCAATATAACGTCGAATTGTCCACTAGGAGTCTCAAGAGGCAGACCCGCACATGTAAATGGAGGCGGGGAAAATTGCGCCATCGGTAGAGAAGCAGTAGCAGCAGAACGGGTCAGTCACGAGAGCTCATTGACTTCGAACAGTGACTGGTCATTGGATGTCACCTGCGTAACAACTCCATCAGGGACACTTCAATCATTCCAAAGCTATCCGAGTCAGCTGTTGGTGATGAGATTGGAAGTGGAAACGCGAAGGAACAAACCAAGACCGTGCGGATTTCATGTACTGAAGGACATCGACTGTCGAGCTTTGCGGAGGATGGTTGCAAAAAATTGCAAGGAATTGGCGGAAGGAAACACTCGTTAGCTCTTAACACATCGCACACGGATACCGAGTTTTCTTAAGTTTCGCGCACTACCGGTTGAGGACGGATCGCGAGATAACTCGCGTTTACTACGCGCTGCCTGTAGACTTCGTCGATCTAGGTGTTTACATCCGTACAGAACGTAGGTAAAGCGATTGCTTCATATACTTATTGCTTACTTAGCATTTTCACTGTAATCTGATATTTCAGATTGTTACCATGTAGGTCTCTACGTTCCTTCTGCTTTTAGAGATCGCCGTATTCAGAAAACGGAAGAAAATGAACGACTGTGGCATACTTTCGGAGGTTTTTGTTGATGTATATTCAGATGCTCCCAATGAAACTGAAGACAGGGATGAATGTGAAGGAATGAGTTTATGGTTCTGTTGACGATTCTAGGTGACAGTTACATATTTAGATCGGTAAAGAAGCGTGAAGTGGCAATGTTGTCGAGTGCAACTGTTTAGAGGTCAATCTGATTCTGTAGTCTCTCTGATAAGAGAGGTGATTGGTGACGATTTGTGTGAACTGTTTTGCAAGAAGTTTTGAATCTATCAAGATAAAAACTCCGTGAAACGTAAAACGCCGGCTAAAGCACTGAAGTGGTGGTCCGTTACACAAAGAGACCAAATTCCTTGACCTAATTCTTCTAATGGGACAAATAAAAAAATATAGATGCAAACATTAATTGTCAACACTCTCTCATAGCGCCCCAATATTTTCACAGGCAATCAATTGCAAAGGATCAGAACAAAATTTAGGATTCTGGTACTTTGAAGACAACACGAAATTGAACAATAGCTCCGAGAGACTCTTCAGAGTTCAACCTGTGCTGGATTATTTCCTCGGTAAATTCAGGACACTTAACAAACCAAAACAACCGTTGTCTTTGGTCGAGGGGTTGATTTCTGTAGAGGAAGCCTAAGGTTTCCACTGTACAACTCTGCCAAAATTACCAAGTATGGGTTACGTGTTAGGATGGCGTGCGAGAATGACGCAACCTCTACTTCAGAGATACTACTGATAAACAAAACATGGGTCTGTGCTACTATCTAAGTGAACAGATGTATACCGCAAACCCAGAAAGATAAAGCATCAAAAATCACGAAAAGTGACATACAATGAGGTGGCAAACGTCGTACATAGATGGCGGTAGTATTTCGTACACATGCTATAAAAAGGAGTGTCTTGGTAGAGCTGTCATTTCTACTCAGGTGATTCACGTGAGAACGTTTCCAACTTCATTATGACCGCACGACGGGACTTAAAATACTTTGAACGCGGACTGGTATTTGGAGCTAGACGCATGGGACATGCCATTTCGGAATTCAATATTGTGGGATCCACACTTAAAAGTGTGCCGAGAATACCAAATTTCAGGCATTCCCTCTAACCACGCCGAAAGCCTTCGCTTAATGACCCAGAGCTGCGGTATTTGCGTAGAGTTGTCAGTGTTAAGAGACAAGCAACACTGCGTGAAACTGCCGCAAAAATCAATGTGGGAAGTACAATGAACGTGTCCATTACGACAGTGCAGCGAAATTTTGCGGTAATAGGCTATGGCAGCAGACGACCGACGCGAGAGCCTTTGCTAACAGCACGACATCGCCTGCAGCGCCACTCCTGGGTTCGTGACCATATCGGTTGGACCTCAACCGACTGGAAAACCGCGGCCTGGTCAGACGAGGCCTGATTTCAGTTGGTAAATGCTTATATTGGCTCCATAATAGTGTGGAATATGTTTACACTGAATCGACTGGATCCTCTGGACCAACTGAAACGATCATTGACTGGAAATGGTTATGTTCGGCTACATGGAACCCATTTGCAGCCATTCATAGCCTCCGTGTTCCCAAACCATGCAATTTTTATGGATGTCATTGCGCCATGTCATCGGATCAGAACTGTTCGCGACTGGTTTGTAGAACATTGTGGAAAATTCGAGCGAATGATTTAGCCAGTCAGATCGTCCAATATGAGTCCCACCATACATCTGTGGGACGTCATTCAGAAATCAGTTCGTGAATATAATCCTGCACAAGAAACACTTTACGAATGGCTTTATAGACAGCGACCCGATATTGGAAGGTATCCCGACTTTTGTCAATTCGGTGTAGTTTTCTGTAGGAAAGGTAACATTCTTCTCCTAATATGGAAGGAGAAGCGGGAGTCAGAAGGAATCAACAATTCATTACGCTTCTGTCTACAATACAGGGACGACAAACAGAAAATCTAGAGAGGATATATTGAATCCTGCGTATGTAAATCATTACAGTGCCCCTGTGGAGTGTCGGAGCATCGATGCTGTCGATGACCACCTCAATAGCTGTTTTCATCTCAGCAGTGGTTTTCAGGTTATTGCTGTACACGTCTTTTATATAGCCCCACAAAAAGAAGTCAAGTGTTCAGATCCGGAGAACACGGTGGGAAATCGAGGCCAATGCCAGTGGCCTCTGGGTACCCCAGAGCCAGAATGCGGTCACTAAATTGCTCCTACAGGATATCAAACACACTCCTGCTTCGATGGGGCCGAGCTCCGTCTTGACTAACGCACATATTGTCGAAATCAGGGTCACTTTGGCTAATGCAGATGAAACCATCTTCCAAAAGCTTCACGTACCATTCAATAGCCGCCGTACCATCAACTTGACACAACTTGACCAGAAGAAGGGATCGGTTGGTAGGACATGTTCTGAGGCATCAAGGGATCACCAATTTAGTATTGGAGGGCAGCGTTGAGGGTAAAAATCGTAGAGGGAGACCAAGAGATGAATACACTAAGCAGATTCAGAAGGATGTAGGTTGCAGTAGGTACTGGGAGATGAAAAAGCTTGCACAGGATAGAGTAGCATGGAGAGCTGCATCAAACCAGTCTCAGGACTGAAGACCACAACAACAACAACAACAACAACAACAACAACAACAACCATCAAGGAATATCGCACCGATTATTCCGTCACAGGACACTGCTCACCAGTCACCCGTTGAGGGTGAAGAGACTTCTGGACCGCGAAATGCGGGTTTTCAGTACCCCAAATGCGCCAATTTTGTTTACTGACGAGCCCATCCAAATGAAAGTGAGCTTCGTCACTAAATGGAACCATTCATGCGCATACTAATTCCCATCATACCCCGCTGCCAACCTTGCAGTTTGAAGGTCCTAACGCAAACCGTTCAGAAGTTATGACCATTTTATTTCAGTAATTGTCACCCTGTAGATATGTCCACCTCAGCCTATCCCATCCCCTAGCGGAACAGGGACAGCAGCATGTAATAATCCACCTGGGAGCCTGTCAAGTGACATGAAGCAGCATGAACCTGTGATCCATTTAAGACAAGAAAAAAAATTCCTACCAGAGCATGCAGAGGTTGTGCTGCCAGCGAAACAAAGGTGAAACAAGGTATATTTAGAAATTTCGCACTATTCCGCTTCATAGTGAGAACTGTTTTATGCAGTACCAAACGTTAAAAAAATCTACCAACTTTTGTTTATACAATGGATCTTAGCTAAATACAATATACGAAATAACAGCAACTGTAAGGGATAAAGTATTCTCGATAAATGAGACCAAAGGGCTCAGTGACAATATTTGTCAATTGTCTGTTTCAGTGCAGTGCTACGTGTATAGTAACAATAGTAACATGATGATAAAGGAACAGATAAACAAATGGACTTATCAGAAATTGGTGTATTTCTGTGATATAACGCATTGTTGTTGTTCACACTAACATGGTGGACTATGACATTTAATTTTAAATGTAGTTCGTAATTACTTCACGATTACTGTAAATAGGGGAGTGGGTCTTTCCTGCACGCATTAAAATTGTTTCATAATGTGGAGAAACGTTTTATGTTCAAAAAATTCAAGTTTAAAATAAAAACGATGCAAAGTTGACGAGATGTTAATTATTAACGACTGTACCGGATGGAGGTTAGAGGACCTGCAAGGCAGTTACGTTCTGTGGGCTGCATGCAAATCAGGCAGCATTCAATACCCGGCCACTGCGGTGGGTTGAAACAAAAATATCCGGCCCACATCTATTAATTTCTACTACCCCAGTCCAACTAGCAAAATGACTGCGCTCAGGAGTTTAAAGAATGGGGTACAAATCGCGCACATTTCTGTAGTCAATGCTTAGCGACGTTTGAGGTGAATAAAGAGCAACGCTGCTGGACAGCGGACGACTGGAAACGAATGACTGAAGTGATGAATCACGCTATACCCTGTGACAAAACTATAGAAGTGTTTGTATTTGGTGAATGCCTGGCGAACGTTACCTACCATTATGTGCAGTGCAAAAGTGAAGTACGGAGGAGTTACGGTATTGGTATGTTTTTCGTGGTTATGGTTTGTCCCCTTATTGCGCTTATGAAAACGCTAAATGCGGGAGGATATGAACACATTTTACTGCAACGTATACTATATACAATAGATAAACAGTTCGAAGGCCATTATTTTATCAATACGACAGCGCGTCCTGTCAAAGCAGGATCCGTGGGTCAATTGTTTGCGGACATTAACATTTATAAAATGGATTGCCCAGAGTTCCAATCTGAACCCAATGGATCATCATCGGGATGAGTTAGAATGTCGATTTCGCTCCAAAACTCAGCGTCCCAAGTCACTACCTTTCTTGTTTCGGCTCTAGGAAAAATGGGCTGCCACTCCTCCACACACATTCAGGCATCGAATTTCAGGTGTACCCAGTTGAGTTCATACAGTCATCAAGGCGAAGGGTTGACACTCATCCTAATTATGTCGTCTAATAGGAGTCCTGTTATTTTGGTTGGCTAGTGTATCTGGTTTCTATAGATCAGAGTAGGTGCCGGGGTGGAGAGGAGGATCACAAAAATACTGTGAGACATATTGCTCCTGGAAGGACATTCTATACTAATTACTCAATAACACAGGTGCGAAATAATCCTTAGTGTGAATGTGGCTAAGTGTACGGAATTCTTACAATAGTTAATCTAAAATGATCCATCTTTATCCCATAATACGGAAAATATTCGTCGTATCATGCATTAATTTTAAAAACAACAATGTTTTTGAGTAAATACGTTCTTACTCTGAAAAGCCCGAGGAAAAAATTGATGACTAGGTCAGAAGTCAATATAAGAAAGTGATGAAAAGTATCAAAGCGCAAGTCAACAGGAAAATATGTCTAAACGCATTACCGAATTTATCTGTAGTATTTGGATGTGTTTTATAAACAACCAATAAACGGAATGCCCCGAACAGCAATACAGCATATGTAACCATGTGTTACTTTGTTCGTGATGTCTATGAGCTCTAGTGAAACTGAACGGCATTAGCTTTTTAAATAGCTACGTTTACTGCATACGGTATCAGAGGAGGACTGTGACAAACAACACGCCTCTCGAGAGAATTCCGAACATCCTCTACCATAACCTGGTCATGTGGTCGAGTTTTCTATTCCAGGCGCCGATTTCTTCGTGAGATGAACCATGTTGACAGTCTCATGAATGATCTGGCATGAACTACACCTTCCATACACAGTGTATTAAATGCCTCTGTTCTCCAAATTATGATACGATTTAGGCAAGGCTTTATTCAATGATGGAAACTGTATGAAAGCACCTGGTTATTTGTGGAAAACATGTTTATTTACAAATTGGTATCTCACGCATTTTTCCCGCACAGTTTGTAACAAAGCAAAACAAAATACGTTCTCTTTTCACCATCAGAATTAGGCCGAGTACTTAAAAATTGAAAAAAAATGCGATCTTTCGGATAGGAAGGGGCGGAAGTTTGTATAAAGGCAGAACCGCTAGATGGCGGGCACAGTGGTGAATGTCAACAGTTCGCTACTGTTACAGTCTGGAGGTGTTTCTCGTGACATCGCACGGCACTTATTGGGATAATGCTGCGTGGAAAACCTCTATCGGATGAAGAACAAGCAGGTATAAGGCGTACAAGGAAATAGGCATGTGTAAGCGGCAGACTGCTATGAAATTAGGGCTTTCCGGTTGTGTTAGAGACAATTTTGGCAAATTGGTGCCACGGTATGGCGAAAATGGCCAGATTCGAAAACTGTCAGCATCAGATATGCGTTTGATTCTACGTAAAGTGAAAGTCAACGGCTTGTGTTCCCCTCAAATCGTGACTGATTTGCGGTATCAGTCAATTCCAGACGCGTTACGCGATTCCTAGTTCAAAGCGTGAATCTAGCATTGCAGAAAGACTCCATAAGCCACCTTTAAACAAACGCACCAGGAGGCTCGACTGAAGTTTGCGGAAAAACAAACGGGCCATAGAATACAACGAAGTAATTTTTAGTGATATGTTTAATTTGGATGGAACAGATGGTTTTCAGTATTACTGGCATGATCTCCGTACATAAGAATACGTTCGGATGGGTAGGAAATTTGGCGGTGGCAGCGTTATGAGCTGGGTACCCATTTGTGCTGAAGGCACAACCAGGACAGCTTGGGTGCAGCCCAAAACTATGTCTGATGACTATACACGAATACTATAAATTGAATTGGTTCGTATGTATGAGGAATTTGACGATGATAATTTACTATTTCCATACGATGATACTGGGATTCACAGGTCTGCCAAGACAAAACCGTGGTTTCAAGATAAAGGAATTCCACGTCTGAGCGGGTCATCGAGAAGTTCGCATTTAAATCCCAAGGAGAATCTATGGGGGATCCAAGAACGATGTGTGTACCGTGATGGACAACAGTTTGAGACTGTGAGCGAGTTACATCTACATAGATACTCTGCAAATCACATTTAAGTGCCTGGCAGAGGGTTCATCGAACCACCTTCACAGTTCTCAATTATTCCGATCTCGTATACCGCGCGGAAAGAACGAACACCTATATCTTTCCGTACGAGCTCAGTTTTCCCTTATTTTATCGTGGTGATCGTTTCCCCCTATGTAGGTCGGTGTCAACGAAATATTTTCGCATTCGAAGGAGAAAGTTGGTGATTGGAATTTCGTGAGAAGATTCCGTCGCAACAAAAAATACCTTTCTTTTAATGTATCCCAAATCCTGCATCATTTCTATGACACACTCTCCCCTATTTCGTGATAATACAAAACGTGCTTCCCTTCTTTGAACTTTTTCGATGTACTCAGTCAGTCCTATCTGGTAAGGGACCCACACCGCGCAGCAATATTCTAAAAGAGGACGGACAGGCGTAGTGTAGGCAGTCTCCTTAGTAGATCTGTTACATTTTCCAAGTGTCCTGCCAGTAAAACTCAGTCTCTCGTTAGCCTTCCCCACAACATTTTCTGTGTGTTCCTTCCAATTTAAGTAGTTTGTAATTGTATTACCTAGGTATGTAGTTGAATTTACGGCTTTTAGATTAGACTGATTTATCGTGTAACTGAAGTTTAACGAATTCCTTTTAGCACTCATGTTGATGACTTCACACTTATCGTTATTCAGGGTCAACTGCCAATTTTCGCACCATTCAAATAACTTTTCTAAATCGTTTTGCAATTTGTTTTGATCTTCTGATCACTTTATTAGTCGTTAAACGACAGCGTCATCTGCAAACAACCTAAGACGGTTCATCAGATTGTCTCCCAAATCGTTTATATAGAACAGCAAAGGAGCTATAACACTACCTTGGGGAACGCCAGAAATCACTTCTGTTTTACTCGATGACTTTCCGTCAGTTACTACGAACTGTGACCTCTCAGACAGGAAATCACAAATCCAGTCACATAATTGAGACGATATTACATAAGCAAGCAATTTCACTACAAGCCGCTTGTGTGGTACAGTGTCAAAAGCCTTCCGGAAATCCAGAAATATGGAATCGATATGAAATCCCTCGTCAATAACACTCAACACTTCATGTGAATAAAGGGCTAGTTGTGTTTCACAGGAACGATGTTTTCCGAACCCATGCTGAATGTTTTTTAACAGACAGTTTTCTTCGAGGTAATTCATAATGTTTGAACACAATATATGTTCCAAAATCCTGTTGCATATCGACGTTAACGATATAGGCCTGTAATTTAGTGGATTGCTCCTACCACCTTATTTGAATATTGGTGTGACCTGTGAAACTTTCCAGTCTTTGGGTATGGATCTTTCGTCGAGCGAACAGTTGTAAATGATTGTTAAGTATGGAGCTAATGCATCAGCATACTCCGAAAGGAACCTAACTGGTATGAAGTCTGGACCAGAAGACTTGCTTTTATTAAGTGAATTAAGTTGCTTCACTACTCCGAGGATGTTTACTTCTACGTCGCTCATGTTGGCAGCTGTTCCCGATTCGAATTCTGGAATATTTACTTCGCCTTCTTTTGTGAAGGCATTTCGGAAGGCTGTGTTTAGTAACTCTGCTCTGGCACCACTGCCTTCGATAGTATCTCAACTGCTATCGTGCAGAGAAGGCATTGATTGTTTCTTGCCGCTAACATACTTCACATACGACCAGAATCTCTGATGGTTTTCTGCCAGGTTTCGAGACGAAGTTTCGTTGTGGAAACTGATATAAGCATCTCGCATTGAAGTCCGTGCTAAATTTCGAGCTTCTGTAAAAGATCGCCAATCTTGGGGATTTTGCGTCTGCTTAAATTTGGCCATGTTTATTTCGTTGTTTCTGCAACAATGTTCTAACCCGTTTTGTGTACCAAGGAGGATCAGCTCCGTCGTTTGTTAATTTATTTGGTATAAATATCTCAATTGCTGCCGATACCATTTCTTTGAATTTAAGCCACATCTGGTCTACACTAATATTATTGATTTAGAATGAGTGGAGATTGTATGTCAGGAAGGCGTCAAGTGAATTTTTATCTGCTTTTTTGAATAGGTATACTTTTCGCTTATTTTTGGCGGATTTGGCGGTTACAATACTCAATCTCGCTACGACGACACTGTGTTCACTAATCCCTGTATCGGTTTTGATGCTCGTTATTAACTCAGGATTATTTGTTGCTAAGAGTTCAAGTGTGTTTTCAGAACCGTTTACTATTCGCGTGGGCTCATGAACTAACTGCTCGAAATAATTTTCAGAGAATGCGTTTAGCACAATTTCTGATGTTTTGTGTGTACCTCCGGAATTAAACATGTATTTTCGCCAATATATCGAGAGTAAATTAAGGTCACCACCAACTATTATCGTATGAGTCGGCTCCGTGTTTGAAATCAAACTCAAGTTTTCTGTGAACTTTTCAGCAACTGTGTCATCGGAAGTGGGAGGTCAGTAAAAGGATCCTATTATTATTTTATTCCGATTGCCAACAATGACCTCTGCCCGAACTAACTCACAGGAACTATCTACTTCAATTTCCCGACAAGTTAAATTACTTCTGACAGCAACAAACACGCCACCGCCAACCGTGTTTAGCCTATCCTTTCGGAACACCGTTAGGTTCTTCGCAAAAATTTCGGCTGAGCTTATATCCGGCTTTAGCCAGCTTTCAGTGCCTTTAACGATTTGAGCATCAGTACTTTCTATTAGCTCTTGGAGCTCTGGTACTTTCCCAACACAGCTACGACAATTTACAACTGTTATACCAATGGATCCTGTATCTACGTTTTTCCTGTGTTCAGCCAGCACCCTTTGTGACTGAAGCCCTTCTTGTGTTTTCCCGAGACCCTCTAACCTAAAAAACCACCCAGTCCACGCCGAACAGCCCATGCTACCCGCGTAGCGGCCTCTTGCGTGTAGTGGACACCTGACCTATTCAGCGGAACCCGAAACCCAACCACCCTTTGGCCCAAGTAGAGGAATCTGCAGCCTACACGGTCGCAGAACCGTCTCAGCCTCTGATTCAGACCCTCCACTCGGCTCTGTACCTGAGGTCCCGCAATCGGTCCTGTCGACTATGCTGCAAATGGCCAACTCTGCTTTCATCTTGCAAGCAAGACTGGCAGCCTTTACCACTTCTGTCAGCCGCTCGAAACCAGAGAGAATCTCTTCCGATCCAAAGTGACATACATCATTGGGACCGACGTGAGCAGCCACCTGCAGTTGGCCGCACCTTGTGCTCTTCAGTCAAAAACTGCAATTCGAGTGGACTAGAACTCAGTCTCCGAAGAAGAGGTCACTGACCTTACAGTGTCAATGCCTAAGACGATTTTTCGCAGTTATGAAGAACAGTGCAGGTTCGACTAAATATTAGGTAATAGTTGTGATCTTTTTACCGTATATGTTAGCTTATCCGACAATAATTCTTTAGTGCCTTTATATCAGTATCCACGCCAAGGTTCCCTTGTTTCTTTAAATTTCTGAAGTATTTTGCTAATGGTAAATGATATGTATTTTGTTTTGCTTTAACTGAATGGTAAAAACGTGTGCAATACCAAATACGTAAACAAACATGTTTTTCCCCCACTAATAACCACGTCACTTTAATTTCCACAACTGTAAACAGGAAACTCCCGGTTATCTGGGTGCTGATTATGCGGCTTGTGGATGACATAATGAGATATTGCAAAGTCATAATTAGTCACATAATCAAAGATGTCGCCTCTACACTAACAGAATTCCGCTCTGAAGAGTTCGATACAAAGTTATGGAGGTGGTTTGTTCGTCAAAGTAAAAAATATACCCTTTCGAGAGTGGGTGCCGCCTTGTTCAACAGTATCGTTTTTAGTAATGTTTCATGGAAGGTAAGAGGATAACTTTTCTCCACAAATCAATGAATAAGGAGGCTGTTATTTTCCGACCTAGCCCGCGTCTCACTCAGGAAGAGAACAGTGTTGCCCCAATCTGCAGTACTCCGTACAGGTTGGCATGGGGAACCGTGGAAACTGTCCATGCTGTGACAAGCAGTGACACTTACATCTTCAGGCTGATGCCTCCACTTCTACAGCAATCGATGACCATCATGGCGGTGGCTGCATCAAGTGAATTAGCTGGGATGGCGCATTCGTCCTATTCCTTCCTTCTAGTCCGTAACAACAAATTTGAGACATATGCCCGCTTAAGAGCGTGGCAGTCCTTGCTTAAATCTTCTGGATGACGAACTTTTGGCCACAAATTGTTGTCGTGATCTATTAACAATGGAACGTCTAAACTTTAAGGATTCGGCTATCTGCGAGTATGGCCCGTCTTCCGTCTGCCAATCCAATCCTCTCCCCCTACCAACGATACCCACAGGCATAGGACCAGCTGTCGAACAATTTGCAACTCCCAATTGTCTATGATTTACTCATGACTCACTACACAACCTTAAGTTGGAATACGACACTTTTTTGCAGTAGTACAATAGCTAGAACTTAATTATCGTGACAATCGCTTTAAGTTTTCCCTAATTATTTCTGATGATATGCAATTTTTCTCTAGATTTTAATATGAATAGATCCGTCGTAATAACAGAATTAAGCAAGCATTTGGCACTGCTTATATCGATTATCCGTGCATGTTTTGGAAATTTTTGAGAAAAAAACAAGAAAAAACCTGAAGTATTCTGTTATAATTACAACGAATATTTTCGTGTAGGATACAAATATTTAGTTTTATGATGACGAGTTGACGGAAACTTCAAATGGCGGTTAAATGGAGATGTTTGTGAGCCGGGATTTGAGCAGCGGATTAAGTGTACGAAGCGTGTCCGATAGAAGAAGAGAGCGAAGAGGAGGTGCTCGAAGAAACCGTTATCATGCACACAGAAGCATTTAAATGCGTTCATCTTTTACTGGAGTATACAGGACGAAATTAATATCACAATATCGATGTTTTCGCTTTCCGGAAAATGAGAACCACCATCAGTTGATTAAGAAAGTAAATGAAAAACGAAAAAACAATACTAGACGAGAAAGTTATCCGACAGCGATTAGAAATACAATGTTTTTTGGGTAATTTTGTAAGAACTTGTCTGTTTCGGCGAGCAACGCGTCGGTATTGCGTAAGGTTTTCAAATGTGACATGTAGCAGGTTTTAGAAATATAGTGAATAGCAGTTCCCAGTTAAAATGTGTGTTTTTCGTTTTTCGGTTACCCGTGCAGACCTTGGTATCGGCCGTTTGCTGTTTTACTGAAGTATTTAGTGTTCGTATACTGCATGTCAGTTGGCTAGAATGTATGTACAGAAGTTTCACGAAACAGAATTCGCATGGGAACGGAGTCAAATGTACTTTACAGTAAAAAAAAATTCGAACTTCTTAAATGACAGTTGAAATTTGGTTTAATTTTATGTGGATGGTAAGTAATAAAACAAATCATTTTTGAAACGATTACATACAAAAGTAATCTCTAATTCTACCAGCGGTTACATGGTGAGTGGGTTTATTAAGTCTTCGTGCGGACAACAAAGCAGCCGCCTCTGAACTCTGTTGTTAGGCTGCAGAAAGCACAAAGGACGGCTGCCACTGAAAAGTTCGCGACGGCGGAAGGAATGGGAAAGACCCCACAGTGGTCGGCGATCATGTTACGCACGTGCCATATGTGAATTTTCCGGTGATTTGAGGTGGTCAATTCCGCCTTTAAGCATGGGTGCGAGGGCGGGGCAGACACCGGCGGGTCAAAATACAAACCACAAAAGACCAGGGGCGGCCGGCGACCCGCCCAGCACATATCTCACTCTCCGGCCACGTTCAGGCGGAACTAAAACGTAGGGGCTCCTACCAGGGGGGCCCCCATCCTGCTGGCAACTCAGGTAGTTCAGAATGTTTGGTATCACCGAGATGAGTATAAAGGCAATTGTTCCAAGACATAGTTTATTGCCTCCATAATTTCTGGTACAACTAAACCAAATCCTATGCTGTAAAGCGTGGTCACGTTTAATCACCGTGAAGATAAGTCGTCGCAGATACCGACTAGCACTGTCCCTATTAGGCCGAGGCTGTCGCCTATCACCTCTGCGTTCCAGCCCTGATGGACGATTCACTACCGACCAGCCGCCGAGTCGTCCTACGCCAATGGCGTCATTCGAATACGGTACGGAGGGTGTAGAGTCAGCACAACTCTCTGCCGTTTGTTTGTCAGCTTGTCAAACCTTGGAACCGCTTCTTGCGTGAGAAGTGGCATCAGTTCTTTCTGCTCCAGTCCTCGCACCATGGAGTAATTCCTGACAGCACGGGGAATTCAAGTCCTCCGCATTGAAGTCACAGACGTTGACAACTCACTCAGCTACCGAATCGGACTAAATTGTTTACTCTCACTTCGATTTTGTCCGTATTTTAATTATTACAACAATTTATATAAGTTTGTCGATACAGTGACGCACCTGCATGGAAGACATTTTCCTGTGCTTACGGATAACTCTCTTTTCTGTTATGTAAAACACTACGAGCAAAAGAGAGAGAGAGAGAGAGAGAGAGAGAGAGAGAGAGAGAGAGAGACGATTGCGCTCCGACAAATGTTCTGTCTCAAGGACGAAGTCCTTTCAACAGCCTATACCGCTGATACAACCGAAGTTTGTTCTCTGACACATGGTTGGGAATCTCTAGTGCGCCGGTTATTGATCTGATGCACAAATCTACGACCTTACAGACTTCAGTGAAGGGTAAATTTTTGTTACCTCGTTAATAGTTAGATCTGTGGTTGCAGTATCTACGACGGGCAGTCAACACGTTATGCAACACATTTTTTTTCCTCAGCCAATTTCGGCTGAAAAAATGCGGAATTTGCTGTGGGACATCGTGAAATATTCTCGTTTCAACCCCTACAGTTTCATGAAGTACCGATACGTGGAGACCAGGCAGTGAACAAAAGCACGGTGAGTCGTTGACAAGGCGTCCGTCATCAACGCAAAAAAATCGTGCAAACCTGTCCGATCTTCCGCGTGCCAGCCAGCCGCACAAAGCTGTGACTCCTGCAATGTTGAAGCGTGCGGACACTTATTCGAGGTGATCGACGGACCACATTCAAACACCTCAATGCTCAACTGGACGTCTGTTGCTAGTCCTGACACCCTCGACTAACAGTTGGGGGTACTCGACGTCTGTGCCCACTGGGTTCCTCGCCGCCTAACAAGGAGCCATTAAAAGCAACGAAGGACCATCTTTGTATAATATGCTGACCATGACAATTTTTATAGACATCTTTAAAGGCGATGGAACAAGGGTTTATCGCTTCGATCCGAAACAAAGCAGCAATCTATGGAGTGGCACCACACCACTTCTCCTCCGAAGTAGTAGTTCAAAGCTACATCATGAGCCGTGAAAGTCATAGTGACAGTCTTCTGTGACTATGAAGGGGTTATTGTTTGAAATCCTCCCTCGCGGTGCAAGGATGAACTCTGGAGTGTCTTGTGCTACCCTAAGTAAACTGAAGAACCAACTTCAGTGTGTTCGTTGACACAAAAAAAAAAATGCAAACGAACTTCTTAACCTGCACGACAGCCCACGGCCTTAAAAAATTCTGCGCAACCGGGAAAAACTCACAAAAGTTCACTGGATTCTTCTTCCTCATCCACCCTACTGCCCGGATCTCGCACATTCCGACTTTCATATGTTTGGCACAGCGAAGGATGCACTCTGTAGGAAGCAGTAAGTGGATGATGGGGAGATTACTGAAGCAGCAAGACGTTGGATCCTATGTCAACTAGTAGAGCAGTACCATGCGGCATAAAGGCCTTCGCAGGCGCAAGGCAGTGGCATTTACGGAGATTATGTTGAAAAATATGCTTTTGTATCCAAAAAAATGGGGATTAATATGGTGTATTGGAATCCTGAACAATAACATCCCGTTTTCAAAAGTGTTGAATTACTTATTGAACGCCCCTCGTGCAAGGGGCTGTCAAGTGAAGACGAGACAGATGGAAAGAAAAGTAAGTACAGTGTTTATTACACAAGTTGTCGCCTAAGTGATGACACAATCATCCCACTTTGAGACACGACAGTCGAAGCCTTCATGGAAAAATGTCTGCGGTTGCCTACGGAATCATCATGTACCCAGGCGTGCACTTCTTCGTTCCTAGCAAATTGGTGTCTTTCTTCAGGGCTCAAAAAATATGCAATCTCATGGGAAATGAACGGGACCGTGTGGAAGATGTTTAAGGACTTTCCAGCGAAACTTCTGCAGCGTAGTCTGAACATCAATGGGAATATTGGGAATATGTGAGTGGACATTACACCGAACAGAATGACGCATCTATCAACATCCCTGAGCGTTTGGACTTAAGGAACGCTTCAATTTTGGGGGAAAATGTCAACATACCGCTGTGCGCTGATTGTGGCGCTGTCTTCTAGAAAGTCAAAGAGCACTGGTCTTTGCAATCAAAGAAAGAAGGCATCATGTCTTTCCGGATCTGGCGTGTATGTTTCGACTACGCTAAAATATTTTCGCTGGGAAGCCCTCAGATACCGTCCACACAGTCTCTATCTCTACCCATGTTATTAGCATATTTTTGGAGTCCTGAAGTAAGAACCGGTTCCGTAGGCAAACAAACATTTTTCCATGAAGGCATTGACCTTCTTGCCTCAAACTGGGATATGCATATCATTACTTTCGAAATAATGAACAATTTACTTTTTTAATCGGTCTCGTTTTCATTTGGCTGCCCTTATAATACAGATATTTTGTATTACTGCACCTAAATAAAGTCTTGCTGACAGAGACAGAATTTTATCGAAGATTGTTACCTCCAATTTCACGGAAGTGGCCGCTATGAAAACAGTAGGATTAGACGACATAAACAACAACATTTGTGAGAGAGATTGTTATTGGTTAGACTATCATAAACCAGATGAATGGAACGAGGCAGAAAGAGACTGGACCACAGATCACAGTTAACAGCGGAAGTCATATACAGTGTGAGCCTCAGAGTCTATGTTTACTATGTTCCACGCCGGAGAACGTGTGTAAGCGCGTCGAACACAAGGGATGTAGGAAAACTTAGTGGATATTCTTAAATTGTAAGTTTTCCGTGATCACACAAATGGAAGGTGAATGATATTTCTTATTATTTTAGTTGACATCTTCATGAAATAATGTAGGCACTGCTCCCAGCATGAAATCGCATTTTTCAAGTTAAAGGCGCGCCAATCAAACTGTAGAAACATTAAACTGTTACGGAGCAAGAGGATGAAAAACCTTTTGATGTATGCACTCGCGGAAACTGATCATGCTCGATACAATATGGTCTACATTGGAAAAGAAAAATACAGTACAGGTCCCCCTGGACATATCAATCATTTTGTAACATGCACTTGCGAGGAATGGTATAAAATCTACGTGGTACGCTGAGTATGCAAACAGTTGGCCATTAAAACTGCAACACCATGAGGGCGGCATCCAACAAACGTCAGACGAGCATGCTTGGATATGCCAATTTTTAGTATTTAAGCGCCCAACATAAAATCAGGAGTAAGCCAATTTAAATCCAGCACAAAATGGATTACGGAGTGAATTTCTCAATCAGAAATCGCATTAGTATTTAATAGAAGAGCGTGTGCGAAGGGGAAACGTCTATCAGTACGTGTCGGAATTCGACAGCAGCAGGATCGTATCCTGCTAGCGTGATCCCAAGACTGCCATGAAAATATGAACTCTGTAGGTTGAGGGGGGCCATACTCAACGCCATGCAGAATGTCAGTGACTACGGGCAACTAGCGCGCTAGAGAACAGACACTATTCTGTCGGCAGTGTAGAATCTTACAGAGACATCACAGACGATGGGTCAGAAAATTGGGTTGTTTAAAAACATACCTACACAGTGCGAGAATTTTTGGAGCATCCACGTTAACCACCGTTGCAGCTTCTGTTGAGGCAGCAGCAGGAGAGGGAGAGAGGGAGAGAGAGAGAGAGAGAACCGATATTAGTGCGATCCATTACTATATGGAGGTTCCGAGGAGAGAACGTTGCTACATCACCTACAAATAAGCCCTGTACATCCCCAAATCGCATATAAATTTAATAATCTCCTCTTCCTACTACACCCTACATGCACCACAGTAAAATTTCGTTATTTGCTCTCGTTCACGGTATTGCTGTTTTCATCGCCAGTGCTCTTACGTAACGCTTGACAAGCAGATGGAGGCTGCTTTGGAGTCTGCAAGTGGCAGATCAGATCTACGTTCATACTATTTTGTTTAACTCCCGAATGTATCTAGGCGTGTGAGGCATGGTTATTTTGGGGAAATATTATCCACTGACGACAGTAAGATCGTTTGCACTTTTTGTAGCTCAAGCATTATGAACTGTCACGAGTGCACACCGTGCTGCGCAAAGAATCCTGAATAACGATCTCACACGTGGCTCTGAAGACAGCGGGCACTAATTTATCGTTTTGTCTTTGGATGTCTGTGGTGTTTCAGTCAGTGTCGGCGGCTGTTTACACCGTGACGTGTTGCGCCGGGCGCCCCGTGTTTTCCCGCCAAACTGGGGCGCGGGTGCACGCTGAGGCCGGCCCGGCGCCTGCGCGACCGCGCAGCTGTCCTCACCGGGGATGATGACTAGCCGTGTTTAAATAGCAGGCCGCAGGGGCGGGGGTGGGGGTGGGGGAGAGTGCACGGTCACCAGATGCCGCCGGCGCCGCCCGCCCGTCCGCCTCCTCCTTGCTTGCTTGCTTGCCGTTTACACTGATCGGCGCCACCCAAATTAACGCGTTACGCGGGACGGGCGTGCCTGCAAACAATACTTCGCTCCCACCATTTCAGTTTCACTTGAGAAGCACATCTATGGCATGAATTTCTTTTGTTGTATCTGGATGTTGTTAAACACAGGCAGTCGAACGCGAACAGGAGCAGAAACAAATCGCAGTAGCTCAACATCTGAGACCTACTCCCAACGTGCCAGAGATATGCAGAAAAGAAACGCCCGCACTTACGCAGTGTCATTAGTAGTTGGAGAGAGACCGTGGCGAAGTGCGCAGTAGTTAAATATGCATCGAGCTAGAAAGACTGTACAGTCGCTTGTTCCTATATAGTAATTACTGTGAAAGCACTACTGCAGTTGCGAATCCCACGCTACAGCCTGACTTCATCCTCAACCAGAGCAGATAATTCCACTGACAGCCGAAAGTATTAGTTGAAACATCCACCGAAATTAGAGTATTAGGCCACGGCACCTAATTAGCAGCCGACTGTAGAGAAAGAAAAACTTTCTTAATCTAGTGAAACGAACATAAAAAGACATTCACAGAGGGTAAGGCGTAACTGAGGTTATACTATACAAGGAATGTGTCGTGGCCTTCAGTTCGAACTCTGGTTCAATGCTGATCTCTCTCCGTAACAGCTGCGACCTACATCATTTGAACCTACTTACTGCATTCAAACTTTTGTCTCAGTCTGTCATTTTTATCACCCTTCCCCCACTTCCCTTCAACACTACAATAACAATTCCTTGTTGTCTCAAGATATGTACTATCAAGCAAACCCTTGCATCATTACGTACATATTCGAAACATTTACAGCGAAACGTTGACATTATTGGATGGCCCCATCACACTAAGTCAAGTTTTATTAAAACGTCCGCTCCTTTTAAGGAAAAGGATTATCCTTTCTGTGCTTCCTTTCCAACTACTTCTACGGTGTTGCATGTTCAAGAATGAATATGTAACCTTGGATTATTGACAGTAAATGTTACAAATAAAATGTTTCATTTTTCACATAAAGAAACGTTAAGTGGTAGTCTCCTTCGCTTAGCGTCTCTACATTTTTCTTTTCTTTTGCCTCCTGTTAATTCCTTTTGCTAACAATGGCCCGACAGGTTGAAAAATTACCGCTTAATCACACGCTGACACACGAGTCAAGTTTACATTCAGCATACTGCTTACCATCGCTCTCTCTTTCAACACATCTGCACGAGCATTACGACGCTAAAGCTACTCATTAGTCCAGCATTTGCTCCTGTTTCCATGATTTCATCTTTCTGTCAAATTAATACCAGCCGCGTCGGCTGCTACTGCTCTTAGCAAAGCGGTCGTCTTTAACACACCAATGGTGTGCTCCCTTCTATGAGGACGAGGCGCGCCCAGACGCGGGTACCATCTCTTGCGTGAGGCACGCAGAGGCGAAAATGCACCTCAACTGCCTGTCTCATCAGGTCACCAAAAACTCTGAACGTAGTCGCTGGCAGCCACACTTCGCAGATTTCTTTTGAGTTCCGCCAGCGAACGAACGCACGCGCGCGCGCGCACACGCACTTTTCCGTCCTGTACTACATCTACGTGATAACTCTGCTATTCAGAATAAAGTGCCTGGCAGAGGGTTTAATGAACCACCTTCAAGCTGTCTCTACCGTTCCACTCCCCAACGGCGTGCGGGAAAAACGAGCACTTAAATTTTTCTGTGCGAGCCCTAATTTCTCTTAATTTATCGTGATGATCATTTCTCCCTATGTAGGTGGGTGCCAACAGAATGTTTTCGCAATCGGAGGAGAAAACTGATGATTGAAATCTCGTGAGAAGATCCCGTTGCAACGGAAAACGCCTTTGTTTTAATGATTGCCACCCCAATTCACATATGATGTCTGTGGCACTATCTACCCTATTTCGCGCTAATACAAAACGAACCGCCCTTCTTTATACTTTTTCGATGTCATCCGTCAGCCCCACCTCATGGGGATCCCACACCGCACAGCAATACTCCTGAACAGGGTGGACGAGCTTGGTGTAAGCACTCTCTTTAGTACACCTGTTCCACCTTTTAAGTCTTCTGCCAACGAATCGCAGTCTTTGGTTTGTTCTACCCACAACATTAGCTATGTGATCGTTCCAATTTATGTTATTTGTAATTCTAAGCCATAAATATTTAGTTGTATTTACAGCCTTCAGATTTGTGAGACTTATTGCGTAATCGAAATTTAGTGGATTTCTTTTAGTACTCGTGTGAATAACTTCACACTTTTCTTTATTCAGGGTCAACTGCCACTTTTCGAACCATACAGATATCTTATCTACATCATCTTGCAATTCGTTTTGGTCGTCTGATGACTTTACAAGATGGTAAATGACAGCATCATCTGCAAACACTCTAAGACGGCTACTAAGATTGTCTCCTATATCGTTAATATGGATCAGGAACAATAGAGGGCCTGTAACACTTCCTTGGAGAATACCGGATATTACTTCTACTACGTGACTACTGAAGTACGTCACGTAAAAATGTGGCAAAAACTTTTTCTCTCGAAATTCAACTGAAGCAGAGGATGCTAAATGATGTTAAAGCTTCAACAATACAGCGTTTTTGTAACTTTCGAACTATCGTTCATTGATTTTAATTGTTTTTTCCATGTAGCTGCCAATCAGTATTATCCTACAACATTCACATGTACAATTTCACGAATACAGGAGCCGATTTCGTTTTCGGATGCGTAACGAATGTACTGTGATTGCAGGAGAAAGTTCGCAGCAATTCCTGAAATATAGAAAGTACAACTTTTCTAATTATCTGCAACGCAGCATTGGAGGAATTATTTACACTTTAGATGTGTCACGAAACCCAAACTATGGTAATTAATTGAAACCCTCAGCTGCCGACAGCTGTTGTTGATATACCTCGATGGGGAAAGCTGAAAATGTGTGCCCCGACCGGGACTCGAACCCGTGATCTCCTGCTTGCATGGCCGACGCTCTATCCATCTGAGCCGCCGAGGACACAGATGAATAACGCGACTGCAGGGATTTATCCTTTGCACGCTTCCCGTGAGACCCACATTCACAACTGTCCACAATCTACATACGTAATGCACCTAATAGATATTTGCCCATCCACTCGTAACTTGCGCACACTAAGGTGACGATTCCCGTAAGATTTCGGGCAATCTGTGCGCATTCGCACGGACGGAGGTCAATGGCTGGGTAGCCTGTAACTGTATGTATATGAAGATAGTAACCGTTCTCGAAAGAACAGATACTACTGATGACCGTGCAGCTTGTCTAGAATAAATGATAATTAATTGAAATCCTCAGCTGATAACAGGTGGTGTTGATATACCAAACTATGTGATTAAGCATACACTGGCACGAACAAGTTTCAATCTGAAAGAAGGGAAGAGGTACAGTCGCATTCTATCAATGTTTTTTTATTACATTCTAAGGGCTCAGACCGCAAAAGCCTACGTTCTTTATGTTTTCACTTTATTTTAAGGATCATCGATATATTTTTGCAGTTTACTTTTTATACTCTTCCACATGCGTCATTAACAATTTCATACAACCAACACACTTCTGTATCATCAGTATTTTAGTTTACGAATGTTGTATACATGTAGCAGTACCCATATGTAGAAGTTTCCTTTCCCTTGTGCTCTGCGTATGAACGGTACATTTGGTAAGTCGAAACATATGTAGTTACTATCGGTTACTCTAGTAACTTAACTGTTTTGCTGGAAACTGCTAACTACTAGCACAAAAATAAACCAAAAGTCTGGCGGCGATTATCACCATGCCTGCGCCGTTTAAGTTCTGACGTCAAATTTCAAAAATCGTTGATTCGCTCCATTGGCGCGAGATACCTGCCATTTTTTTAAAAATTCTGTAGCTTATATCAACGCATACAATGAATTACAGAATTTATTAGTAATGCGTTAGTCCGGACGAAAAAGAAAAATATCCGAAATTTTCAAGGGAATTTCTTCCCAGCAACAGCTTTCTCATTATGATTGGTGAACATTAATGATGGATTTCAGGCTGTACATTTCGAAGGACAGAACAACCTTATGCTCTCGCAAAAAACGTAACTGACATTCATAGACATATTTAAAACGAGTAAGTGGTGACATTACTCTGAGAGCTTACGTCACAAGTGTAAACGTATCTGTCCGAGGAGCAGCCGATCCAGCTACCCACACAGGAAAGCAAGAGGGTTGGCTCTGTTGGGGGAGAAACTGCTTGTGTGGCACACGTGCGTATAGATGGAAATCCTTTTCTTGGAGTAAGTGGCGAGTGGGAATATTTACAGATGTGGCTGCGATGGGGGAGCTCCTCGTTCGCAAGGGAAGCCTTCCGTCTGAGTAATGTGTTGCCGGCGCCCCAGACCATCGCAGATTCACGAAGGGCGGAAACTTGCCAGATAACGCAAACCAGTGCTACCAACAGATCAATACCTGGCGCCTCCAGCTTACACTCCTATCTTCTGAGGGAATCTGATTTCACTAAAAGGAAACTTTTATTCCGAACTTTAAAAAGAAACGGAAGTTGTCGTCACTCTCATACCTCACGGCACCCAGTCTTGTAAGAGTTTTTATACATGTCCTTGCCCGTTAAATTGTGGGTTTCTTGTGTCCTTGGCGGAATATGTTCGAAGGATCTGTTTTCGAACAGCTGACGGGATGGGTTCTTCGTATAAACACACGCGAACCTTAAGTTTAATGAGCAGCTGTGTTGCGAACACTGTGTCTTACGACCTTTCTAGAAACAAAAATGTCCTCTACGGGAATGAACATGGATTCTGCAAACGGAGATCCCCTTAAGCATAACTGCTTGAAAATGAGATCCAAAGAGCCGTAGATAGTGGTGACCATGTTCATGCAGTGTTCCTTGACTTCTGGAGAGCACTCCAAACATTTCGCACTATCGTTTACTGAACAAAATGCTCATCGGGTGGGTCCAGAAATTCTTACCAGATAAAACTGAACACGTCAACCGTAACAGGGTGAAATCGTTAGGTATAGCATTAACTTGTACGCCAAGCAGTGTTACAGGGCTTTTACTGTTCACTATACACTTAAGTTACATGGTTGACAACGCAGCGAACTCTGTTGATTATGTTCATAGGAAGTCGCAACGAAATAAAACTGTAATGAAGTGTATGAGGATGTGCAGATGATCAACGGCTGATGCAGGAACTGGCAGCTAACCCGTAATGAAGATACATATAACTCATTGCGCACAAATACCCGGAACGGCCATTTATAATTAGGTTACACTACTGGCAATGAATTCCTGGATAACGCAATAATGAAGTGGACTGACCACATAACTACTTTTACGTAAAGATGGCGAGAGTTATTGGAAGTACTCTCGTGAAACAAAATTCAGGTAATAAAGAGATAGCTTACGAAACATAAGAAGTTCTACCGATTCTTGAATATTAGGATTCTTATCAGTCGAATTAAATCTGGTAATGTTAAGGAAATTCGATTAGGATATGCGATACGAAGTAATAGGCGAGTTTTGTTATCTGCAAAGTAAAGTAACTAATGGTGGCAGAAATAAGCAGGCCGGCTGAAAGATTACAACCAACAGTAGAAGAACGTACTACGAATTATTCTAAACTATAAAAAATGCGATGGATGGTCATTAATTGCGTTCTGTATCCATCAACCCCTTTTAAGCTTACATAGGGTTCCGGCATCTGAATAGTCTCAGTTCAGCGCGATTGAAGGGACAACTTTAGCTGCAGAACTTGGCAAGTAAAGTCTTCACACATGCACTAAATATTTTATATAGTGCATTATTGTTGACATCGTAAGAGCTCACTGCTTAAAATGAGTCTGTAATTGAAGCGCAAGCAACTTCAGATGACTGTCATTTAGAAGAATGTTGCCACGACCAAGTACTTGTTTCGTTTTCCTTAAGCTGCGGGATTTCTTTATCATCATCTTTTGCCAGGTAATACTCAATTAAACACTTGTTTCCTTGGAAGTTATTTGGCAAGACCAACACAGAGGCGAATTAACGCATGTTGGTCTTGCACGCTCGACCCGTCGTATGTATATTTCAACGGAATTTAACTTCTATTCGGGACGACTGCTGGAAGAGTTACTCCTTTCCTCTTCAGGTAATTGATAAACAAGTAAACACGAAGTTACAAGCAAAGGTCTGCAAGAATCACAGCGAACATTTATTAACCAGCCTGACCAGAATCTTGGTGCAACTACAGAACTAGAAGTCTACAATTGAGAAGCGACCATTAATCCAAGAACTATTTGCATTCCATCAGATAAGCACACACTTTCCAGAGGCTCGCACGAAAGAAGTACAGCGTCGCATAGAGCCCTTCCAGCTTACTACGGACAAATAGCCGGAAGGTGGAAGGTGGAACGAGTATGCAAGGGTCTATATAAGGGAGATGAATCTGAAGGCAGTATTATAGTAAGGACGTAGATGAAGATGACTGGGAGGTACCATACTGCGAGAAGAATTTAACAGGCCACGGAAAGAACTGAGTCGAAACAAATCCCTGGTAGTAGACGACATACCGTCACAATTAGGCGAAATACCCCCAGAATTCAAGAAGAATATAATAATTCCAAAGAAAGCAGATGCTGACAGGTGTGAAAATTACTGAACTATCAGTTTAATAAGCCATAGTTGAAAAATACTAACACGAATCCTTTACAGAAGAATAGAAAAACTGGTCGGAGCCGACCTCGAGCAAGATCAGTTTCGATTCAGGCGAAATGTAGGAACGCCGGAGATAATTCTGACCCTACGACTTATCTCAAAAGATAGGTTAAGGAAAGGAGAACCCACGTGAATAGCCTTTGTACAGCTTTTGACGTTGTGAAGTGGAATAGACTCTTCGAAATTCTGAAGGTAGCAGGAATAAAGTGGGAGGAGTAGGAAGCTATTTACAACTTGTACAGATGACGGACTGCATTTATAAGAGTCGAGAGACATGAAAGGGAAGCAATGGTTGAGAAGGGAGGGAGAAAGGGTTGTTGCCTACCGCCTGTACACTGAGAAACCAGCAAAAGAAAAAAATGGAGCAGACAAAGTTCAGCATGCAAAATCTTTGAGGTTTGTCGAGGACATTGTAATTCTGTCAGAGACAGCGAAGGACTTGGAAGAGCATTTGAACGGAATGGTTGTCTTGAAAGGAGGCTGTAAGATAAAAAATAAAAAAACTGAATGTAGTCGAATTAAATCGGGCAATGCTAAGGGAATTACCTTAGAAAATGACACACTTATAGTAATAGATGAGTTTTGTTATTTTGGCAGCGAAATAACTGATGTGAATGAAAATGAGATATAAAATGTAGACTGGCAATGGCGAGAAAAGCGTTTCTGAGACGAGAGATTTGTTAACATCGAGTTTAGATTTATGTGTTAGGAAGTCTTTCCTGAAGGTATCTGTCTGGAGTGTAGCTATGTATGGAAGTGAACATGGACGATAAACTGTTTAGACAAGAAGAGATTTTGGAATGCGGTGCTACAGAATAATGCTCAAGATTAGGTGGGTAAATAGCTTAACTAATGAGGAGGTACTGAATAGAATTGGTGAGGAAAGAAATTTGTGGCACAACCTGATTAGAAGAAGGGATCGGTTGATTAAGAGACATTGTGAGACATCATGGCATCACCAATTCAGTATTGGAGGGAAGTGTGGGGTGTGAGGTAAATCTTGTAAGGGAGACCAGGAGATGAAGACCAGAGATGAAGAGGGTTGCACGGAATAGAGTAGCGTGGAGAGCTGCATCAAGCTAGTGTTCGGAGTGAAAATCTCAGCAGCAGCAGCAGCAGCACCAACACCACCACCACCACCACCAGCAGCACCACCACCACCATCACCATCGCGTGCCGCGCCAGGGAAAATTATGTCACCAGACGCAGCACCACAAGGACTAAGGCGGGAGTAACCTGGTCCGTAAGCTGCACAAGCCACGGGCAGCGGCGCGCAGTCCCCCGTCGGCAGTTACTACGTAGACAGAGGTGAGGTAGGAGTCTGGGCGAAGAGGAAGTAAGGAAGGTAGGCGGGCGGTGAGACGCGCCACAAAAAATGCAGTAGCAGAAAGAAGATGCGGTGCGGGCCGGAAGTGGCTGAATCTGCAGCTGGGACTCCGGTGCGGCGGCACGGGCCAGGCGAGACAGCTGGCTCGCATCTGCCGGCAGGACCAGCCATCGCAGCCGCGAGCTGGACGGCGCGGCACGGGGGATGTGCTGCAGCGGTCTGCCCGCCCCTCCACCCCAAGTGGTACTTCGCGGATAGTAACTTGGGGAGCAGACAGGCCTGTGTCCAGGAGATTACGACTAGGTAACTGTTTCTTACCGTGGTGTGCTCGAATATACGAACAACGACATTATGTAATCTGCACCATCTGTACTCCGCAAACCGCTGTTCGGTATTTGGCAGAGGGTTCAGTGTACCATTACAAGCACACCGGATTTAAAGGGAAAAAAAAGGCATCATGCCCATACATTGAAATACCACCTCTTGCACGGCTAATGGTTTCAACTGAGTGAGGAATACAATCCTTAGTATCTTGAGTTATGTCACATCCAGCCGAAATCACTCACTGATTAGATACGTACAGCTAGCAAACTGCGGGAAGTTTCTTCTTCTTCTTCTTCTTTCGATTTCGGCCATCTTTGGACCACGTTCAACAATTCACTTGCCCGGCTTTTTGATCTTTTTTTCTCTCTTCCCAATATTTCCTCATCATTTTCGAGTGGTTCCTCCTCCGCTCTTCCGACCATTTCCTGTTATTATTCTTTAGTTTCGTTTCTTCTGGAAAACACTTAATTTCGTTCACTATTTGTCTAAACTTTTCCCTGTCCCTGATTGACTCACGGGTGACATTAAAATAGGCCAAATCCTTTTTCACCATCTGTATCCATTTATTGTTGGTTTTTTTCGTTCCTGTTACTATGTTCAAACACTTTTCTTGTTAGTCTTAACGTTTCCATCCATCCTCGACAGGTGACCATAAAACGTTAGTCTGCGTTTACGCATTGCCTCACTCACTTTCTCAATAGTTTTGTATATTTCCTTATTACTCTTTAGCTTGTACTCTTCTCCAATCTTTCTCGGTCCTAATATTTTTCTCAAAATTTTCCTTTCTTTCTTTTCCATGTTTTCTATTTCCCCCTTTTTGTTAAGAGTTAGGCACTCCGATGCATACAGGCATTCTGGTCTAATGACAGTTTTATAATGTCTTAATTTAGCTTGAATCGAAATGTTTTTTTTGTTATATATGTCTTTGGTTTTTTGAAAAGCAAATTCCATTTTCCTTGCTCTCGCCTGGTTTGCACTCTTGTCTAAACCATTCACTTGAATTATTTCACCTAAATACTTAAATTTTTCTACTCTCTTAATATTGCCGTATTTAGTAATAAGATTTTTCTTGTTATTTCTATGATTAGACATATACACGGTTTTTTCAAATGAAATCTGCAGTCCAGCTCTGGCCGAAACTTCTTGTAGTTTCTCCAGGTAGTTCTGAGCTATTTCTTCGTTTTCTGTAATTATTGCCAGATCGTCTGCAAAAGCTAAACAGTCCACTTCTATTTTTTCTTTTTTTGTTCCAATTCTGATGTCATTCTTGGTGCCTTTGAGTTCTTCTTTCCATATTCTCAATATCTTTTCCAGTACGCAGTTGAAGAGGATTGGGGATAAACCATCACCTTGTCTAACACCTGTTTTAATTTCGAACTTCCTTGAAATTTCACCCATAAATTTAACTTTGGCCTTACTGTTTGTTAGCGTCTGTTTGATAATTTGAATTGTTTTCGTATCGACCCCAAATTCTTCCAATACTTTCAGTAATGTTTCTCTATCTACCGAGTCGTATGCTTTTTTGAAATCTACAAATACTATTGCAAATCTCTGGCCTCTTGAGATTCTGTAACGAATTAGTGTTTTCAGGTTAAATATTTGTTCAACACAGGATCTACCTTGTCTAAAACCTGCTTGATATTCACCTATTTTTTTATCCAGAACTGGCTCCACGGTTTGAAGTAATTTCCTTGACAAAATTTTGTATCCTACTGGTAGTAGCGAGATCCCTCTATAATTATTAACATTCATCTTATCCCCCTTTTTGTGTAGTGGGTGTATCAGGGCACACTGCCAGTCTTCAGGAATTCTTTCTTCGTCCCAGATCTTCTTAAACATATGTTCCAAAACTTGTGGGAGGTTGGTATCCATTATTTTTAGGATTTCTGGTACTATGGAGTCTTCACCTGGGGCTTTATTGTTTTTTAGACTGTGTATTATGTGTTTTATTTCTTCAGCGTCTGGAGGTTTTGACTCGGTATTAGTATTTCGGTGGTTTTCAAAACTCATTTTATCTTTGGGTGGTTCACAATTTAGTAGATTCTCGAAATATTTTGCTAATATTTCACAATTAATCTTGTTTGTCAAACCTAGCTTGTTCTCTTCATCTTTAAAACATAAATTTGGGGATTGGTATTTGGTTAGCTGTTTTCTAAAAGTTTTGTAGAAATCTCTAGAATTATTTCTTTTAAAGTCTTCCTCAATCTGTTCTAGGTTATCCTGAAATTGTCTTCTTTTTTTATTACGGAAAAGCTTAGCTGTTTCTCTTCTCTGGATTTTAAAATTGTCAAGATCTTGAGGATCTTTTGTGGAGTTCCATTTCTGCCACAATTTCTGTCTCTTCTCCAGGTTCTCATCACATTCATTGTCCCACCATGGATGTCTTCTTACTCTTTTCACGAGACAATTTTCTTTTGCTATTTCAACTATTTCGTTTTTGATCTCCTCCCATCCCACTTCCTTATTTATTGTGGATATGCCATCGCTATCTTTGTGCAATGCTCTTTGAAACCGTTGTTTAATTTCTTCATTTTTTAACGTTTCTGTGTTATATTTTGGAATTTTGTAAAAGGTTTTCTTCTCTTTTCGAAATGGGAGTGGTCTGAATTTAATCGTAGTCAAATAGTGGTCTGAATCAACATCAAGGCTTTTCAGCACTTTAGTGTTTTGAATTTCTTCTTGACAATGAAGTGAGATAGCCACATGGTCAATTTGGAATTCTCCGAGAAGTGGATTTGGTGATCTCCATGTTTTAGTTTTTCGGCTCAGCTTTTTGAAATGTGTTGTCATTATTTTCAAGTTGAAATGCCTACATACCTCTATAAGCCTTTCTCCATTTTTTGAAGTTCTTTTGTGACCTGGGAAGAGGCCTACTGCTCCATGGTATTTTTTCTCCCTTCCTATTTGTGCGTTAAAATCGCCTACTAACATTTTTATGTTCTTCTTTGAGCATCTATCCAGTTCCATTTCAAGTATCTCCCAAAATTCTTCAACTTTCTCCGGGTTATTTTTGTTGTCCTGGTTTATGGGTGCATGGCAGTTGATTATAGAGTATCCTTTGTTTTTACATTTAATCTCAAGAATGGATAGTCTCTCAGAACTCGAGTAGAAGTTAGTAACTGAATCTAAAATTGAGTGATGTACCAGAAATGCTGTTCCCAGGTATGGCATTTGTTTCATTAAGATTTTACCTGGTTTTCCTTTAAATAAACGATAGTTTTCAAAATCTAAAGCAGTTTCACCTAAAAACCTTGTTTCTTGTAATGCACATATTAAAATTTCTTTCTGGTTCAGCTTTTCAATCAAACTGCGGGAAGTTTCATTCCTACATTTCACGTGTTGTTCCTGGTAGTGTACCGAGAAGAACCTTACGGACTGGCCTTCTGTGATTTTCTTCACGCTTTAAGGTCAGTGTCCGTACATCAATTTTCTAAAGTAATACGATGCACCTCGCAAAAAACTCGAGAAAATTACTTATGAATATTAGAAGATTTCCGACCGTTGTTAAGTTTAAAACATTTCTACCTTATTAACATACTCGTCACTTACCAAGCGCGTAACTTATAGCTTGGCAATATTGAAATCGCTGGTTCGAATCTTTCTAGCAATATTTTTTACCTTTCTTTAAATTTCATACTTATTAAGACCCCCCCCCCCCCATGAACCATGGACCTTGCCGTTCGTGGGGAGGCTTGCGTGCCTCAGCGATACAGATGGCCGTACCGTAGGTGCAACCACAACGGAGGGGTATCTGTTGAGAGGCCAGACAAACATGTGGTTCCTGAAGAGGGGCAGCAGCCTTTTCAGTAGTTGCAGGGGCAACAGTCTGGATGATTGACTGATCTGGCCTTGTAACATTAACCAAAACGGCCTTGCTGTGCTGGTACTGCAAACGGCTGAAAGCAAGGGGAAACTACAGCTGTAATTTTTCCCGAGGGCATGCAGCTTTACTGTATGATTAAATGATGATGGTGTCCTCTTGGGTAAAATATTCCGGAGGTAAAATAGTCCCCCATTCGGATCTCCGGGCGGGGACTACTCAAGAGGATGTCGTTATCAGGAGAAAGAAAACTGGCGTTCTACGGATCGGAGCGTGGAATGTCATATCCCTTAATCGGGCAGGTAGGTTAGAAAATTTAAAAAGGGAAATGGATAGGTTAAAGTTAGATACAGTGGGAATTAGTGAAGTTCGGTGGCAGGAGGAACAAGACTTTTGGTCAGGTGATTACAGGGTTATAAATACAAAATGAAATATGGGTAATGCAGGAGTAGGTTTAATAATGAATAAAAAAATAGGAGTGCGGGTTAGCTACTACAAACAGCATAGTGAACGCATTATTGTGGCCAAGATAGACACGAAGCCCATGCCTACTACAGTAGTACAAGTTTATATGCCAACTAGCTCTGCAGATGATGAAGAAATTGATGAAATGTATGACGAGATAAAAGAAATTATTCAGGTAGTGAAGGGAGACGAAAACTTTAATAGTCATGGGTGACTGGAATTCGTCAGTAGGAAAAGGGAGAGAAGAAATTAAAGAGGAAACCGCCTTGTAGAATTTTGCACAGGGCATAACTTAATCATAGCTAACACTTGGTTCAAGAATCATAAAAGAAGGTTGTATACCTGGAAGAATCCTGGAGATACTAAAAGGTATCAGATTATATAATGGTAAGACAGAGATTTAGGAACCAGGTTTTAAATTGTAAGACATTTCCAGGGGCAGATGTGGATTCTGACCACAATATATTGGTTATGAACTGCAGATTAAAACTGAAGAAACTGCAAAAAGGTGGGAATTTAAGGAGATGGGACCTGGATAAACTGAAAGAACCAGAGGTTGTAGAGAGTTTCAGGGAGAGCATAAGGGAACAATTGACAGGAATGGGGGAAAGAAATACAGTAGAAGAAGAATGGGTAGTTCTCAGGGATGAATTAGTGAAGGCAGCAGAGGATCAAGTAGGTAAAAAGACGAGGGCTAATAGAAATCCTTGGGTAACAGAAGAAATATTGAATTTAATTGATGAAAGGAGAAAATACAAAAATGCAGTAAATGAAGCAGGCAAAAAGGAATACAAACGTCTCAAAAATGATATCGACAGGAAGTGCAGAATGGCTAAGCAGGGGTGGCTAGAGGACAAATGTAAGGATGTAGAGGCTTGTCTCACTAGGGTAAGATAGATACTGCCTACAGGAAAATTAAAGAGACCTTTGGAGAGAAGAGAACCACTTGTATGAATATCAAGACCTCAGATGGCAACCCATTTCTAAGCAAAGAAAGGAAGGCAGAAAGGTGGAAGGAGTATATAGAGGGTTTATACAAGGGCGATGTACTTGAGGACAATATTATGGAAATGGAAGAGGATGTAGATGAAGATGAAATGGGAGATACGATACTGCGTGAAGAGTTTGACAGAGCACTGAAAGACCTGAGTCGAAACAAGGCCCCGGGAGCAGACAACATTCCATTAGAACTACTGATGGCCTTGGGAGAGCCAGTCATGACAAAACTCTACCATCTGGTGAGCAAGATGTATGAGACAGGCGAAATACCCACAGACTTCAAGAAGAATATAATTATTCCAATCCCAAAGAAAGCAGGTGTTGACAGATGTGAAAATTACCGAACTATCAGTTTAATAAGTCACAGCTGCAAAATACTAACGCGAATTCTTTACAGACGAATGGAAAAACTGGTAGAAGCGGACCTCGGGGAAGATCAGTTTGGATTCCGTAGAAACACTGGAACACGTGAGGCAATACTAACCTTACGACTTATCTTAGAAGAAAGATTAAGAAAAGGCAAACCCACGTTTCTAGCATTTGTAGATTTAGAGAAAGCTTTTGACAACGTTAACTGGAATACTCTCTTTCAAATTCTGAAGGTGGCAGGGGTCAAATACAGGGAGCGAAAGGCTATTTACAATTTGTACAGAAACCAGATGGCAGTTATAAGAGTCGAGGGGCATGAAAGGGAAGCAGTGGTTGGGAAAGGAGTGAGACAGGGTTGTTATTCCCGATGTTATTCAATCTGTATATTGAGCAAGCAGTAAAGGAAACAAAAGAAAAATTCGGAGTAGGTATTAAAATTCATGGAGAAGAAGTAAAAACTTTGAGGTTCGCCGATGACATTGTAATTCTGTCAGAGACAGCAAAGGACTTGGAAGAGCAGTTGAACGGAATGGACAGTGTCTTGAGAGGAGGATATAAGATGAACATCAACAAAAGCAAAACAAGGATAATGGAATGTAGTCAAATTAAATCGGGTTATGCTGAGGGGATTAGATTAGGAAATGAGACACTTAAAGTAGTAAAGGAGTTTTGCTATTTAGGGAGTAAAATAACTGATGATGGTCGATGTAGAGAGGATATAAAATGTAGACTGGCAATGGCAAGGAAAGCGTTTCTGAAGAAGAGAAATTTGTTAACATCCAGTATTGATTTAAGTGTCAGGAAGTCGTTTCTGAAAGTATTTGTATGGAGTGTAGCCATGTATGGAAGTGAAACATGGATGATAACCAGTTTGGACAAGAAGAGAATAGAAGCTTTCGAAATGTGGTGCTACAGAAGAATGCTGAAGATAAGGTGGGTAGATCACGTAACTAATGAGGAGGTATTGAATAGGATTGGGGAGAAGAGAAGTTTGTGGTACCACTTGACTAGAAGAAGGGATCGGTTGGTAGGACATGTTTTGAGGCATCAAGGGATCACAAATTTAGCATTGGAGGGCAGCGTGGAGGGTAAAAATCGTAGAGGGAGACCAAGAGATCAATACACTAAGCAGATTCAGAAGGATGTAGGTTGCAGTAGGTACTGGGAGATGAAGAAGCTTGCGCAGGATAGAGTAGCATGGAGAGCTGCATCAAACCAGTCTCAGGACTGAAGACCACAACAACAACAACTTATTAAGAAATGGGACTTTAATTAAATACTGAATCATTTTTAATAAAAATAACATTTTATTTTTAATTATTGATCGTATAAAATAAATTGAAATTTTATACAGACATGCGAAACCTCTTTCCCCGTATGAAAAATTTGTAGACGAAGTGTGTTCAAAATGTATCGAGAATTTTGTAATTTCGCGGGTAATATTAGTGCTGTTCGTGCTATTTTTCGTTATTGTGATGGTTAACATGTCAGAAACTTATCTATACAGTGGTTGCCATTTGGATTTTCGGTCTGTCGTCAGTTATCAACTATGTTAACGCGTTTACTTTGGAGTGGCGATTATTGATTTGGTTTAAAAATGGATAAGAGAATTTGAATTAAATTTTGCTGTACAAATAGAACAATATGTAACAAAGTTTTAGAAATGTTGAATACTGTGTTTGGTGCGTCTGTTATGAGTTAAGACATGGGTTTACGAGTGGTGAAAGTTTTTCACGACGGCCGTAAAAAAGTTGAAATTCACTAACGTTCCGCACACACAGCACAACTGATGAAAACGTGCGGAAACTAGAAGAAATGATTATGAACGATCGCCGAATCACAATCAGAGAAATTGCTGCTGATGTTGGCCATGAATTCTTCTCAGATGCTTTGGCATGAAAGGTGTGACAGCAAAATTCGTGCCAAGGGTGTCGCATTTCTAGCATAAACAGCGGAGAATGGGAGTTGCTCAGGAGTCACTAAATGAAGCCAACAACGATGAAGAACTTCCGAAATTTCTCGGAACTGGAGACGAAAACAAGGGAGTACGAGTACGACGCCCATACAAAGGCTCAGTCGTCACAGTGGAGGCATTGTGGTCCGCACAGATCGAAAAATCTCGACAAGTATTGCCGAACTTGAAGGTTCTGCTCCCTATTTTCTCCGATTTTAAGGGCACAGTGCATCATTAGTTCTTGTGAAAAGGCCAAACGATAAATAAGGAATATTACATACAAGTTTAACGCCTTTTGCGGACAGTAATCAGAAGAAAAACCACGCCAGGATCCGTGGCGAAACAATTCATGGCTTTTGCACCATGGTAAAGCACCTTCCAAGACTTCGTTGCATGTTCGTGAATTTTTGGCGAAAAACAACACTGTAATGCTGTTCCAGTATCCACATTCGCCGGATGTGACCACGTCTGACATTTTTCTGTTTCCGAATTAAACATTACCTTACATGGTCGTCGTTTTACAAGCTTAGATGAGACTAAAAGCGAATCGCTGAAAGAGCTAAATCCTATCCCAAGGAGTTCCAGATGTGTTTCGGGGTTGGAAGGAGCGCTAAAAAAAGTGCATAGTGTCTGTTGTGGACTAGTTTGAGGAAGACAACATTAAGGTAAACGAAGATGTAAAATTATATCCAAAAAATTCAAATTCCCGATACTTTTTGAACACATCTCAAATCAATAATACTGTTCCATCACTGGAAGTTAACAACATATCTTACTTGAGGTTTCACATTTTGGTACCAAATTTGAATTATCATCCACAGTAATTTAAAGTAATTCATTTTTAAAATTATGATTCAACATTTGTTAATATTCCCAATTGTTAATAGGGAATTTAAGTGAAAAATTTCTACTAACGATATTCGAACTAGTCATTTTACGATTACAATGGAATTTTTGGCCAGAAGCTCCCTCTGGGGTTGTTTGTCTCTTAGGTGTTCGTCTTTTCTACTTGACACCACTTCTGCGACTTTGGCGTCAATACGAGATGAAATAATTAGGATTAAAACACACTTTCCTCCCGCGAAGAAATGTTTTCGAACCCGGCACTTCACGATCTAAAGGCAGCAACGCTTACCATTAGGTCACGAGGTGCCGACTTCCTATTAAAGGAAACATGTCTGGGCACTGACCTTCAAATCTGAAGGGCCACTTGTCAGACATTTCCTATCGGATTGAGATCGGGAGATGTAGCAGCCCAATCTAGGCGGCGACAGTGTGCCTGTGCGTTCAGTATGAAGTGATAAAATACAGGACAATACTTACGGTTGAAATAAAAATGCTGGTTCATGCCTAAGATAACGTGTGAGAGTAGGTCCAAGTCACCCCGAAAACATCACAGAACCACCTCAGATCTCAGCTACACCCTACACATGCTGTGTGTTAAATGCCTCATTGTGCCGCCGGGTAATTGAAGTAGGAAAAACTCACGACTCGTCAGACCACGATACCTGCCTGGAGTCAGCTAATTATCCCGCGTTATTTGTTTGGCCCAAAGAAGATTCTATGCCGCGGTGATCAGTTACATACCCGATTCCAAATATCCTTGCAAACAATTTCCTCAAACAGTTTCCTTTGCAATGTTTGCTCGGAAACTGGCTCAGATGGACGTGCATTACTCAGCATCATTTCCTGTCGGGTAAGAAACCGATGACACACCTCTGGCCCCGACGGATTTCGTTTTGCGATCTCTGTGCTTACTCTGTGACACATGATTACGAATGGCACACCATTCCTTGTAGACACGTTCGGCAGCAAGCGCTGAAACACCAACAAGCCGAACTACATTCACGGTGTGGTCACTGACACGTCGCAACAGTTTTTCCTGCTGTTCTGTCGTGTCTCCACGTCGACCTATCTTACTGCCGATTCCATACAACCGACTGGCACTGCGTACCACTACACAGCCCTGACACTTCACCAGCAGAGCTTCGCAGTACCGTCCGGTACAATTTCTCCACCGCCCACTGCACACCAAAGCGACCACTATGATCTTCTTCAAGTGGCGATAAATAATTTGTGGAGGAGCTTATTTTTCCCCTTATTCCACTCGCGGATGCCACGCGGAAACAAAATACTGTCGGCACCCTTCCTTATGAGGTCAAATTTATCTTATTTTGGAATTGAGGTCATTAAGTGATATATATCTGTTGGACAAAACAGTGTGTCAGTTGTTTCATTTTGGAACGTGGTATCTTGGAATTTTTTTTAGAAAGGATACATGGGATGTAAGGTCTCACTTCAGTTAGCTGAGCATTTCTGTGATATTTTCATTGCAACTAAAGTAGCCTCGATGTATCTTACTGAATATGTTCCACCTCCAACGTTAATCCAACTTTATGACAGTCCCAGAACGGAGAACAATTCTGCTGAATTGGTCGAAGAATGGGTTTTCTAAGTGACCTCTATCGTACATAAATGACACCGAATGTCAACAAGCCAAAGCTGTCAACACTGAGAATCGTTTTAAAAATATGAGCCACAATTTCTAAAACCAGTCTGAAGAAAGTTGGGCCATTTGCCATAAGAAAAGAAGACAACACACGAGGTGAACCAATCAATTTACTTTACTAATAAACGAGTAAACGAGTACACTGATGAAATCTGAAGACTCACCATACACAAAATTTCAACGCATTTCTTCTGGTAGAAAAATTCGGTTTGTCACTTAAATACTACAACTATTAATGTTTACAATTGTGCCTACGCAGTAAAACGAAGAAAAAGAATCAGTTTTATGATATATGTAGTGTATGTAAAATGAGTTACATTAGTACGCGGAATTTGGAATTCAGAAAGGTCACTAAGTGGATGTTGGTATTTCATGTCTCTACTTCAAACAGACGAACGTAAGTGTTTCAAATTGCAGCTCCGAACACGCAGAGTTCGGGTATTGCTGCTTCTAGCCTTGCGTGTTATTGGTGTTCGAAATTAGACTCTCTGTCAATTATTCCTTACGTTTGTCCACGTTACACTTCATCTGTACAGCAATTATGCTCTTTGGAATATCAAATACTTCGTAGGTGCGCGTGTGGCCTAATTTCGCCATCTTTTCAATGCTCCTAATCGACGTGGCGTGACATGCTACCGTACTCCAGCGACACCAGAAACAGATATCCTATAATATTTGCGTCGAATTACCAGTTCTTTCGGGAAAAATATAGTTTTTTACCTACAGGATCGTGTATCCGGGCTCAGACACTGTAACCTATTGATTATTCACTGGAGCACGAATTACGCGAAGCTTTGAAAAGTCAGTTGCCTCTGAAGTTCTTCCCGTTTGCGGGTACTTCTCTGGTTCTCATATAGTATTAGCATACACGGAAAACGACTGTGGTGGATAGTGGCTATCTCTGAGATTGAAGGCAAGCTTTAACTTTCGCTACATAACGTTATTCTGTGACAGTAATGTGTGGCCAAGTTGAAGTATATAGTGCTTGGTGTTTGATGGCCCAGCTGGAAAATAATAATTTACTCGTCAGGCAAAGATTACGTCCCCAGAGTTTAACGCACTTGTCGCGTACGTTCATTTTCGTGGACAATTCATTGTAGAACATACTTACAGCCTTTCCGTTCCAATAAATTTTAGTCCTCCAAATAAATCTATCCACAACCTCTGGTATTCAGAAGTTGTAACCAAGAAAAATTTCGAAAAACATGATTACAGCATAACTTTAGTTTCTTAATAGCACCGTGTAATAACTAGAGGCCAGACCACTTTTTCCTAACTTCGGATTGCGCCATCACTACAGTCCTAATCCTATGTGCTTTCATTGAGGTGCAGGGATGAATGGTTCTTTACTTCCTGTTGTGCGTATTCCCACAACATATTTTACAAGTAGTCCAATAATTTTTCGGCTCCGGAAAACTGTTCACGCATCCAGTAGTAAAATACACTGACTGATGGAATGTTCTCATTGTGGATTATCACAGTTGTATTGAGCACAGTTAAAAGAAGAATATGTATGCTTAATATTTACTACGGAATATCATGTTTTCTTACATGACTTAGTAGATCAGCTTCCATTATATAACTTTTACTCATCACTCTTAGACAAATGCTGATTGGAAGACTGCCCTTATGAAATTGTGCCGTTTAACATTTCGAATAATTATAACAATCTTGTAATTTTGCAACGCAACCCCATTTTAGTTTCGGTGTGTGTCCATATAATATTCTTAAACGACGTGGAAGTGTTTCGGTCGTACTACTAATATAAGGAACTATACATGAATTCTCGAACTTTACGATTATCTAATTTCGGTTTCCTTACGTCATGTTCATATGCGAAAAGTATTGCCAAATTAGAGCCGTAAAACGGAAACAATGCGAAATGGTAGGGGGAGGTGGCACAGTGAAGTTTACTGACAGTCGACTCTCGAGAATAAATGTCTTTTGGCGTTCACTGAGGTGAAGCAGCAGCAGCAGCAGCAGCAGTAAAAGTTAGCTTGAAGAGGACGCCTTCGGTGCTATAGGAGAGTACAGCTTCAAGTTAAATGGACCGAGTGCCACTGCACGAAACAAGATAGGTTTGATATTAGTATGTACTTTGTAACAGCCTAAACATGTACAAGAAGCCATCTCTAACGTGCTCCTGACGAAGATCACGTTATCACTGGCGCTCAGAAGCTCATTTAGTAAAGCGACTGTCTAAATAGGTACTCATCTGAACACTTCGGCTGTAAGCAATGGTAAGCGATACTCGATGGGAAACTGAGTTAACGCATCCGAATCATTGTAAGTGGTGTGCTTTAGTCCGATTAGTTGAAAGTTCCACGATAATTCGAGGGATTGCAGCTCTCTTTCGAAATTCAGATTCTAGGCAGCGGCGACTTTGGAAGGATCTTTATGTACAAACAGTGGTCAAGTGCCACGAATATGGCTGGCTGTAATCGTAACAAGTGCGGTGATCGTACCTAGAAAATGCTTTTTAGCAACTAGTACGAATCGGAGGATGATGTGGATACGTGTGACACCGATAAAGACCTTTCATATATATTGCTGAACGGAAATTCGCATCAAAAGGTATTACTCATCATGTAATGTGCATATTTATTAAAGCATGTGGACAAGTTACACTCACGTCGCTTACCGTAGTTTCCGTGCTTTTAACTGAAAGTGCAATGGCTGTCACGTTAAGCGTCGTTCTTAACATTGTTGACATGAGTAGTAAGGTGTTTGCAGTGGTTTCTTATTGAGAATTATCTACAGCTGTATCGGTATGTTGAAAATCATACGAACAGAAGTCAATTACGGATTTACTTCATTTATGTATCCTATAAGTCCTGTGTTGCGTCCGTACATAATTTGGTTTATGTATTAGGGTGTTAACGAGTATGTTCTACGAATTATCGACGAATGTGTTTTACATTCGTGCGTGAAATTATTCTGAGATGTAAGGAGATGTTAAGCTCATAAGCTCTGAATGTTTACAGGTTCGGAGGAACATCACAGAAATGCATCCTTCCGAATACGCACCAGGTCCTGACATTCTGCAAGCAGTCACAGTTAATGTATATGACCAGAGCAGTCAACAGGAAGAACGGTAGAGGATAAAACATGGAAGTATCCAGGAAGAAAGCAAAATGAAATTACAGATGTAAATAGGAGAGGAGGAGGAGGAGGAGGAGGAGCAGGAGGAGGAGGAGGGGGGGGGGGGTTGAATGAGAACACACGTGCCCTCTATGTGAATGCTCTGAAGTCTAAATCAACAGTTGTACGCCAATGGGAACACTGTTTACTTGCAAACCGAGTGCATTGATAGTAAGTGCAGTCGGTTTGGAAGTAAATAATATTAAGTACCCCTTGACGAAATTTTGAGACTAAAATTGTGTGTAGGATTTACCACTTTAAAAATATGTCGTTACGGTGTAGATATGTGTGAAAATATGACGTACTTGGATAAAAAAAATCACATTGGGTGAATTCAAAACTTTATTTATGGGAATTTATTGGAACTACACTGCGCGATTTCTAGAAACAACCAAAATGTCGCTTAGGTGGTTTTTTTTATTTTTTTATACAGCCGAGGTCTTGATTTAGACCTACACACGCCGTACAATAACCAAACAAATAAGGCAGATAATTTTTGTTTATCTTGCAGTAAGGTTGCTTCTTGAAATCTTCAATGACAGTGGGCATAAAAGGAGGCTAGGATCTACATAAATCTCTGTTAGCTTTTACTTTGGTAACAAATCTTTACGATCTTGCTACGTGACCTTCTGGAGTGTATTCCTAGATTCTGGAGAACAAGTTTACGAAGCTTTGGATGGGGTGGCCCTAAGATAAGTTTTCTTTTTGCGAACATCTGTCAGAACACTCACGGAAATCATGCGTAGATGACGTGATCGAAAGTACGCTTTTTTTAAGGTAATCCCTTTTTATAAAAATTTCGCATTTCTTAATCAATGAACTGCAGTTCGTTACCTTATCCAGCACCGAGTCTGTCACCGTTCTATGTTACGCCCCAACTATTTCCTTACAATAATTAAGAGTCCGTTCCCTATCTCCATAACATAGGGAAAAACGATCGTATCTGAATGTCATGTTACAATCTTCAGGAATATCCACTCAATTTGGAGGATATTTTGGATCCATAGCCAACTGTAGTAGGCACCCGCATCCTCTGGAATCGGGAAACTGTGACACGCGAGAAAGATGTCAGACCTAGGGGCAGAACTGACCAATGTCCAGGGTTCCACTAGAACGTGCTCGCAGAGCAGGTAGCACGCGCCTAAGCCGAGATGATAAACTTACCTCCACTTGCTGCATAAAGGGAGGACGAGATTAGTGTGGCGTCCCACCGACAACGAGGTCATTAAAGACTGAGCACAAGCTCGGATTGGGGAAGGAAATCTGAAGTGCCCTTTCAAAAGAACCGTCCCGGCATTTGCCTGAAGCGATATAGGGAAATTACGGAAAACCTACGGCCGAGCGCGGGTTTGAACCGCCGTCCTCCCGAATACGAGTGCTGTATGTGCTGCACAAAGAATGGAGCAACTGCATCCACGAGAGCAAATAAGCTGCACGTGTTAGACCCAGTGTTGAAATTATCGTAGGAACCACACACCCACTAAAGTAACAGTCGGCAACCACGAGCACACCACCCCCGCCCCCACGGGCAAGGCGCCACCGTTCTAACAAGGATCGGATTTTTATGCAGCCGTCTCATCTGATTTGAGGCACCATAAGTTCTAAAATATAAACGGGAAACATATACGCTTAACAAAAACAAGAAATTCTCCTACAGAAACAAATTAGTCATTGTTTTAGCAATAAGGCGATATATCTCTATTTTACAAGGCATGCAACGGAATAATTTTTATATTAACTTTTCGTGGGAACTTACTTCACTCTTAACTTTTGCGCTTCTCTTATTCAAAATAATTAGATGTCAGTTGGTGTGTGCCGTGTGTTTTAAAAGGCCATCTACAGTCCCAAAGAGCTCTTTGTAGCATACATTAATAGTGCCTGTCTAAAACAGTTACTTCCCTCACTGAGAGATTTATGATGCTCGAAAATTCATTACCGGTACATTCGAATCGATTCCGATTCAGGAATTTATTTGTATCATGCATTACTGGAAAGTACGCTACGTACATTTCCGTGTAGAACTTCAACAACTCCTGGGGACATCAGATAAGGGATTGTAAATCTGAAATACACTACGTACTAGTACATCATGAGAATTAGAACTACCTGCATCAAACAGCCACCGGAAAGTGAGGGTCTTTAAAGGATTAGTAGGAAAAACTAGCATCTGTTTTCGTGTTTCTCAGGATGTATTAGGACATTCAAATTTAGACTGCGAAATTTAGGATGTCATGTATTCACAACGCTTCTAACGCTTTCTAAATGTTCTGTAAAATAATTCAGTCTTCGGTGACATGTGTAAGAAAGTTATTCCTTACACGTCGAACCATTTACATCACGTGCTACTCTCTATTGCTTCTAAACGACGTTTATTAAATGATCATCGTATCACAAGGTCGCATAGTTTAACTGTCTTCGAATCACTATGCAGCCCACAGACTTCAAAAGTCCAATACAACTGATTTGGAAAAGTAATTTGGTCAATGATATTTATGATTCTACTATCGACATCAATCACAAATAATTTTGCCACCGTTGTCAACAAACTGCTCTACAAGATACGGGACACATTCATCATTATAGTTTAAGCATTCAACTACAATATTTTCAGTTTGCTACACAAACTTTTCTGCGAATATTTTCCATATAGGATCATTTTCGCCCGAAAGGAAACTGTGGAACACAAATATCAGATGATTCACCTAACAATTCTTTAAAACGTCCAACTAATCCAGCGACTAAAAGTAGGTCATACGATGGATCTGTTTGAAAAACTGAAGATATATCCTCATCACACAAAAGTGTGAGAACAAAATATTAAATGAAAAATTGGAAAATGTATCAGCGAATTTCTTCAATTGCTTCGACAGTATCTTTAAATAAAAAGAACGACACATAGAAAAATGTATCTTTATAAATATATAAGCAAGCAAATGACGCAGATTACAAAAAAAATAACTATGTACGAGAGAGTAGTATATCAACCTCTCCGTAGTGTTATCTTTGTTAACTAGAAGTACAATGGCCTTTGTGAGTCTTTTGCATTTGTAAATTTGCTGCACGTTCTGTTTTCGACGTGAACTGCACACAGTAAATTGCGTGTGACGTTTAATAGGTGTGAAATTCTACTTAAGTAGACGGCACGAAAACTAAAGGTAGAAGCGGCGTCCAAATTCGCCATTAACTCTTCAAAGAGATCGATCTTTAATTACAGTACGGTCCATATCTCTGTACTATAGAATAATACAGCACCTCACATTTCGGGAACTTCGCTAATAAATAGCACAACACACGATAACACACTTTAAAAATGGGTTAATTTCCCGAAACGCGTCGCGCGAGAGTAAAAAGAACATCACGACTGGCAGCAGAAGGTAGTTATTTTTTAAATTCTGTTCCATAGCTCTCTTTACAGTCATTACACGGTCCAGTCACATTAATGTCACCACCACCTATGGTTGACGTGAAGTAACCATTTACAAATGGCAGGTGGCAGCAGTAAATTGTTGTAATGGGAAAACAGAGCGATTTATTTGACGTCCAAAATGAGAATCATTGGCTTTCGGGCCAAGGGTGGAAGCATTTCCGGAACGACTAAGTTCGTAAAATGTTCGCGTGCCGCATGGCAAAATGGCGCTATAGAAAACCGGCGCCAGGGCAACTGTGACCCACCTCTGGCCACGACTGCTGCAGATATGTGTACGGGCGAGTAGGCGTGCAAATGTTGAGCAAATGACCGCCCAGATGAACAAAGGGCTGCTAACCGTGTCTCCTCCACGACCGTTGAGTGACGTTGCTACGAAGCAGGCGCCTGGTTCATGCAACATTCTGTGCTGTTTATCGGCGACGGCGACTGGAATTTGCACGCCAATAACGCAACTGGACGTCCACTGGTGGCGACAGGTGGCCATTTCAGATGAATCACTTTTTATGCTCCACTGGATAGATTGCTGTTGGCGAGTACGGCGTGGAACATCTGAAAGCAAACACCCTGCAACAGTCGTCGGAAGGGTCCAGGCCGGAGAAGGCAGTGTTATGGTCTCGGGAACGTTTCCGCGACATTCCGAGGGTGAACTCTTCATTCGGGAAGACACAATGGATAGAAACAAGTATGCATCTATCCTAGGGTGACCACGTCCACCCCTATATGCAGTTCGTTTTTCCTCAGCACGATGGCATCTATCAGCAGGCCAATACAACGTGCCACATAGTTCGCAGTGTACCAGCGTGGTTCGAAGAGCACCAGTGTGAGTTTTCCGCATTACCGTGGCCAAGAAACTCCCCACATTAAAACACAACGGAGAATCTATGGGACAGCCATGATCGGGCTGTTAGTGCAACGGATTCTAGATAGACCAAGAAACGTATCACACCTAACCACGGCCCTGAAGTCTGCATAACTCCACATTCGTACAGTACAAATATGAAATAGGAAGTATTTCCTGGTTCAACTGTACCCGCTAACGAAAATTAACGTGAATTAATTCCTATTTAAGTACAAACAATTAAGCCCTATTTATAGGAATCTGCAGAACTTACATCGAAACAATTTTTCAGGCAGAGTAATAAAAAATAAGTAAAAACGACACTGCAGTCAGCCCAGAAAGAGCTGGAACATGTGTCAGTAGAAGACAATTGAATTGAACATCATATGACATGGAAATTCTCTGTAGTTAATCATTAGTGTTGTTTATAAGCTACAGTGTGTCGTGCAGAATATAAGAAATTACTCTGAAATCCATGAACTATTACAGTTTGACTACTGTTTGAACCTAGCACAAATTATAAACTGCGATACTAGCAGCTCCTTTAACTAGATATACTACGAAACTGTTTAAGTATTACGTACGCCGTGTCACACCAAGACTACTAATTTACTAATAATTTTCGATACAATACAACTAACAAGCGTGGAACATTTCACGGTTCAACTTTGTTGTAATTTGTGATAACGTGAATTAACATCTTTGTAAAGTGGGTATTTGCAGCTTTCCATAATTCGCCTTTATGACTCCCGTTTTCCTTGTTGTTTGGCACTGGCCACGTCAATTAACTTCGGTAAATGACCTTGAATGAAAATGTAGTTTACAAAAATTGATACTTTTCTCGATGCCAAACTACGTAAAGTGAGACGACAAAACGAATTCAAACAATGCAACACGACAATACATTTCCAACATAAACCGTAATATTTGGTCGATATTTAGAGCGTCGTTCGGGGCCATGTGAATAAGCCCCTTACACACACACACACACACACACACACACACACACACACACACACACACACACACAGAGAGAGAGAGAGAGAGAGAGAGAGAGAGAGAGAGAGAGAGAGAGAGCGCGCGCTAGATACACCAACCAATGAAGATATAAAAACAAAGACTGGGTCCTGAGCTCTCAGCCAATCGGTGAAGAGGTTATCAGCGACCACTGTCGATGTAAGTTCTCTCGTTGATTGAAGACATTAGACGCCAACAGAAGCATCAGAAGAACCCTGAAGTAGCTAGATGGCTTGAAAGACGGTGGTACCTGATGAACTGACCCTACTCAAAGATAGGCAGGAAGAAATATCAGGATCGACATCACTAGTTTTAGAGCACAAGCTCGGACTGTCAAGTATTGGGCTGAGTACTTGATTGCTCGAACGAAATTGGAGAGATATTCATTCAGCAATTAATAGATAACGGCAAACGATAAACTTGGCGTAGCGAACTAGATAGGAAGTACAGCTGGTCGTTCAAAACTTCCTTATCATACAAGGCAGGACCAGATGCAATCAAAATTGTGCACTGCTGCTGCTACTACTTTCCTTCTTCTTTTCTTATGATTCTTCTTCCTTGAAGATACTAACACATCTCCAATACTTCCCGACAGGTTTAATGATAGTTCACTGTTCCTCAATTGTATCAATCTTATTCCAACAAAACGTTGAAGGAGCTCCATTTCAATGGAATGTTGAGGTTCATGCCCACCCGAACACACCATTTCTTAGACGTTTCTACCTCTAACAACATGAGCGCTTTTAAGTCCACTGCTGACTGAAGCAGCAGCTGCTGCAGCAGCAGCAGCGCTCTCCGGAACTTAATGGCAGCATCTACAGGCGCCAACTGTGGAAGTTTACTCCAGGACTATTCCTCTGACATCCAATCTTGGTGTACAACAATCCGCAGATTTGTTAACGAAAATATCTAAAACGCAGAGACACTATCGATTCAGTTTGAGATGTCTGTCACTACAGTGTGGGGAGGAGGGGAGACTTGCATGTATTGTATTGTATGTTAAGCGGGGACCTAGAAACGACGGAGAGGCTCCGTCCCCGCCGCAGCCAAGGTGGTCCACAACCCCACGACGACTACCGTAGTCCACTCCACCCCTCCGCCGCCCCACACCGAACACACAGTTACCGCGCGGTTCGGCCCGCGGTGGACCCCCCCCAGGGAACGTCTCACACCAGACGAGGGTAACCCCTATGTTTGCATGGTAGAGTAATGGTGGTGTACGCGTACGTGGAGAACTTGTTTGTGCAGCATTAGCTGACATAGTGTAACTGAGGCGGAATAAGGGGAACCAGCCCGCATTCGCCAAGGCAAATGGAAAACCGCCAAAAAACCATCCACAGACCGGCCGGTTCACCGGACCTCGACACAAATCCGCCGGGTGGATTCGTGCCGGGGACCAGGCGTTCCTACCCGCCCGGAAAACCGTGCGTTAGACCGCACGGCCTACCGGGCGGGCGGAGGGGAGACTTACTGATAGAATTTCCTGAACTTGCTTACTCACACTGCACTATGACATTGTCATATTTCACGAAAAAAGTGTGAAAATTTTCTTGATAATGAATGATGACAAACACACAATATAACCAGTTAGCTCGTGCCAGACTTTAAGGTGCACTAATTTGATTTCAGATTAACGTATTTCGGAATCTTTGGTGGTTGAAACGAATTGAAGGTTTATTTTCTAGAACTAACCTATAAAGGTGAGTCAGTTAATAGCTTGTAGTCCGTCTTCGTTTCCAAACACTAGTAACTGTTGTCTGCTAGAGTAACAGTGTTTAGAGGACAGTTTTTTACTTTTTTGTTTTGTATAGAATCTGACAGTCTTGCATCATCCTGTGTCTGCTGTTACGCACTACGTCCACATTTCGTCACTTAATAGTCTCTGCAATTTACATTTAAAAAAATCTTTATACACTGTTCGTATACAATAAAAATAGGTTGTCTTACACCTTTTCCACGCATATTGTGATACACTTTATTAGCTATATTTCTTAGCCACTTTACTACTAAACTTTGTTGTTCATGGACATTCTGTAGGTCACTTTTTCTTTGCTACAGAGAAAGAAAACACGCAAGCAGGTATAGAGCTCTCAGCAAGAAGCTGCTCTCTAAAGAACATAAGCGGTTTAATTCCCCTTCTGACTCAAATGGCATCGGTGCTATTAGACTATTTTTCTACGTTAAAAAATGGTTAGGATCGTTGTTATTCTGAAAGATTATAGCATTGAAATTGCATTTTCGAGCAGTGTTCTCACAAAATCTTATTTTCATGTAATTAAGTTTAAAAATCATTAAATTTCAGGATTTGGTCACGTGGTTTAGAACGCTCTGTTACTGGCTGAAGCTTTGGTGACATCACATGCCAGGAGTAAGGCGAAGCTAGACGTGTGTTGCGTCAGCCGCAGTTACCTAGTCTTTTTCCGTACTTATTCTACAAACTGCTTAGTTATTTAGTGATGGAAAACGCACTTCCAACTCTTAAGTAACAATGGAAAGGAATTTTGTGGTGGATGATAAAAGGAATCTTCCGAAAGTTGATCCGTTTATGATGTATTTGTTCTTCAAAGACAATCTAGATTTTCGTGTTCCGGAAATAAGACACGCGAAAACTGCATTGAAAGTAAAATACACTTACATTTTAGAGCTACTTAGTGCGCGCGGCCTCATCATCTTCACCTCACCGAAAACCACTATCATGCATCGCAATTTATGCTACACTCATACGTCAAATATTTCTAATAGCAGTACTCGAGTAAGGTTCTTTTCACACTATACGGTTTCGATTGCACGTCAAAAAATCCAGCGATTAACATCCGAACGGGCAACAAGTTCTCATCTTATGAGTTACGCGTGGCATTTTTCAGTCCATCCATTTTATGCAGTTTGCTGTTTGGTTGCAATGAATCGCAAACAAATAACTGCATTATGGATATATTATCGTCGTCCAAAGAGCCAGGAAAACAAATGTTTTGGTGCATCTTATCAGTGAAAGTATAGAGGAAGTGGATTTATTCTGTACTTTATTTAAGCATCTACTTAAAGACGGGAAAAAGCTTTCAATTGTTTTCGAATGTCCATCACTTCGTTTGATGAATTACATGAGAAACTCAAGAATGCCCTTCGGTGTCAAAACACAAAATTTAGGAATTGTATCCGTCCAACAGATGTTGGCCACTACATATATGCTTCCTTTGTGTAAACATGCATTTACTGGAACTGTGCTCTTAAAATAAGTCATTAAAATGTCCGATACTGAACGAAATAACAGCACAAATGGTATTAATATATCTTTATTGTACAATCTAACAACGCAAAATGAAGTATATAGTACGTAAAAATTTATCAACGAACTAAAACACAGTTACTTGCACCAAAATCAATAGTCTGCAATTCAGATTACCAACGAAGTTAAAGAAAGACTGTTCTCCTCGTTTTCTGGAGCTGTCATGTTCTTGAAGTAATATGACGTAGGAGTAGCTTATCTTCGTTATTTCTAATTGTACATGGTTGAGATTGGTTAGGTACAGGCATTTAGACAACTGAGATCGGTGAGGTATGGGTGGTTGCGTATACGTTTGAGGAGTTGGGCCATACAATTGTTCGCCGTAACGATGAGGTTGATTAGGGATGCTGAGAAATTTTTTGGGCTGAAATTGAGTTTTGGTTGGAGGTTGCACAAAATGCAGTTACGGATAACTGGATAATTGATGATTGGTAATTAGGAAAATCAGATGGATGAAGAGTAGTGATTCTTCATCAAAATTTTGCACATGAGGTAGACTTTAAGACAGCCATTTAGCAACAAGGTTTCTCCCCTCCTATTGCTTTTAAAATTCTCAGGTCAGGCTCATCAGATTTCTTATGTCTCTTAGCTTGTGGTGTACTTGTGGATTTTTTTTTAGTGACTGGAGCAGAAAAACGCGAAATATTAGCGGAAGCTTGCAGTTGCAGCTCCATGCCTTCTTAATTTTTTTTGTTCCTTGCTCTGTTCCATATTATCAACAGTCTCTCTTTCGTCATATATTTTATTTCAGAACTGCAGATGATGAAAATAAGCATATTTCTTCAATTTTAACGCTTTCGAGCCACTTCTCTTGTTGACTTTGATCTTCTTCGTGTACTTCGAAAACGTATCTCTAAGATTAGTCCATCTCCTTATTACTAATTTACCTGAAACAAAACAACAATTAAAGTGTATCTGTAACAGTAGGCGAAGTTTAAAAGTTTTGTGTATAATTTGTCTCTTCTAAATATCACACAATTCGTACTTTTACTGATCCACGCTACAAATATAGAATCAAAGTTTCAACGGCAAGTACAATAGTACAACATGTATGTAGAGCAATCTCGTCCGTACAGAGAGAGGACTGCATTCTAGCGCAAACGCTGGAGACGAGGAACTCCACAGCTTTTGGATTTGAGACTACGGCTAATTTCCCCACAATGGATCGGAGCAGTCGATGGGTTACACCTCCGTCCTACCGGCCCGTTTAACGCTGGGTCAATGAATTTTACGCATACGGAATATAATTCTTTAGCTCTAATGGATGTAGCAGATTCCAAATACAGATTTGGGTATGATGAAGTTATGGTATGGTACTCATCAGTATTTAAGCGGTGTGGTGTGTGGCAGTTGAAGAAAGGGAGGGAGGCAGGGAGATGAAGGGAGGCGGATAGAGGGCGGGGCGAGAGGCGGATAGAGGGGGGGGCGAGAGGCGGGTAGAGGGGGGGCGAGAGGCGGGTAGAGGGGGGGGCGAGAGGCGGGTAGAGGGGGGGGGGGCGAGAGGCGGGTAGAGGGGGGGGCGAGAGGCGGGTAGAGGGGGGGGGCGAGAGGCGGGTAGAGGGGGGGGG